>NW_006772681.1:3727724-3729985 GCF_000442215.2 Lipotes vexillifer | reverse complement strand
GAGAGAGAGAGAGAGAGAGAGAGAGAGAGAGAGAGAGAGAGAGAGAGAGAGTGTGTGTGTGTGTGTGTGTGTGTGTGTGTGAGAGAGAGAGAGAGAGAGAGAGAGAGAGAGAGAGAGAGAGAGAGAGAGAGTGTGTGTGTGTGTGTGTGTGTGTGTGTGTGTGTGAGAGAGAGAGAGTGTGTGTGTGTGTGTGTGTGTGTGTGTTGGCTCTCCAGGGAGGCTGAAGTGGGGAGCCCCATGGAATCACCTACTGTTAGGGCCCCTGGTCCCTCAGTTCCCCCGTCACTGCTATCTTCCAGTGCATGCTGCCTTGGACTGCCTTGAACCTCTAAGATCTCATCCTCCACCTCTCAGTGCCACTACCATGATGGATGTGAGTGAACTTGGGGAGTCTGCCCGCTACCTCCGCCAGGGCTATCAGGAGCAGATGAAGGTGCACACTGTCCTGTGGGATGGTAAGTGAGGGCAGAGTGGGGCACAGCTACAGAGAAGCCCTTATGGACTCAGACCAGGAGTGGGGAGGGGGGCACTCAGCTCGGGTCTGAAGGAGCACTCTGGCCTGACAGCTTTAGCCCTGAGGATAAAATCCCAGGGAGCCTGTGTACATCACTCTATGTCTGTGAGCAAGCCTCAGTTTGCTTCTCTGTAAAATGGGACAGTATCACCCACCTCCTGGAGCTGCCGTCTGTGGCTGGAGCCTGAAGCTTCTGAGATGAGAGTGATTGGTATGTGTGCAGGCTGCCTCCACATGTCCATAAAACCTGTGCTGGAGTTATTTTTAGTGCTTTCCATAGAGCCAAAGCCTCTGTTTATCAGGGACAGGAATAAAGGCTACTATTTATGACCCAGTTTGCTCATAGGACAATAATAACAATAGGCAATGTGTATCAAGTGCTTATTGTGTGCCAGGCCCAGAGCAGATGACTTTCCATGCATCATCTCAACAACCTGGGGAGATGGAGACCAGGGCCAGGACCAGCTTCGTGGGTGTGCAACCTCTGCAGCCACAGAGGGGCCTCATGCTCGATTTAACACTCTGCTATCACCATCTTGAAATTGTAAATAATTTCTTAACAAGAGGATCTGCATTTTAACACTGGGGCCTGCAAGTTATGGAGCTGGTCCTGACTAAGGCACTTGACTAGAAAGTGGCAGGACACCTGAGTCTGTGCCTTTAACTACCATGAAATATGGGCTCCCTGTAGCTCTGGGGCCAGCTGACCAGGCAGGAAGGAGCGTAAGAGAGACTTACAAGACCCGGGTTTGAGTCTTCAGTGAAATGGGGGAGGCAGAACCCACTGAGAATTAAGTGCCTGATATTGAGGGCTGCTCCATATGGGAACTAAGGACATGCCCATAATGTTTTACCTTTGAGGGACAGGCCCATAGAGAATGAGGGATTTTCCTGAGGTCACAGGGCAAATACAACAGAAGAAGGAATCTGAACCCAAGTGTGTAATCCAGGGCTGTGAGGGACTGTAACCTCAGTCAGGGAATCCTTTGAGGACATCTCTAGGGACCCTCCCAGCTGTGCCCTTCCGGGAGTCTGTGTCTGGAAGGATCTTTTCTGAGTACTCCTGCATCCTGACAGAGGGGCTCCTAGGAGGGGCACAGCTCTTTAGACACGATCTGGGAACCCCAGCTGGGTCCCCAACCCCTGGATGTGCATCAGCCTTTCTCAAAACCCCCATGCTCTCCCCGAAACCCAGGGAAAAAGCGGGTCTGGGTACCTGATGAACAGGATGCTTACGTGGAGGCTGAGGTCAAATCCGAGGCTACTGGGGGCAGAGTCAACGTGGAGACCAAAGACCAGAAGGTTTGGCTCCCCCTTTTCCCGGAATTAGCTCCTCCGCCTTCCCGGGTGTAGCTCCCGGCCAGTGTGCTCTGGATGAAAGGGGGTCTGGGAGCGTACAGGAGTCAGAGGCCGAGGTCAGTTTGTTCCTGCCCACCTGTCACCCCACCATACGACCTTCCTGGCAGGTGCTGACGGTTCGTGAAGCTGAACTGCAGCCCATGAACCCGCCCCACTTCGACTTGCTGGAGGACATGGCCATGATGACGCACCTCAACGAGGCAGCCGTACTGCGCCAGCGTTATGCTCGCTGGATGATCTATGTGAGCCATGGGCAGGGGAGGGGCCACGGGTGGGATGGGGCTGTGTGTGGTGGGGGCGGGGCCATAGTAGCAGGGGCGGGGCTAGAGCAAGAGGCACAGCTTGGTGGGGACAGAACAGGGGAAGGGGCGGGGATGTGTGCAGTGGG
>NW_006772681.1:3719371-3727537 GCF_000442215.2 Lipotes vexillifer | reverse complement strand
AGGGTAGGGTGATGTCATGGGCCTGTGGAGGCGGGGCCACTGGCTGGGGCGGGGCTAGAGGTAGGGCTGGAGGTTTGGCTACGGCAGTGTAGGGCGGAGCTGCAGCAGCACAGAGGCTGGGCAATGGGGCTGTGGAGGGGCCATGGGCTGTGGGCAGGAGTAAGGGCTAGGGCGGGGCTAGGGCGGCCACAAAGGGTGTGGCATCGCATCTTAAGCAGCTCCTTGGGGGATTTTGCAAGGGTCACAGTTTTGCGAGGGCTAGAGCCTGGGGATGGGAACTTGGCCTCCAACAACCTATCTATACACTCTCTCCTCAGACATACTCGGGCCTCTTCTGTGTCACCATCAACCCCTACAAATGGCTCCCGATCTATACAGCCTCCGTGGTGGTAGCCGCTTACAAGGGAAAGCGCCGCTCGGAGGCCCCGCCCCACATATATGCGGTGGCAGATAACGCCTACAATGACATGCTGCGCAGTAAGGGCCGCCTTGACTCCTCTCCCCCACCCGAGGCCCCTCCCCCGGCTCCAGGACCCCCTTCCCTCCACTTGCACTGCCCTCCTTTTGATGCTGCTGGACACTCTAGCATAATCCTTCTGTCTCTCTGAGTGGGAGCTGGCCTGCAGTCTTGAAGGTCCCACCAGGTCCTTCCCTTTTCTGGCCCTGGGTGGTGGAGGGGCTGCCCCAGCGCCGAGGATACCCAAGGTGTTCCACCTGTGGCTGGTCCCTCACTTTGGCTAACTTGTCTATCTCCTCCCCTTTCTTCCAGACGGAGAGAACCAGTCCATGCTGATCACGTGAGTGTGGGGCTCTGGGGATGGGGTGGGAAATGCTGGCCATCTGGCAGGAAGAGAGTGGAACTAAAATAATTTCCCGAGGTTGAATACAAAGTGCTTAGGGCAGGGGTTTTACCCCCTGGAGTCAGTGTCCCAGGTGAAACTAAATTAGAGCATTTTCTCTGCCCCCTATTCTGGGCAGATATGTTATGGGTGGTGGGCAGGAAGGGGGTACCAGACTGATCACCAGCCCTGATACCCTCTGTCCCTAGGGCCTGGAATCTTCTCCCACCTTGATCTTTTGGGAGTTCTGATTCTCGCTCAAGGGGAGTGGGGAGACCCCTTTTCTCCTTCTTACCATCTCCATATTTCTGAATCTTATTTCTAATCCTTTGTTTGCTTTCACTGGTAAGTGGTAGAATTCTTACATACCAAGTTTATATCCAGCCAAGCCAATATGGACATCGTGCTTGTGTGTGTGTGTGTGTGTGTGTGTGTGTGTGTGTGTGTGTGTGTGTGCGCAGCCTGCTGGTGAAGATCAAGGCCTTTGAAACCAGAAAGACCTGTATTCAAGTTCTCACGGGTCCACTTCCTGTTGGTGTGCTTGGGCCTCTGAGTCTCATCAGAAAAGACAGAACAATCCTACTTACCTACCACACAGAGCTATAGGAGTCAGTGAGTTAATGTCTGTACCTGGCACACAGCAGAAACAGCTACATAACTTCTCTGAGCCGCATTTCCTTATCTATCAAAAGCGGATGATAATGGTGCCTGCCTTACAGGTTTCTGAGGCTTAAATGAGCCAATATAGGTAAAGCACTTGGTCCAGTGTCTGGCAGTAAGTTAGTGTTCAGTAAACAGTGGCATCATAATGTGTTTTCTCATCTCACTGGGATGGTCTATGTTGGCTTGTTTTGTAAACAATTCTGAGGGCTAATTTATCTCAGGAGTTTGGAGTTGAGGTGTGGGTCCTGAGTTGGGAGCTGGGTGTGGGGAGGGCAGAGGGGCCCTGCTTGAGGGGTAGGGTGTTGGGGGATGGGAGGAATTAGAGTAGCCAGATGGACATTGGTGACTCATGTTTGTGTCGTCCAAGGGGAGAGTCGGGGGCCGGTAAGACGGTTAACACCAAGCGGGTCATTCAGTACTTTGCCATCGTCGCTGTCCTGGGAGACGGGCTGGGCAAGAAGGCCGTAAGACTCGCCCACGCGGGCACTGCTCCCCGCTGCTTCTGTTTTTCTTTTCTTTCTTCTCCTTTTTTTTTTTTTCTTCTTTTTTTCTTTTTATTTATTTATTATTATTATTTTTTATTTTTTTAAATTTTTTTTATTTTTTGTGGTACGCGGGCCTCTCACTGTTGTGGCCTCTCCCGCTGCAGAGCACAGGCTCCGGATGCACAGGCTCAGCGGCCATGGCTCACGGGCCCAGCCGCTCCACGGCATGTGGGATCTTCCCTGACCGGGGCACGAACCCGTTTCCCCCGCATCAGCAGGCGGACTCTCAACCACTGCGCCACCAGGGAAGCCCCTTTTTTTCTTTTTAAAAAGTTGATTCACCAGAGCCTCCAGCCCTGCCTGAGTCTCCCACCCTGGTGGCAGACTCTGGCCTGAGCAAGGCTCGACCAGCGAGGCTGTGGCCATTCTCTGTCACATTGTATGACATGGTTCCAGGCTTGCCTCACTGTTCCCATCTGGAACACAGCGGGTGGGACCACATTGCTATTCCTAAGCATTTAATTTATTTTTTCCCTTTCATCATGACCTTCATATTTTGAAAGAGTTTACCAGGTAGGCTGCTTTTACCACGAAGTAATTGTTTTCTTAGTTTTCATGCACCAAAGACACAGTTACCTGCTGTTAATCAAACAAGCAGGTTCAGCCAGAGCCAAGGGCACTTGGCATTCCCAACAGCCAAGGTTAAGGGGCAGTTTTGCACCCCATGATTTCTTTATGGTTTTTGAAATTTTCTGAAACAATGGGGGAACCAGTTTTTTGTTTTGTTTTTGTTTTCGAGGTACAACTTTCATTCCTAGCCCCAGGGCCAGCTGTTCAGAGCTCTGTGTGTGCTCCCCTACCCCAAAATGGGTTGCCTTTTCTTTCCAGAAACCCAAGGCCTCCTCCTGCACAACCCCTACTCCTGGTCCTGTTTAGCCTTGCGTTTATTCCGGGACATTTTTCTTTCTTCTTTTTCTTTTCTTTTTTCCATTTAAAGTTTTTTTCTTTTTCTTTTTGCCTCTTTCTATTTTCCCAGTTGATTTTCTTGTTTTTTCAGTTTTGTTTTTTTGGTGTGGTGGTGGTTGTTTTCATTGTTTTGTTTTTGCTGTTGACTTTTTGGTACTCTTTCCTCCCTCCCCCCCACCCCATTTTCCCAACTCCCAAAGTGTCTCTGAGGATGCTACAGAAAGTTGGGTCTTGGTCCAGGAACAGGAATGGAGGGCAGGGAGCTGGCAGGGATGCAGCTGGGAGGGGCAGGGGTAGGGGGCCACCTGGGCAGAAAGGAGCCCTGCATTGTGGAGTTGGGGTTGGGGGGAGCTGTCAGGCAGGGAAGGTAGAGAGAAAGGCTGCCCCACAGGGGCCATGGGTGCTGGCGCTTAAGAGCCTTATCAACCTCCGTCCCCTTGGCCCCCAAATTGACCACATCTCCAAAGAGAGCCCTGTTCAAAAGCCCTGGACATGAATGTGTGGGGTGGAGCTCGGGGGAGGGGCTCCTGCCAGTTCTCTCCTGCCTCTATCTCCCCAGCAATACCTCAGGGGGATTTTTAAGTCTTGGGCTCCCTAGAGGTGAGTGAATAACCACAGTCCCATGGCATGGGACAGGTGGCATGGCACCTGTCACTCCAGAATCTATTCCTTCCTTTTTCTCCCTTTTTTCCCAGGCTGCTGGGATCCAGGGTAGGGAAGAGAAAGAAAGGGAAAAGGAGGGAAGACAAGGATGAGGCTAGGAGAGCAAGGGGGGAGGATCCGCTCCATTCAGTAAGTCCCTCTAGATGAGACATACGGGTGGCTTCGGGCATCATGGAAAGCAGGATGCCTGGGCTCAGTGTCTGCTCCGCCCCTGACTTACTGTGCCATCTGGAGCAGATCACTTTCTTGCTCTGAGTCTTAGTTTCCTCATTTGCAAATTAGGGCTAATAATGTGCACCCGACAGGGCTATTCTGAATAATAGTCGGTGTACAGCTGTACGGTGAAAATGCGCCTCATCACAATACAGAGAAGCAGTGTGAAGAAGGGCAGTCACAGTGGGAGGGGAGGGGTCAGAAGGTTTGGGCAGGAAGAGGTCTCTTCCAGCCTCAGAGCCTCAGGGAAGCCTTCCTAGAGGAAGGGGCATTTGAGCTGGGCTCTAAAGGGGAGTAGACTGTAGTCAGGAACCTCTAGGGCTTGGGGCAGGGTCACTTCCTGGGGCATGGGAAATGAAGGGATATGGAGGAGGCCAGAGACAGGGCTTGCGGGGGCTGTGAATAGGAGACCCCCAGACGCAGCCCCTGCCTCAAGCCCCTGACTAGGGCTGTGTTTGCTCCACTTTCTAGCATTTCTCCTTCTAACAGTCCCTGGAGGGTCGGGCATGAGGGGTCGGGGTGGGGGCTACACATTTGGGTGACTAACATTCACTGTCCCGCTAGCCACCCGCTGCCCGCTCCCGCCTGGTGACACCTCACAGCCTCTAACTTGTCTCCCTTCTCCTCCCGGCAGTTTCTGGCCACGAAGACCAGGGTAGGTATGGGGCTGGTGTGAGTGGGGCAGGCAACAATTATGAGGTCCTGGGGACACCCCCTCCCCTCCCCTTCCCAACCAGAGGTCTGGGCTGGGCCGAGACCCTGGGACCACGGGCTGACAGAGCCCTTGGCCTGCCACCACCAGGGCACCCTCGAGGATCAAATCATTGAGGCTAACCCTGCCATGGAGGCTTTTGGCAATGCCAAGACCCTGCGGAACGACAACTCGTCCCGCTTCGTGAGTGCCGCAGTGGGAGAGCCGGGTGTGGGCGGAGCCTGGTCTGTCGCGGGGAGACACAAGGTGGTGGGAGCCTTGGATGAATAGGGCAGCCCTGGCTGGGCACCCAACTGACGCTGCTTTTCTGCCCACAGGGCAAGTTCATCCGCATTCATTTTGGTCCCTCTGGGAAGCTGGCATCTGCAGATATTGACAGCTGTGAGTCTAGGAGAGGGTGGGGGAGGGGGAGGATGGGGAAACAGGCCCAGGCCTGAGTCCTTCCGCTCAGACTGAGTCTGTCATCAAGTCCTTGGGGCTCCCACCTGTCCCAGGCGCTTCTCTTCATCCCCTGGCTACAGCCCAGCTCAGGCCACCTCACCTCTCACCTGGAACATTCCCCCAGCCCCCATGTGGTCTTCCATTCTCCATTCTTCTGCTGGATCTCCTTTCAGCCAGCGTGATCTTTTCTTAGAGACTAATCTGACCACATCGCATTCCTGCTTAAAAACCTTTTCCAGATCCCATCACCTTAAGATGGAGACCCAAATCTTTATTTGGCCAGTCAGGCTCCTTGTGACTGGGCCCTTCCCCTCACCCACCATCCCAGTCTTTTCTCTGGTGCTCGATAGGGCAGGCCTGTGCCCCTCCTGCCCTGGCCTCATCTCTACACCTCGAGTCCCCATACTTCCTGGAAGCCTCCCCCAATGCCTCTGTGGGGTCATTGCCCATCCCACCTGACCCAGACCTGCTGCATAGACACCAGGTGCCCAGGCTGCATGCATAGAGGGGCTCCCACGCTGACTGCTCCCCATCTTGGGGTGCATGGCCAGATGCTGATGGATAAGCATGGGCAGGTGGTGATAGGCGGGAACGTCATAATTCATGCCCCGACCGACCCATGCACAAACACACAGAGGTTCTGCTCGGTGGACACACTGACACACCAGCAGTGCTCTGGAGGAAAGGAGCGTGGTCTGTGGATGGTGGAATGAAAGCACAGATGAAAGAATAGACAAATCAAGACCCATACACAGACAGCTACGTTAATACACTCACACACAGAGACACACAGACGTACAAACATATGCATTCCCACACCGTGACACGTGTGCTGACGGAGAGACACCCTTCGGCACATGCTGGCATGTGTGCAGACACGGCACCTCTACACACACCCCGGCCCCTTGCTGACACCTCCTCCCTGCCCCTCAGCCATAGTGGGGTGACCCACTCGGGAAACTAGGCCAGCACCTCCCTTTTCCCCAGATCTCCTGGAGAAGTCAAGGGTGATCTTCCAGCTGCCCGGTGAGCGAGGCTACCACGTCTACTACCAGATCCTCTCGGGGAAGAAGCCAGAGCTGCAGGGTGAGGGCCAGCAGCAGATGGGGTGGGAATCAGAGGCCACAGGTCTGGGTGGCAGTTGGGCTGCCCAGCCCTGTCCCAGCCCCCGTCAGATCAGGCCCTGGGCTACCTGTTCCCCCACTGTTCTGGGGTCTGTGACATCCCTTCTTTGCTGGAGACCCAGAACCCCTTCTATCCACCCACCCCCTTCCTGGGACTTCCAGTTCTTGCTGAGCCCTCTCCTCCTCATGCTAGGAAATGGGCCCCTTAGCACCATTGTCCTGGCAAGGTCGTCTCTCCTGCTGTCCTGATACTAGAGAGGCCCCACCTAGCACCAGTGGGGAGCAATGGCTCTGTCTAGGCCCAGCTCCCCTCTCTTGCAAGCCCCTCAAGGGCAGAATCTGGTCCTCGCTGGGCCGCAGCACCCAGCACAGGGTCTGGGCCATAGGGGTGGCTTGCGCAATGGTCGAAAGATGAGTGAGACATAGGGACCGAGGCTCATTTCTCAGAACCGTAAAGAAAGAGAAGCCATGGGCATGGGAGTCGAGGAGACAAACTCAAGCTACAAAGTCTCGGGAGGACCCTACAGTCTCCTGCCGGGCTGGCTCCCAGGATCCAGCACACTGGGATGGGGAGACGGAGGACAGCTGGGTGAACACAGCCGACCTGCCCTTCTCCGCCCCGTGTCCCCCAGACATGCTGCTTCTGTCTACGAACCCCTACGACTACCACTTCTGCAGCCAGGGCGTCATCACTGTGGACCACATGAATGACGGGGAGGAGCTCATGGCCACTGACGTATGTCTGTGGTGGGAGGGGAGGAAACCTGGGGGAGCAGGTCCAGTGCCCTTCACTCGGCTGAACCCTGGAGGAGCCCAGACTTCTCTGAGCCTTCCACACCCCACCCCCAGCATGCCATGGACATCCTGGGCTTCAGCGTGGATGAGAAGTGTGCCTGCTACAAGGTCGTGGGGGCCCTCCTGCACTTTGGCAACGTGAAATTCAAGCAGAAGCAGCGGGACGAGCAGGCCGAGGCCGATGGCACTGAGAGTGAGGGGCCCTGACCCTGGCCTGACCTGGTCATCCTCTTGACCCTGATCCCAGCATCCAGTCCATGACCATTAACCCTAAGCCTTGTCCACAGCCTTTGACCTCAGTCTTAACCTGGCCCTGATTGTAAACCCTGACTTCTCAATTCCAGACCCTCACCCTCCTGAGCTGTACAGTTTGCTGACCCTGAACTTGACCTCTTCCAACCTCCCTCTCATAACCCTAAGTCAAGGCCGGTAGAGCTCCCACGTACCCGTGTTCTTGGCCTCCTCCCCCTCATCTCACCCATGTGCCCTTCCAGGTGCTGACAAGGCTGCCTATCTGATGGGGGTCAGCAGTGGAGACCTCCTCAAAGGCCTTCTGCACCCCCGAGTGCGTGTGGGGAACGAGTATGTGACCAAGGGTCAGAGCGTGGAGCAGGTGAGCGGCTAGCAGGTGGGGCCCACCTGGGGACAGCTGGGGCAGGGTCCCCTCCTTGCCAGGTCCCAGAGCAGCCTCCCTGCGCCTTCAGGTGGTGTTTGCCGTGGGGGCTCTGGCCAAGGCCACCTACGACCGGCTGTTCCGGTGGCTGGTGTCACGGATCAACCAGACGCTGGACACCAAGTTGCCCCGTCAGTTCTTCATCGGCGTCCTGGACATTGCCGGTTTTGAGATCTTTGAGGTGAGGGCAGGCCCACACCCCCAGGCTCTGTTCTCTCTGGGGTGGAGGACCATGGGGGGTGGGGACAGGAGCCCTGGGTGTCTGCCTGGAGGCGGGGTGAGCTCCCGCACACCCCTGTTCTCTGTGGGTCTCCTTGTCCCCATCTACAAGGAGGCCTGCTGAGCCGGGCACCTCCCACTATAGTTTAACAGCTTTGAACAGCTGTGTATCAACTTCACCAACGAGAAGCTGCAGCAGTTCTTCAACCAGCACATGTTTGTGCTTGAGCAGGAGGAGTACAAGCGGGAGGGCATCGGCTGGGTCTTCATCGACTTCGGCCTGGACCTGCAGCCCTGCATTGACCTCATCGAGAAGGTGAGGCCCGGGGCCAGGTCACTGCAAGGAAGGGAAGGCATGGGAGCAGTGGGTGAG
>NW_006772681.1:3704336-3719333 GCF_000442215.2 Lipotes vexillifer | reverse complement strand
AGGAATGAATGTGCACTTGTGTGTGAGCGAGCGTGTGCAAGCCTGCATGTGTGTGTGCATGTATGAGCGTGGCTGTGCACGTGTGTGTGTAATGTGTATATGAATGGAAATGTGTGCACGTATGTGTGTAACATGTGTATGAATGGAAATGTGTGTGACTAGGTGTATTGGAGATTGAGTGTGATTGTGTGTTGGTGAGCAGTGTGTGTGTGTGAGCGTGCATCCCAGCACTGTTGCAGCCACAGTTTCTTTGGACCCTGAAAACTGTCCGGAACTACAGGGCAAGGTAAGGTGCGTTTGTTTATTTGTCTATAAAACATTACATACATTTCCCTATTGTACAAAGACTAGAGAGAAAGAAAAATCAAAGAAAAATTGAAAAATCAGAAATAAAGGAGAAAAGATGTGTCCCCCAGCCCTACCACAACCTGTTTCCTCCCAGTCCTTTATCCTGGGCATCTCTTTTCTCTTATGAACACAGACGCATTTCTCCTCCTACCTTTTCTCTGAGAGTGTATTTTGAGCAGGTGCTTTGTTGAAGAAGGCACAGTAGTTCATGCAGCAGATGATTTTCATGCATTTCCGTAATCTCCTACTAGTGGACATTTAGGTGTTTGACAGCTTTTGCTGTTAAAACAGCAATGAAAGTATTCATTTCCCCATTTTGCAGGTTAGGAAATTGAGGCTTAGAGAGGTCTAAGGGCCCCATAGCTACTAAGTGAGGAAGCCAGAATTTGAACTCAACTGCCTTTTTTGACTGTACCACGTGTGAGAGTGTGAGACCACGGATGCCGGTTTGAGTTTGCGCACTTCTTATAAGTAAAGAGAACAACTCAGAGCTGCAAGTTGGGCAGAAAGGGCTTGGAAGCCAAACCACAAACTTACTTTCTTAGAAGACAGGGCTCCTGGGTGCAGGTCAGTTCTTCATCCCTCAGGGCAGATGACTGAGGTTGGAGGGTCTGGGAAAGCTCCCAGAGGGAGGGGCTCCAGGAAATGGGGATCCAGCCCAGCCTGGATGGGCTGGCTTGATGGAGACCCTTCAAGCTGTGCCCTGTCCCCAGCCACTGGGCATCCTGTCCATCCTGGAGGAGGAGTGTATGTTCCCCAAGGCCTCAGATGCCAGCTTCCGGGCCAAGCTCTATGATAACCACGCGGGGAAGTCGCCCAATTTCCAGCAGCCACGGCCTGACAAGAAGCGCAAATACCAGGCCCACTTTGAGGTGGTTCACTACGCGGGCGTGGTAGGTGCCTGTTGAAACCCCAGCTCTTGAGCTCTCTCCTCCCTCCTCCGGGTTCCCCCACCTCGGTTCAGCCCCCGTCTGGTCTGTGGCAGGTGCCTTACAGCATCGTGGGCTGGCTGGAAAAAAACAAGGATCCACTGAATGAGACGGTGGTCCCCATCTTCCAAAAGTCACAGAACAAGCTCTTGGCTACTCTCTACGAGAACTATGCTGGCTCCTGCTCTAGTGAGTACAGAGGGATGAGATTCTGTAGGGGACTCACAGAGGGATGTCCTTTGGAGTGGTGACTGGTCCCATGTCTCTCCTAGCCGAGCCCCCCAAGTCTGGGATGAAAGAGAAGCGTAGGAAGGCAGCATCATTCCAGACGGTGTCCCAGCTCCACAAGGTGAGGCCCAGTCTAAGCCTCGTGCAGGCCCTCACCCTGCCGCCTCCACCCCGTCCCGGCTCCCTGCTCTGTCCCCTGCACCCTGGGCGGGCGGCTGTTAAGACTTGCAGTGATGTTTAATTCCTCTCCACGTGAACATCACAGCAAGTCTGTGCTGCTTCCCGTCCCCATGCTGCCTGGGCAGGGTTTGCGGGAGGATGGGGCCGGAGCCACAGGGATTGGGTTGGGGAGTGAAGACTTTGGTGATGGTAACGGGGACCCAGTCAAACAGAAGAGGGCAAAGGGTCACAA
The DNA here is from genome assembly GCF_000442215.2 of Lipotes vexillifer. NCBI lineage: Eukaryota > Metazoa > Chordata > Mammalia > Artiodactyla > Lipotidae > Lipotes > Lipotes vexillifer. The sequence goes on along the minus strand of NW_006772681.1, from coordinate 3,717,416 downwards.
GGAGCAGAGTGAAAGGGCAGCACTGCAGAGACACGCTTAGGCACCTACTGCACAGTCCTTAAGGGGCTCATCCACTGCGGTTTCCAATTCTGCTTCTCTGCCCTCTTGTGCTTTCTCCCCTCTCCTCACCCCCAGGAGAACCTCAACAAGCTGATGACCAACCTGCGGGCCACACAGCCCCACTTTGTCCGTTGCATTGTCCCCAATGAGAACAAGACCCCAGGTAGTCACCCCAGGGTGGGTTGGTGGCACGGGGGCACATTGGAGGGAGGGGACAGGGCAGACTGGAAGCGGGGTCTTGCCCCCTCCGCAGGGCCTGCTCAGCCTCAAAGTGAGCCCTGTGTCTGGACTCCTCGTCTTTTCTGGGGCATGAAGTTGTGTCCATTGACCTCTAATCTTTTCCTTTAACCCCCACCATGTCCAGGGGTCATGGATGCCTTCTTGGTGCTACACCAGCTGCGTTGCAATGGGGTTCTGGAGGGGATCCGGATCTGCCGACAAGGATTCCCCAATAGGCTGCTTTACGCTGACTTCCGGCAGCGGTGGGTGTCTCCCTGCCCCAGCCCTGGTTCCTCCCCAGCTCCAGCCTGAGGGGGTGGAAGGGCACCGAGGAGGATGCAGGGGCACTGGGGAGAGGGCCAGAAGGTATCCCAGTGGGAGATGCTGATGGCTGAGACCTGGGGGTGGGCGGTGGGCTCGGGGGAGAAGTGAACAGGCTCAGGGTAAATATTGGAGGTGCAGCCAACAGGCCTTGCTACTGATGAGTTGGATGAGGAGTAAGAAAAAGAAAAGACAAGGGTGACTTCTGGTTGTTTAGCCTGAGCAACTGGGGAGTTGGTGGTAGATTTACTGAGAAACCAAGATAGGATTTTAAAAATTTTGTGGGGAAGTAGGAGGAGAGTGGACTGAGCTCTACTTTGAACATGTCAGCTTTGAAATGTCTCCGGCAGGGAATTCCCTGGCAGTCCAGTGGTTCGGACTCCGCGCTCTCACTGCTGAGCGCCCGGGCGTTCGATCCCTAGTCGGGGAACTAAAATCCCACAGGCCACACAGCATGGCCGGAAAAAAAAGAAATGTGTCCAGCAGATAGGAAAGTTGAGGGGGAGATTGGATTTGTTAGTCTGGAGCTCAAGGGTCAGGGGGCAGGCAGAGCTGGAGGTAGATTTGGGAGTTGAATGAGGGTTCACGTGGACTAGACTTTATGTAATGGCTGGCACCAAGTGAGGGCTCAGTCCGTGCTGTTAGCCCCTCTGCCTTCCCTTTATAGGTTTGATTTTTGTCAGGCTGCAATCGTGCACAGTTCCCTCCCCCTTCAGAAGTAACTGGGGCCATCCACGCTGACCATTATACTTGTGTGTCCATACAAATAATGTACACATGGGTGCACGCACACATGTTCTCTTTGTTTTTCCCTGTAACTATATGTCTTGGAGATTGTTCCTTATTAATAGACATAAGTCTGCATCATCATCCTTTTTTTTAAAATTAAGACTTTCTTTTTTTAGAGCAGTTTTAGGTTCATAGCAAAATTGAGGGGAAGGCACAGAGATTTCCCATAAGCCCCTGCCCCCACACGTGCACAGCCTCCCCCGTCATCAGCATCTCCCACCAGAGTGGGACATTTGTTACAGCTGATGAGCACGCACTGACACATCCTAATCACCCAGAGTCCATAGTTGCCATTACAGTTGGTGTAATGGAACTTGGTGTTGTACATTCTAGGGCTTTGGATAAATGTATTGACACATGCAGCAGCATCCATTTTGTTATGGCAGTAAAATATCCCATAATCCAGTGAACCGTGCTTTGTTCATCAGTCCCTTAGGATGGGGCCTTTTTGTGTTTCTAGGGTTTTGCCTTCACGGTGTGGTCACAACAGCCTGACCCACACAGCCCTGTACACATGTGCAAGTGTGTCCCCTTTAGAAGTGGGTATGCCAGAACCCTTGCTCTTGTTGATTAGAATTCTCTCCCAAATGTTTCTTCAGTTTGTGATACGCTGTAACACATCACCTTCTTTACTTTTTTCGGCCTTCTGAAAAAAATGATAAATCATTAAAAATCATAAACTAAAAAATTATAAAAGTGCTGTATGCCTTCTGTAAATGCTGCAGGCTCTTAAAGAACTTAACTACTGAATGCATTTAAATGCTACCCAGGCTTTTAAAGCCGAGTATGCCCAGTCCTCCAGTGTCACAAGGCCGTCCCCCGCCGGCCTGTTCAGGGGGTGGCCCTCTGGAGCTTCTGCTCCGGCCTCTGAGGGGCCAGCCTCTTCAGTCGTCGGCTCCCTGCCCAGCACCCTCCTCTCCAGCCCTTCCTGCTCCCCCAGGTACCGCATCCTGAACCCCAGTGCCATCCCAGACGACACCTTCATGGACAGCAGGAAGGCCACAGAGAAGCTGCTGGCCTCGCTGGACATCGACCACACCCAGTACCAGTTTGGCCATACCAAGGTCAGGGCACAAGGGAATTAGGGCGCTGGACTGGATGTGGGCAGTCACACTGCAGAGGTCACGCAGGCGACTGAGGGTTACACCTACCGCCCACACCCCAGGTGTTCTTCAAGGCTGGGCTTCTAGGCGTCTTGGAGGAGCTTCGTGACCAGCGTCTGGCCAAGGTCCTGACACTGCTGCAGGCACGGAGCCGGGGCCGCCTCATGCACCTCGAGTACCAGCGCCTGCTTGGAGGCAGGTGGGTGTCGGAAGGGGGTGGGGGGGATGCGGGGGTACAGCCACTGTCCCCCAGCTCGCAGAACCCTCTGAACCCAGACTCTCTGAACCCTGTCATACCGTCCTGTGGATCACATTTCACCGTGTGGCTGCCTGCGTGCCTCCCAAGGGGCAAGGCTGTGGTTTGTGCCACGCAGCCCCCAGCTACCACTTCCTCACCTCAGAAGTTGGGGTAAGAGAACCTGCCTGTACTCCAGGCCATCCCAGAGTGTGGCCCGGAGTAGTAATAAGGGCATCTAGTGTTTCCCAAGAAACACTTAAGTGCCAAGCCCTGGGCAAGATACTTTATTTGAAGTTATCTCGGTTAAAGTACAGGACAGTCCTGAGAGGTAGGTGCCATGATCGTGTCTGTTCACTAGAGGGGGTGTCTGAGCAGAGGGAGCTTGTCCGCTGGCTTGTGGCGGGAGGTGGGAGGCTGGGATGTGAGCCCAGGCAGTCTGACCTTATATAAGAGCCCAGTGGCTTAACCGCCCCTAGTGTCTTCAGGACACTTGCAGGGGCCATTCAGGAGGGCTCCTGAGCTCCCACCCCGGGGGCAGACCTGTGTGACCTTGGGCCTTACCCTCAAGTTCACCTGTAAAGCAGAGGATTAGGACTTACTTGAGAGGCTGTTGGGAAGGTTAACGGGGTCCCACGCTGAAGTGCTCAGTGCAATGTCCGGCCCAGGGTAGGTGCTCAGGGAGCATCGGGGCTGTCATTATGAAGGGGCGGCACTGAACCTGCTGGCCACCTGTGGCTGCCCCTCCCCAGGGATGCCCTGTTCACCATCCAGTGGAACATCCGCGCCTTCAACGCCGTCAAGAACTGGTCATGGATGAAACTCTTTTTCAAGATGAAGCCACTGCTACGCTCGGCGCAGGCTGAGGCGGAACTGGCGGCCCTGCGGGCAGAGCTGCGGGGGCTGCGAGGGGCACTGGCCACCGCCGAGGCCAAGTGCCAGGAGCTGGAGGAGATGCACGTCAGTGTCACCCAGGAGAAGAACGACCTGGCCCTGCAGCTGCAGGCAGTGAGTAGGGGAGGGGCAGGGTTTCTTTCTGCGACTTGGTGCCCCCTGGCCCCCAGCCCCCTCAGAGAACCCCAGGCCGCTCCGAGGAAATACCATAACCAGATCCCCGGCCAGGGCGGAAATGGCATGCTCTGGGTGCTCAGGCCTCACCCGGGTCTTTCTTCCTATTCCGGAGGCTCATGGGCTTGTACCCGTGCATAGCCTCCCACGTTCCCAGTCTCCCCACCCAGTCTATGCACGTGTCCTAATGCTCTCACGCCTTGTGTCCCCGTGGCTTCCTGCAAAGCTACAGCGTAGCCCCATCTCCCCAGCTCTCCCCTCCTCTCCATCCCCGAGACAGCCCCATGCTCCCTTCTCTGGTTAAGGGCCACGGGAACCCAGGCAGCAGGTAACAGTAACAACCAGAGGGTAGAGATCAAGGGTCCGGATCCTCCCCAAGTCTACAGAGCCATTCCTTCCTTCAGCAAATACTTTGAGTGTCAGGCCCCATGGAAGCTCTGGAGATACATTGGTGGGAGAACAGACAGGCCTGGGCTCACAAACTCACCTGCTAGAGCAGGAGACGTTATGCAGCCAGGTAGTGAGGAAACAGTGATGGCAGAGAACCTGAGCCCTCCATGGCCGTGCAGGGCTCTCCCCACCCCCTCAGCCCAGTGTGGGCAGAACTGGCAGTTGGCTTCTCAGCTAGAGCCCTTGTTTGGGCCTTACTCTGGGTTGCCCCCAGCCTGTCTAACGTTCCCCTCTTGCTGCCCCGTCCATCCCTCTATCTGAGCCCTTATCCCACCACACTTGAACGCCTTCAGGGCCAAGAGCAGGTCTTCGGTGTTCCTTGGTCCCAGAGCCCAACTGAGCGTGTGTCCAGCCTCTGCACGGACAAATGAACTTGCTTTCCGGGGCCTGGCCTGGTGTCCCTGAGCTGCCTTGACCCTGCCCCATTCCCCATGTCCCCCTCCAGGAGCAGGAAAACCTGGCGGATGCCGAGGAGCACTGCCACTTGCTCATCAAGTCCAAGGTGCAGCTGGAGGCGAAGGTGAAGGAGCTGACTGAGCGGCTGGAGGACGAGGAGGAGGTGAATGCTGACCTGGCTGCCCACCGACGCAAGCTGGAAGATGAGTGCACAGAGCTCAAGAAGGACACTGATGACCTGGAGCTGACGCTGGCCAAGGCCGAGAAGGAGAAGCAAGCCACGGAGAATAAGGTGTGGGCCGGGCCGGCTGTGGCCCTGGGCAGGTGTCTTCCTCTCTGTGGGCCTCAATTTCCTCATCTGTCAAATGCTGCTGTTAATAGCAGCACTTCCCTCATTAGGGCGGTTGAGGATTCAGCGTGTAACTAGCCTGTGCTGGAGCTCGCCACAGGGCCTCGCCCGTAGTAGGTACTCAGCAAATGCTAGTGATTGTCATCCACCAGCTCCATGTCCCCCGGGTGCCTTCCCTCACTGAACCCTCCCAAGAGCCCAGGTGGTTCAAAGACTCGGGGTATTGACTCCCTCATACAGGAGGGGAAAGTGGGGCTCAGCAGGGTAAGCCGCTTACTCGGGTTCTCACAGGTGCTCCCCGATGAAGGCAGGACTAGGAAACAGCTGCTTAAACACCTGTGCATCCCCAAAATAGCTGGTGTCTGTTGATCTCTCACTCTGGGCCGGACACTGTGCCCAGGGCTTTGTGAGCATTTGCTCATTAATCCCTCGAGGAGGACGCTATAATCACCCCTTAAGGGTGAAAAAGTTGAGGCTCAGAATGAAGTGACTCGCCCGAGGTTCCCTGGCTCGAAGGGGACGGTTGCTGTGACATGGTGTGGCGGCCGCTCAGACCAGAGTGCAGGGGAGGCATCCCCATGGTGACCTTGGCCCTGACACAGGTGAAGAACCTGACGGAGGAGATGGCGGCGCTGGACGAGTCAGTGGCCCGGCTGACGAAGGAAAAGAAGGCCTTGCAGGAGGCCCACCAGCAGGCCCTGGGCGACCTGCAGGCTGAGGAGGACCGTGTGAGCGCGCTGGCCAAGGCCAAGGCCCGCCTGGAGCACCAGGTGGAAGACGTAAGTTGGGGCCACGGCAGCGGCTGTGCGGTGGGGCCAGGACAGCCGGGACGGTGCGGAGCCCACCCACCCCGTCCTGCCCACAGCTGGAGTGCTGCCTGGAGCAAGAGCAGAAGCTGCGCGTGGACACGGAGCGGGCCAGACGCAAGCTCGAGGGTGACCTGAAACTGACGCAGGAGTCGGTGACGGATGCTGCCCAGGACAAGCAGCAGCTGGAGGAGAAGCTCCAGAAGTAGGCGTGGGGGGGGGGGGCTCAGCCCCGACCTCCTGGCCACAGGGGGCTTCCTGAACCTGCACCCCGCTTCTCACCCCCCTGGACTCTAGTCGGTTCTGCATCACAGCAGAAGTTGAACCCTAGGGTGTAGGGGGTCACCAAGGGCCAGGATCTAGGGCTGGGGCTTGAGAGGGAACACAGGGATGAGGTCACTTAGGGCTGCTCCGGGCGAGGTGCCTCAGTCAGCGAGTGTGCTGGGGGCGGGTACGGAGGGGCCCCAGGCAGGTGGATGGGAGTTAGGCCCTGGGCCGGCTCATGCCCACCCTGTGACCTCCGGAAAGGACTCCGAGCTGAGTCAGCTGAACCTTCGAGTGGAGGACGAGCAGCTCCTTGGGGCCCAGCTGCAGAAGAAGATCAAGGAGCTGCAGGTGTGCGGGGGACGGGGGTGGGCGGAAACCCGGGTCGGAGGCCCCCGGAGGTGACACTGCCGCCTGCGCATCCCCAGTCTCGGGCAGAGGCGCTGGAAGAGGAGCTGGAGGCCGAGCGGGCGGCCCGGGCCCGCGTGGAGAAGCAGTGGGCAGAGGCAGCCCGGGAGCTGGTGGAGCTGAGCGAGGGGCTGGAGGAGGTGGGCGGCGCGTCCGCGGGGCGGCCCGAGGGCTGCTGGAAGCACGAGGCGGAGCTGGGGCGGCTGAGGCGGGAACTGGAGGAGGCGGCCCTGCGGCACGAGGCCACAGTGGCTGCGCTGCGGCGCAAGCAGGCGGAGAGCATGGCCGAGCCGGGCGAGCAGGCGGACAGTCTGCAACGGGTGCGACAGAAGCTGGAAAAGGAGAAGAGCGAGCTCCGCATGGAGGTGGACGATCTGGGCGCCAGCGTGGAGACCCTGGCCCGCGGCAAGGTGTCTGCCTCCTTCCTGATCCCGACCTCTGACCCGACTCTAGCAGCCTATCCTGACTGAACCCCTTCTGACTCCAGCAGCTGACCCCTGACCACCCGCTGCCAATCTGACTCCATACTAGTCCTGGCCCTACACCTGATCGGGACCCCTGACCCATTCACCTGACACCCAGCCTGAACCCCACACCAGTCCTGACCTCAAACCCTACCTCCTAAACTCTGTGCCCTGACTCCAGGGGATTTTTGACCCAGTATCCAATTCGAACTTCTCAGTCCTTGACCTCTGAATTCTGACCTCATACCTGTCCTGACTGTTCCTGTCCTTAATCCCAGCACCCAACCCTGACCCCTGACCTTTGTACCACCTAAGCTTGACAGCTGACCTCTGACCAGTGTCCCCAGCCGACTTCGGATTCTAGTGTCCTAACCTCACCTTGACGCACCGGCCTTGGGACTAGTACAGCCCTCTCTCACTCCTGACACTCATCTTTTAAGCCGTAGTCCAGCAATAGAATCTCTGACCCTGAACGTGGGGTTCTGTTCTCCCTTTGATTCCTGGGCACGTGTCTAGCCTGCTAGTTCCCGACTCCGGGTCCGCGTCTCTGACTGGCAGCCCTAGATCCTGCCCTGTGAGTGACAAACCTTTTCTGATCCCTGACCCCTGACCCCGGATCCCAGGCCAGTGCAGAGAAGCTGTGCCGGGCCTATGAGGATCAGCTGAGCGAGGCCAAGATCAAGGCGGAGGAGCTGCAGCGGCAACTGGCAGAGGCCAGCACCCAGCGGGGGCGGCTACGAGCCGAGAGTGGTGAGGCCGGGGGCTTGGCTGGGCCACAGCGGGGCTCAGTGCTGCCCCTCACCCACCTGACCTGCCGGCTCGCCCCTTGGCCTGCAGGGGAGCTGAGCCGCCTGCTGGAGAAGGAGTCTTTGATTAGCCAGCTGAGCCGTGGTAAGGCCTTGGCCACGCGCAGCCTGGAGGAGCTGGAGAGCAAGGTGGGCCAGCCATTGGCTGCCGCGGAGCAGGCGGCATGGGCACAGGGCCACTGGCCGGCCCGATGCTGAGGTCACTGGGCTCTCTGCAGGCCAAGAGCACGCTGGCCCATGCCGTGCAGGCTTCGCAGCATGACTGTGACCTCCTGCGGGAGCAGCACGAGGAGGAGGCCGAAGCCCAGGCCGAGCTGCAGCGGCTGCTGTCCAAGGCCAACGCCGAGGTGGCCCAGTGGAGGAGCAAGTACGAGGCAGATGCCATCCAGAGGACCGGGGAACTGGAGGAGGCCAAGTGAGTGCCTTGCGGGCCAGGCCGTCACCACACAGGGACGGCGCCTGCACCTCGAGCTGTCAGGGGTGAAGGGAGATGCGGGGCTCAGCTACGCATCCAGATCCTGTCTGCTCCCGTGGCCTAGAAAGAAGCTGGCACTGCGCCTGCAGGAGGCAGAGGCGGGGGTAGAGGCTGCTCATGCCAAGTGCTCGTCGCTGGAGAAGGCCAAGCTGCGGCTGCAGACAGAGTCGGAGGACGTGACCCTGGAGCTGGAGCGGGCGACCTCAGCGGCCGCGGCGCTGGACAAGAAGCAGCGGCACTTGGAGCGGGCGCTGGAGGAGCGGCGGCGGCAGGAGGAGGACATGCAGCGGGAGCTGGAGGCGGCCCAGAGGGAGGCCCGCAGCCTGGGCGCGGAGCTCTTCCGGCTGCGGCACAGCCACGAGGAGGCTCTCGAGGCCCTGGAGACGCTCAGGCGGGAGAACAAGAACCTGCAGGGTACGACCCACCCCAGGGTCAGAGCCACTCTGGGGTCACTGGGAGTCCCTCAGGGTCACACAGGGTGATGGGGTTGGAGCATGAGCCGTGGGGGTGGCCCCTCAGTGCCCTGTCCACTCTGCAGAGGAGATCAGTGACCTCACAGACGAGGTCAGCCTCAGCGGGAAGAGCATCCAGGAGCTGGAGAAAGCCAAGAAGGCACTGGAAGGGGAGAGGAGCGAGCTCCAGGCTGCGCTGGAGGAGGCCGAGGTCAGGGGCGGGGTGGACACTGACCCGCTGCTCCCCGGCCTCCCCTCTCAACACACACGGCCCCACCACCATACGATCTGCTCTGCATCCCCAGGGGGCCCTGGAGCTGGAGGAGACCAAGACTCTGCAGACCCAGCTGGAGCTTTCCCAGGTCAAGGCTGAGGTGGACCGGAAACTGGCAGAGAAAGACGAGGAGTGCGCTGACCTGAGGTGCGGGGCCGGGCTGTCCCTCCTCCCCGGGCCGACAGCCTCTCCCATCCCAACCACCTGAGAGCAGAAGGGCAGGTGATGTTGGCTGAGCCCCACTGTGTGGGGGACTGGCACAGACACCTAATGTCCCCATACCCACGACCCTCTTAGGTGGGGACTATCGTCCACAGTTTGGAGGTGAACCTCGGAGAGGCCAGAGGACTTGTCCAAGGTTACACAGTGGGGGTAGAGCCAGAGTTCAGTCCCTGTCTGTCTGCTCTGGGGCCTCACTCTTGCCTGTGAAATTGCTCTGATGGGCAGCAGGCAGGCAGACACAAGGGGCTTGAAACCGGGGAGAGGTCACTTATTCCCCAACTGGCTTCATGTCTCCAGTGTTCCCTGCGTGTCTGTAAGCAAGTCCCTCGCAGGCCACGACCCCTCCTTTCATCCCTCCTAACTACAGGCGCAACCACCAGCGGGCAGTGGAGTCCCTGCAGGCCTCCTTGGATGCAGAGACTCGGGCCCGCAACAAGGCGCTACGGCTCAAGAAGAAGATGGAGGGCGACCTCAACGACCTGGAGCTGCAGCTGGGCCACGCCACCCGCCAGGCCACGGAGGCACAGGCCGCCACGCGGCTGCTGCAGGCCCAACTCAAGGAGGAGCAGGCGGGGCGGGATGAGGAGCAGCGGCTGGCGGCCGAGCTCCACGAGCAGGCACAGGCCCTGGAGCGGCGGGCCGCCCTGCTGGCCACGGAGCTGGAAGAGCTGCGGGCCGCCCTGGAGCAGGCCGAGCGCAGCCGGCGGCTGGCGGAACAGGAGCTGCTGGAGGCCACCGGGCGCCTCAGCCTCCTGCATTCGCAGGTGAGGACGGGGGTCACAGGGGTGCACGGGGCAGGGGCCTGAAGGCCGACTCTAAAGCCCTGCCCCCCCTCAGAACACAGGCCTCCTGAGCCAGAAGAAGTAGTTAGAGGTGGATTTGGCCCAGCTGAGCGGGGAGGCGGAGGAGGCTGCCCAGGAAAGGCGGGAAGCCGAGGAGAAGGCCAGGAAGGCCACCACCGATGTGAGGCTGGGCCGGGACCGTGGGGGCCCCCGAGCAGAGCCCGAAGGGACTTTGACCCCCGACCACGCCACCTCCTCCCGCACAGGCCGCCATGATGGCAGAGGAGCTGCAGAAGGAGCAGGACACGAGCGCACACCTGGAACGGACAAAGACGACTCTGGAGCAGACGGTGCGGGAGCTGCAGGCCGGCTTGAGGAGGCAGAACAAGCCGCCCTCCGTGGCGGGAAGAAGCAGGTGCAGAAGCTGGAGGCCAAGGTGTGTGCGGCCCTCCCAGTCCCTTGCCCTGCAGGGTGGGCCACCCGAGGGCAGGCTGAGGGCACCAGGCCCACTGGCTGGCTGCTCGCAGGTGCGGGAGCTGGAGGCCGAGCTTGACGCGGAACAGAAGCAGCACGCCGAGGCCCTCAAGGGGGTGCGGAAACCCGAGCGCCGGGTCAAGGAGCTTGCGTACCAGGTGGGTGACCAGGTCCACCTGTGGGGGCAGCCCTGGAGCTGTCCTGGTTCGGGCAAGACCTGAATCCCCTTTGCCTGCCCAGGCCGAGGAGGACAGGAAGAACCTGGCTCGCATGCAGGACCTGGTGGACAAGCTGCAGAGCAAGGTCAAGAGCTACAAACGTCAGTGTGAAGAGGCGGTGAGTGCATGGGGGTCTGAGGATGCCTGTGGTCACCCAACTTCTAAGCTGGCCCCAGGCTCTGCAGCCAGGTGGGATGCCAGCAGCCGGTCAGGCCTGCTCCATCACTGGGCCGTGGATTCCCCCCGTGTTGGCTTAGTGTGTAGGTTGGGACAGTGACCCCACTGCCCAGCGAGAAGACACGTTTCTAACAGCTCCGCCAAGACATGAGACCTAGCGCTGTCTCTGAAGGGACCGCGTGCGCCTTCCCCTTCCAGCCAGGTCTGGCACACGGGCACCTCTGGAAGGAGTGGCTCCCCCGCTCCTTCCTGCTGTGGGTACTGGCGACGGGGGAGGAGGGCCGCAGGCAGTGGTGGTGGAGCAGAGGTGAGGACCCGGAGAAGCCAGCCCCTTCTGGGGGTGCTGACCCTTTCAGTGACCAAAGGGTGAGCGGGCCTGCCTGTGCCCCCAGGAGCAGCAGGCCAACACTAACTTGGCCAAGTATCGCAAGGCCCAGCACGAGCTGGACGACGCGGAGGAGCGGGCGGACATGGCGGAATCCCAGGCCAACAAGCTGCGGGCGCGGACCCGGGACGCCCTGGGCCCCAAGGTGAGGAGTGGTGTGGGGCACCCACCCTGCCCTCCACGTGGGGGGCAGCTCACCCAGGAACCCCTCTCCCCTTAGCACAAGGAGTGACACCTGAGCCCTGGGCTCTGAAGAGGGACACCTGCTGCTTTTGCCCCACCCTGATCCTCTCGTCATCCACCCCTGCTGCAGCCTCGCCACCCCAGGCGCTGCTACACCCTGAATAAACGCCACGTCTGCAGCTCCTACCGGGTTCCTTCTCATTCTTTGGGGTTCAGGAGGGGAGGGGAGGGGAGCACGTGGTCTCATGGACAAAAGTCAGGTCCACATCAGTCATTTAAAATAAATTCTTTAATAGTCTCCATTTAATCGGTTTATTTGTTGTTAATAAATTGGCAACACACGGAGGGGCCGAGGGTATGCTCCCAGGCAGGCTCCTGCACGGGGGTGGGCTCAGGCAGGAGATGCTGCCCTGGAGCGGGGGGCCCGGGCACAGCCTCCCTGTGCTCCAAGGGATGGAAAGAGAAGGCCCCTCCCACTTCTGGGGGAACCCATGAACACAGCGGCCACTGAGCAAACAGAACCAGAGGAGCTAAAGGAAAACAAGGGAGGGAGGAAGGGAGGGACAGATGGGCAGACTTGGGGGAAGGTAGCATTCTCCGGTGTCCCCCACCCCTGCCCAAGGGCTCAGAAGCCTTTGCCTGGGTCCAAAGGCCAGGGCAAGCTTGGCTCACAGATTGGGGGAGGGTGCCCATATCTCCCTCCCCACCCCAGGACTGACAGCCAAGAGACCGGGCAGGAGCTCAGACAGAGCTATTTTTAAAAGTCCCCTTACCTCTGGGTGGGCCGGGACCCCAGGGTTCTGAAGGAAGGGTGGGCACAGTGTCCCTGTCCTCGTCATGGAGATCTTGAGGGAACTGAGGCTCCCCAATGACCCGGGGCCCTCAGACCCAGAGGCCAAGGGCTTCCAGACGCTCCCTCCCACCAAGCCTGTACCTGAAGACCTGGGGCAGGCAGAGAGCAGCAGGGAGGCGCGGGGTGGGGGACGGGACAGGGCAGGGCGTGAGGCACACGTACCCACGCTCACCCACGCTGGCCCAGGCCCAGCAGCCTCCCGAGGCCTGGCCCAAGATCACTCCTCGGTGAAGTCCCTGTCTATGTCCATGTAGGGCTCCTCGATGTAGCTGACAAGGGCAGAGGGTGACTGGCGGTCCGGGTTCAACAGGATGGACACGGTCTCTTTCCAGTATGAGAAGCTGATGCAGGAGCTCTGGGCAAAGAGAGAGGGGCTGGGCGGGTGCCTGGGGGACCCGGGTCAAGCCCAGCACCCCACGGGGAGGGCCTTGGTAAGGGGACAAAGAGCTGCCTGCCACAGGGTCCAGGCGGGGACCAGGGACTCCAGATGCCCCTCCGAGGGGCCCTGGGTCTGCATGCCTGCAGCCCGCCCACCCGCCACCCCTCAGGGGCAGGGCACTCACGTTCTCCAGGCAGGTGCTGTCCTTGTCCTTGTGTAGGTAATGCTGCTGCCAGAAGCGCAGCAGGTTGTGGAAGTTATTGAGCAGGAAGCCAGGGTACTTCTTGCTGTGCTCCATCCGCTGCAGCAGCCGCAGGTACAGGGGCAGCCGCTCTTTCCGTCGGGCCAGCATCAGGATCACCAGGCTGGTGTTCAGGCAGCTGACATTCTCCTGCAAGCACCAGGCCATCCAGATCACGCACATGCTGGCAGCCCCAGGGGCCCCCCGGTGGAGCGGGGGGGGGGGGG
>NW_006772681.1:3700059-3703692 GCF_000442215.2 Lipotes vexillifer | reverse complement strand
GGGGGGGGGGGGGGGGGGGGGGGGCACTGGGCAGGGAGGACGGTGTCCCTGGCGGAGTCCAGGGGCCATGCACTGCACTGCCCCTGCAGAAAGCTGACAAGAGGACTGGGGAGAGGAACGATGCTGGCATCCTGGCCCAAGTGCCTTCCTGGTCCCTCACCCCACGCCCCCATCCCCACCCTGGGATGTTCCCAGTGGGAACGGTATCATCAGTCTAGTTAAAGTCCACTCTTCCTCCAGAATCAGCTCAGGCATCGCTTCTTCCCAGGAGCTTCGATCCCTGGGGCGGTGGGGTGCACGCATCAGATGCAGGTGTCTTACTCCGCTTCATTCAGCACTAGACAGGCAGCTTCCTGAAGTGTCTCAGACTGTTTCGTTCACTGTGCATCCCCAGCCCAGGGTCTCGCCTCAGTAAACGTTAGATGAAGGAATGACAGAACAACCTCTGAGTATTACCCCCATTTTAGAAAAGAGGGGTGTGAAGCTCGGAAAAGGGTCAGCTGCAGAGTTACCTGTTGAAGGAGGTGGGAGTCAACATCAGGTCCAACCCCAAAGTCTGCGTGGGAGGCTGGGCTCGGAGAGCACTGGACTGTGAGTCAGAGCTCAGTGCCCATCCTGACTCTGCCCCAAACCATCTGTGACCTTGGAGCCTTGCTCCCTCCCCAGGCCCCTTCTGTAAAATGGGGCACTGATCCTTACTGGAGAAAAGTCCTCAGAATAGCTGGGAGGGTTTCCCAGGAACCAAGGGATGGGTCTCAGGAGATGTATTGGGTTGGCCCAAAAGTTTGTTCAGTTTTAAGTAAAAAGACACATTTTTCATTTTCACCAAGAACTTTATTGAATGTATTCATTAACCAAACGAACTTTTTGGCCAACCCAACACTTCTAGGGTGAAGGTGGCTCTGGGATGAGGGTAACTGCTTCCAATCTCCCTTTCCCTGTGGCACGTCTGCAGGGCCTCTCACCTGGGTCAGCGTCTGCACGTGGATGATATTGATGAGGCGGAAGAGGAAGGACATCTGTGTGGGCACCTGGGATATGTAGGCAAGCAGGCGGCACTCGGACAGGACCTCTGCGACTAGGGACAGAGAGGCAGAGGTGTGAGCAGCAGGTGTGGAAGTTGGTCTGCGCCTCAGGCCCAAGGGCCTGACACCGAGGCTTCTAGTCAAGCCCGCCTTGGGCTCTGACTCTGAAGCTGGGAGCCCCCACTGTCAAAACAACTACAGAAAAGGTTGGCTGCAGCAGGAACAAATCTCCAGCTGCTCTGCCACCCCGGCTAAAGCCTGCATTCTCACTAGAGCCCCTGCCAGGAGTTTGCTTCCACCTTTTCCTTCGGTCACGTTCGGGGACCGCCTCTCCCAGAGGCCCTCCCCAGGCTTCACCACCTGGGGGCCTCTTATCCCAGGCAAGTCCAGGCCAGAAGAGGAAGGGTGTGTGTTGTTTTTTGCATTTTGCTGAAAACAGTGTTTTTTTTTTTTTTCACCTGCCATTAAAATGTCACACATGCTCATCAGAGAAAGCATGGATGATAAAAGTAAAGCCAAGAAAATCACCCTGAGAGCCACCACCTTGACCCCAACCACATGGGTGTTTGGTGCAGCTACTTCCAGACATTTCTGTCTCCTTGCTAGAGGCTGGGCGTTTGACACCAATCGCAGCCACACTGGACCGATTCGCCTTGGCATTACGGCTTTTTCTTACCTTTCATGTCCACCTGGTTTTCGAATCGGTCCAGTGACAGAGTGACGCAGCGCACCAGCATGTTGGAGTCCACCAGCGAGCTGTTGATCTGCTTCAGGAACACCTGGAACTGGAGCGGAGGCTGGGCTGACGGGGGTGGTGGGTTCTTGGCTGAGGACGGCCAAGGCCTAGGGCGTGCAGTCACTGCAGGGGGTATCCCCGTACCCTGGCCCAGCTGTTTCCAACAGGAAGACTGAAGCTCGGACAAACCTGTGCCCTGCCCTCACCACCTAATAAGCAGTCCCCGCAAAAGAGCTCGACTCAGATCTTCTGACGCTATGTCCAGTGTTTTCTGCACTGAAGGGTCTACTGTCATTTTTACTTCAACTTGTCTGAGCTGGGTTTCTGCCACACACATCCTGTGAGCCTAACACACCGGGCCCAGTCCTGCCCTTCTGGGGCTCATCATGGCACCCAGCACACTGCATCACACCCATTTCCAAGCCCACCTGCCCACAAGTGGCTGAGACTTTCATCCCTGTGTACCCAGGGTCTAGCACAGTGCCCGGCACACAGCAAGGGCTAATGAATGTTTGTTGACAACTACCCGCTGACTCCCCAGGACTCTCCAATTTAAAACCAGCACCTGAAGACTGGGCTCCGACATAACTTCTGGATGATGTGGCAAACCCCACGGAACCATGGGTTAGATTTACCTTTGCATCCGTGTTGATGTATTTATTAAATCTCTTGAATGCATCAACATTAAACTTCATCAGCTCCCCCAGGAGGTCAAAGTAACTCTGGAGCACATCCCGCGACTTGCACTCACTGTCCACAATGCAGTAGAGGATGTGCTGGGGGTGGGAGAGGACAGGGTGAAGGCAGGAAGGTGGCTGATGCCAGGGACCAACAGGCACATATGGCTGCTGCCCCCAGGCTGCGCTCATCTAAGCTGCCCACCGCCGGCCTCCCCCAGCCCTGGCACATAGCTCAGACCACGTGGCATTAGCTTTGAGCAAGCATCCAGGTTGATGGAACCTGCTCCCCTGTCTAGACTCTCATCTGAGGACACTGGTGGCTCCCAAGGCAGGGCCGGGCCTGACACACCTCACCAGGAAGTCGGGTGTGGGGGGAGGTTGGGCTATGTAGCCATCACCTTTCTCGCTTGCCCAGGTCCAAGCTAAAGTGTCTGCAAGACGGCCAGGCTCTCCAGCTCGCAGGGAGGTGGCCGTCTCCAGAGGTAACACTGGCCACTGCCCGAGCACTGAAGCCATTCAAGTGAAGCACAGGGTTTAAGAACACGAGACACATTTTGACCCCATGGTTTGTCTTTATGTTAATAAAAGAAGTTCACACTAAAGTCAGTGAACTTTTATCAAGAACATAAAGCAATTTATTAACTCCTTGAGAAGGTTTTCTATGACAGTTAAACTGTTTCCTTTCTCATTTTTATTTTCTTGAAGTTGTATATACCAATTTGGATCAGTTCTTTTCCTTATGGATTTTTATAACAATGCATGGGTCAGTTTCTTATTTGTATCCTTTTTTTTTACCCAATTGTAGCTTTGGACATTTTGCCCTACCTCCCTTCAGTAAATTTTGCTTTTTCTGGAGGCCATTTTTCAAGAAAGGGAAATTAACTTTTAGTCAGCAGCAAAATATCCTCAGGGTCAAAAGGCCTTGCTGAGCAACTTTACAGACTCCTATAATCCTCCATGGCCACCCCCAGATCCCTCAATCACCCGTTAGGCACCCATGGGGAACCCAGAGTTGACAGCTATGGGGAAGCACCAGGGCGATCTGCACTGGCATTTTACGACAACGAGATCTGGTCTTGCTCTGCCAGCTGTCTAGGTCTCAGGACAGGAAAGCAACACATGGGGCTGGGGAGAGGGACACCCGACACCCTGGCTCCTCCGGGCCATTACCTCCAGAAGGCCTCGCTTCAGC
>NW_006772681.1:3678403-3699873 GCF_000442215.2 Lipotes vexillifer | reverse complement strand
CAGCAGGAACATCTGGTCTGCATAGGAGGTGGTCCCTCGGAGGAAACTCTCCACAGCCCGGGCTTGCCAAAACCTGCGACCCAAATGTTGACCCCTGGCCCAGGTGGCTAAGGCTGCCCTCTTCTGGCCCATGTTCTATTCACCAAGGGGCTGGGAGATGTCTGCTGCCTTTTCATTTATCCAACAGACATTTATTGAACGTCTATCTACTAGGCATCGGGCCTCACACTAGGCACTGGGGACACATCAAGGGTCCCCATCCTCAGGGATGTGACGGCTCAAGGGGGAACAGTCCTCCATGTGGTTTGTCTGGAAGGAGCTGTGTCTTGGAGAAGGCAGCATCTAGGATCAAAGGGCTGGCCCTGTGAATCACGTGTGAAAATACACTCTAGCCTCTGCCCCTTCAGAGGAACAGGAGGACATGGAAGCGAGGGGCCGGGAATGCATAAGGGAACCTGACAGATGTGTGGACAGACCACCGAGCTCACTTCTGATGGGCTGTCCTAGAGAAGAGGCGGCTGATGTTGACTGAGTGGCCCCAGAGGGCAGAGCTGGGATCCATAAGGGGACGTCAGGACAAAGCAGGCTGAGTTGACAGGGGACCCTTGGGGATGGAGCCTACTGACAGCTCACACCCACCCTGATGGAATGCCTCCCTCACCTGCTACTGCTGTCTGCAGCCTTTAAGACTCAACTTAGATGAGTCTAAGGAACTGAGGTGCCCTCCCTGTCCGCACCCGCCCCACCAGCCTTTCCTTTGCTCCCACAGCTCCCGGGGCAGGTCCTGGCTCCAAGCCTTTCCACACTGCAACCCCCACACAGGTTTCTTTTCATGCTTGTTTCTCACAACCCAGGCAACTCCATGTGGGCAGGGACTGTAGCTCCCATTTCTCCCCCACCTGTCCAGCACCAGCACAGAACAGGTGCTTGGTGAATGCTTGGTCAATTCTTGAAACACACTGGTGGCGCGCAGCAGAAGCTAGCGAGTACGTGCTGAGTCAACACAAGGGAGATGGCAAAATCCCTCTCCCTGACAGTAACCAGATGTCCGGGGTAGAAGCTGGTGACTAAAGAAGGTAATTCTAACAGCTTAAGAAACACTTGGCTCGTGGGCCCTCAGGAGTGGCAGGTGCGTGTCCCAGGTCTACCTGAAAGATGACTCAGCTGGCTCCTTCTTCATGACCTGCAGCAGACGAGTTAATAAGCCCCTCTTCCCATCACACACCAAACTCCTGAAATAAAACAGACAGGAACATATTGGGGGCAGATCTGAGAGGCTGACAGGGGCCAAATTCCACTTGGCCGAAGGACTGTGTCTTGGGGCCCTGGGGTTGGGTGTCTCTGCTGGGGTAGGTGGGTAAAAAAACATGGTGACATTTCCAAACCTACAGGATGTCCTCCTGCTCTACCTGGGTCCAGAGCACCCTAAGGACTCCTGCAGTCTCACAACTGAATAGCCAAGTGCATTCTCACTACATCTCAGGGAAGCTTTCCCTGCCCAAACTCACTGACAAGTGATCAGAGGCCAAAAACAAAACCAGAGTCACACAGGGCTCAGAACTGCTGGAGAGAGGGCTGCTTACAACAAAAGTGGGTTTGAAATACCATGACAGAGTCTAGCAGATGGGGCAAAGTCTGTGCCAACAGGGTGAGGCAGGGAGTACCCTGGGCCCCAGGTTCGGCTCCAGCTGGCCTTGGACAAGTACCTGAGGCTCTGGGCCTCCGCTTCCTGGTCTAGGAAGCAAAGACAGTAAGTGAGGAAATGACTCAGGTTGCATTATCGGGGAGAGAGGGCCAAGCAGGTAGGGACTCTAGGTCCTTAAACTCCCCCTTCAAATAGAGCAGCTCTACTATTCACCCACTACAGGTGTTAGGGTGGGACTATATTCACTTTCATTTGAACAAAGATTTCTGCTACTTTAAAAGTACAAACAAACAAACAAAACAGGCTGGAGAATTACAACTCCTGTGGCTGGATACAGTCCTCCCTCCCTCCCCTGACCCCTGTGAGCCTGTGACTTCCCTGCTCCACTCTAGAAAGTGAGGCAAGTGTAACCCAGCTAATGGGACTTGGCAGAGGGCAGGAAAGGAGCGTGTCAACGAAGCTGAGTGACAAGGGAGAGAGCAGAGTATATATGACCTGTGGGAGGTGACCTGAGCCCCTGCTCCCCAGTCTGTAAAGTGGAGGTGACGATGGCACTTCCCTCCAAGGGCTGCTGTGGGGCGCCAATGAGATAATGCAGGTGACGGGAGGACAGTGCCTGGCACACAGGAGCCCTCAAGACACTGTAGCTACACGTGGGTGAGAAAGGACAAGTACACACACCTGTGTGCACCCATCTGGGAGCCCTGGGACACGCAGGAAACCAGGGTGGGCTGTGGGCCACAGATGCACCCCAGCCATGCTCACCTGTCAGTGTTGAGGACGGCTTCCACCTCGGGGATGTTGGCCTTGAGAGAGATGGCGCTGAGTTCATTCAGCTCTTGGTTGTTGAGCAGTAGATACTTGTTCCTGAAATAAATGTGTTGGAGGCAGTAAAGGACAGGAACTGTGGCTGCCGCATCAACACTGGGCTAGTCCCCTGCCCATTTGCTGTGGAGGGAATCCGAGAAGCCCTGGGGTACCCGCCCCCAACGCCACCTACCCCGAGCCAGCATTCTGTGGCAGGGCACGCAGCCCACTGCTCTCAGGCTGTGGGAGTCTCCCTGGCCCCAACGCCCACCCTCTGCCTGCCACGTCCACTAATGAGGCCCCTTTCCTTAGCATCTCTAGGCCTTTCTTTTGCCACTGAACATTTCTATTTAATTTCTCAAAGGCACTTCCAACTCAGTGATGTCCAAATCAAACTCATCATTTTACTCAAGACTGGCCCTGTTCCAGCATTCCCACCAGGAGGCCTGACTCGGCTGTGACACTCCCTCCCTCCTTTCCCTTTCACATCCAGGCCTCTCATCTCCCAAGTCATGTGGACAGAACCAGCTTCCTAAATGGTCTCCCCACAGGAGTCAATCCCACACACAGCACCCAGAATAATCTTCAGATAACTGGAATCTGATCATGTCACTCCCATGAAAAATGCTCCCACATTTTCGCACTGCTTTAGAATATATAAAATCCAAGCCTGAGAACATGACCCATCAGATTTAAGAATCTGATGAAAGCTAGGGGCTCAATTCTTCAGGAAAAAAAGGACACATTCAGAACATATTGGTGCCGTTTTTCAGGGCTGACATACTTGCTGGAGCTTGAGGCCTTCAGACAGAGGACCTCTCAAAGAGGATGATCAACACGATCCAGACAAAAGCTGCAAAGTGAAGGCCCCTGAGGTCACATGTGTCCTCAGGCATGTCCTATTAGCTTATACAATATTTCAAAAGAATATAAACCAGCACTTAAAAATCAGGACTTTTCACATAAATCTTAATTTCTGACTTTCCTTGGGGGGAAAACTCAGAAGCTATGCAACACTGGGCCTTGTTTCCTGTACACCAACAGCTGTGAAGAGCTGAGCAGTGGCTGCCTGTTGTGTTCCAGCTCACCAAGGTCTCACCAACGCCAGGGTCAGCTGCCATTTACCCCACCCCTGCACTTTCCTTATAGCAGAGAATCATTCTCCAATACATCCTCCACCAAAGGTTGGACAGTAAAAATAAGAGGGCAGAGTGTGTTTCAAGGAAAACAGGGAAGAGTACATCTCCTTGTACAGGTGAAGAATATTCCATCTGCTCAACATGCCCACTTTGGCCATCTGAGGTTCCTGCTGGCCCCTGCGAACAGACAAGCTCCTGGCTCAGAGGGACAGACGGCTGAGAGCTCTATTGACCCCAAGGGTAATAAGGGGCCAGCAACTTCCACACTCACTTCCAAGGTGGCTGTGGGGCAAGGGGAAACTCAGTGTAGGGCCTGGCATAAAGGAAGGGCTGCACAAATGGCAGCCCTGATCATGGAAGTGCAGCCCCATGCGGTTGCCCTGAGGTGAGAGTGGCTCTCACGGCGCCCAGGTCCTCCTGAGCCGAGGTCAGCGATTAGACAAAGGGAGAAGAAAAGACAACGAAACAACGCTCCTCCCAGGGATGGCTCGTACTTACTCATGGTGGTCGCTGAAACTCTGGAGGAGCCTCAAAAACTGAATCTTCAAGGTGATGTCCTAAAATACATGTGCATCCTCGATGTTAAAACCACAGTCACAATGTTCCAAAAGAAAACAAAAGGCTCTGGTGACAGCCTGGATGTCACTCTGCTTCTCTGAGCCCCTGTCCTCGTGCACAGTGAGGACTTCTCTTTAGTCAGAAAACCCTTTGTCCACATCTGGCCAACAGGAGATTAAGCTAATGTAGACCCTTCCTGCTAAAAACACCCCAACATACTGGATAAAAAATAACTGAAATTGGGCTTCTCTGGTTGCACAGTGGTTGGGAATCCACCTGACAATGCAGGGGACATGGGTTCAAGCCCTGGTCCGGGATGATCTCACAAGCTGCGAGGCAACTGGGCCCACGCACCACAGCTATTGAGCCTGTGCTCTAGAGCCCGTGAGCCGCAACTGCTGAAGCCCGTGCACCTAGAGCCTGTGCTCCACAATGGGGGGGAGGTCACCGCAGTGAGAGGCCCGCGCCTCTGCTCGCCGCAACTAGAGAAAGGCCCGCGGGAAGCAATGAAGACCCAATGCAGCCAAAAATAAAATAATTTTTTAAAAAGTCTTAAAAAAATAACTGAAATTATTTTAAATGTGAGGCTAAGTTCATAGGAAAGAAAGGAAATTCCACTAGAATCAGAAATGAAAGCACCGAGTTCAGAGCAGCGAGCAGAAGAGCTGATGGCTGGCAACTCTGTGGGGGTGGAGAAGTGGAAATGAGAGTTATTCGGGCCAGGGCTTGGGTTTCGATGCTCTGCAGGGACCAGACAGAACCTTGGGCCCATGGAAAGCCTGCAGAATGTATACATTTGGTGAAAAAAGGGTTAGAAAAACCCCACCTACCAGCCCAGAGAGCTGGCAAAGAAGCCTGTCTCTGCCAGGGTGCTGCTGGTGGTGGAGGGGAGCCCCCAGGTCCCCAGGAGGACCCTGGGCTCATACTACCAGAGTGGGAGGGCAGACACTCAAAATGAAACCTTGCCCTGGGACGTTGTGCCCCCTGAAGTACCTGGCAGACAAAAGCCAAATGTTCTATAGGACTACCTCCAGGGCCCAGGCTACACAGGTACGCACAGGGAAAACAAGCTCCCCCTCCCCCAAAGGTGACCTTCTACAAACAGTACAGAACACATGGCCACACTCCACCCCGAGGTGAGTAGCTCACCTCAGACACAAGTAGCTCCCCATGAGCAATCCAAAAAAGACCATAAAAAAGTATGCTATGAATAATTAAAGAGGTAAAATTAAAGACAGAAAATGCAACAGAAGAACAAAATATTAACATAATGAATAAAAGACCACGTAGCTTTTGAAAAAGATCCAGACAAAATGGCTAGAAATGCAGAATATATTCACTTGAAATTAAATGGATGTGCTGAAAGGTAAATCTGACAAAGCCAAGGAGAAAAACAGTAAACTAGAAGATACGGCACTGAGGAAAGTCCCCAGAATGTAGTTTAGGGACCAGGGAGGACCCATGTCACTGAGCCTGGTGGCCGTGTGGCACTTTCCCCCTCATCCTGATAGCCGATGATCTTTCTTTTGCAAGAAACAGAGGCTCAGAGATTCAGTGACTTGTTCAAGCTCTCCCAAAAAGCTGAGTGGCACAACAGGGCTCCTGACTCCCAGTTCAGTGCTCTCTAGGGCACCGTGAGAAAGACCAAGCAAAGGTGAGCCCCTGACCCTTAAAAAAGAGAAAACCTCCTAAAGCCCTTTTTGGAGGCAGACCACTGGCGTGGTTCTGGAAGGCAAAGCTACTATCAGTGGATGTAAATTACAATGGGATAGAGAACAGAATGAGGAAAAACTTGCTGTTCCATAGCAGAGAGGGTGGCCCTGTCTGGAGGAAAGTGAGTGCCTTGCCCAGAGGTGAACAAGGGAAGGCTGGCTGGAGGGCCTCAAAAGGGATTTTTGGACAGGTGAAGGGTGGGGGTTAGATCCTTCCCCAAGGTGGCTTCCAATTATGGGGTCACACAGGCTATGACTTTCAGTTTCTGCTCTACTCTCAAAGAATGAAATTTCAAAGGGCCAACAGCAGTTCTTGAAACAACTACTTCTGGCAAGCAAAGCCCATCTGTCACCAGGGTCCCTGCTCACCGGGCTACAGTCACAGTTCTGGTTGTGACCGTGGAGGACAAGGGCAGATGCTGAATGCTTCCTCCAAATCAGTTTGTCAAACAAATTGTTCAGCCCAGGGATCAGCTTGAACTCCGCAATCATTCTGTGAACCTGGATGGGGCAGGAAGGCAAAAGCATTAAGACAAATGTGCTGTGAAGGCCTATCAAAGCCTGGGCAGGTAGGTACCATGAGGCTTCAGGACGAAGAAAGCATTGCTGAGGTTTAAAGAAAACAGCCACACTTACTCTACCCTTACCACCACTCCCACTATGCACAAACATACTTTTAAACTCTCTAGAAGGAGACATTAATAACTGGTAAAATTAGATGCTTCATGGGAGAACCCTGAATGTTCAGGATCAGAGGGGAGAAAGGCTCCACTTATACTCATTTACACCTTTTAATACAGAATTATGTGAATTACTGACCTATTAAAATAATTTTTTACATAACATAAAACTATTACTACTTTTCAGGGCTGTTGTAAGGATAAAGTCAGAAAACATATGTCTAGTCCAGAGCACAGCCCCAGTACTTACTAATTCCCATTTTACAGAGGAAAGGAAAGTTTAGCAGGACTGATGTGGCCAAGGCAGGGGTGGAAATGTCACCCTAACTCAGGTGTTCTGATCTGAAAGCCTGTCCCTTCCCCGTCCACCACAGGCTGGTGTTTATCTTGGGAGACCAGAACTTGACAGTGCTGTGACTCTGGGCAACATTCTTCTTTAAGCCTGAGTCCCTTGATGGAAAATGAGGGCTGAATGAGATAATGTGGGGGAAGCTCAGGGCCTGACTTACAGGAAGCGCTGGAAAAAATGACTGTTGTATTGATTATTTTCACTAGCACCAGAGGGATGGAACTTATGACATTTAGTGAGCATTTCCAGTCTAGTGATTTCAACTTAGCCAAGACTGGTCAGAGAACCTGGCCCAAGTGCACAATAATAAGGTCACTCCAAGGAGGAGCCTTCTGGGGGACCTGGCCGGGGAAACTGTTCCCCCTACTGTCCTGGTCTAGGCGGGGTCTGTGATTCCATGTCCCCACAGTGCCTAGCACACAGTAGGAACTCAGTTAATGCTGACTGTGCAAATGAGGACACACCAGCATAACACTGGTTCTCAGGAAGGCAGGGTTCTGAGGCCAGCTGATGGTCCCTGCCAAGGAAGCGGCGGCTGTTATCACCGTTTAACTAAAGCCCGCAATGATTCATAGAAACTTGTTTAACAGGAGGGCTCAGAGAGCAGGGAACTGCCATGGTGAGGGGACAGAAAGAAGAGTCAGGGCAGCAGAGTTTAAATCCTGGCTCTCACGATGCCTGAGATGACTGAGAGCAGGGCCCTTTTTTGTATCTTCATTTTCACAAGCATCAAGTGGGGTAGAGGTCACCACCTGCTGTATAACTTACCAAATAACCTCAAATTCAAATATGAATGACTATGAAAGTGCCTCAAAAAAGAAAAAGCACTCAACACAGGTAAGATATCGTGACTAATATCTTTTATAAGAAATATATTCCATATTAAAGGAAGGAGCCCCAGTGCTGTGGACATCAGGGCAGGATCTCATCCACCGTCCTGGTTTTAAATGCCAACCACAGGGTGACGACCCCCAAAGTTATACCTCCAGGTCTCTCCTCTCCCCTAACTCCAGGTGCAGGTAAGCCAAACGCCAATTCTAACAGACACCTAAACCTAACTTGTTCAAACTGAACTCCTCCCCTTCCTGCCTTCAGACGTCTGCCCCTCCAATCCTTACCCACCAGTCTTAACCATGTCAATAAATGGCAAACCATTCCTCCCACCTGCTTGGAAAGAGGTAAGGAAGTTACCTTTAACTCCTCTCTCCACTTATGTCCACATCTAACCTATCAGCAAATCTTACCTGTTCTACCTTCAAAATAGATCCAGAATGCAAGCACCTCTCACCACTCCTGCCACAAACATGCTGGTCCTAGCTACTGTGAGCTCTTTCACACAGCAGCCAGAGGATGGCTTCCCACTTCACTCAGAGTATAAACACAAGAGCCCTTAAATGGCCTATGAAAGCCCAATGTGACCTTGCCCCCGCGCAACCCCTCAGCCCACCTCTCCTCGCTGCTGGTTCCTGTCCATCCCCCAGCTTCCCTACTGTTCCACCAACCCACCAGGCAGGTTCGCACCCACTTCCCACCTGGGCCTGCTCCCTCTACCTGGCAGGCTGTCTTGAGGCTCAGCAGTCCTGGCTTCCTCGCTTTCTTCAGGACACTCTGCCGGGCCAGATGTCATCCTTCAGCCAGTCTTTTCCCTGCTGCCCTCTCTAAATTGCTCCTCACTTGTAAACTTGTGATAACTGCACCCACCTCACAGAGAGCTGTGTGAGAGTACAGTCCCTAACTCAAAAAGGCGCTCAAGGACTGCTGAGCTCCCAGCTCCCCCTTCCCTTAGCCCACCCCTCCCCCCAGGCCTCGTTTCACCCCTAGGAGAATGCGTAGGGAGCATGAGTGGGCCACTTATGCATCTTGAGGAGTGCTGCATACTTCTAGAGCCCTCCCCCTCCTCCCTGCTCCTCCCTCCTGGAACTGCTTCAAGGTTCAAGGAACCTCAGCAAGGCTTGACCCCCTGTAGTTGCCTAGTTTTCATAACTTGACACAGTTCTGACCCACCACCCCAAGCCCCCATCAGCCTGGCAACTCCTCCAGTGCATCTACAGGGCAGATACCCACCCTTTACTCTGCACATTAACAAGGTCAGATAACATGGCTAAGCCGCCCACTCCTGCCCAGGGCACCAATGTTCTGTCTAGAGATGATGCCCACAGCAAGGTACAGTGGAAAGGCTATGAGCCCCGGCATCAGACTGGTTTCCTGCTGTGTAAAACAGGGACAAGGGAGCCAGCCCCTCGCTTTGCAGGCCAGAGACAGAGGCATTGTGAGGGGCGGCCTAACAGGTGCCTGGGAAGTGTCTGCCCCGCGGCTCCTCCTGCTCTGAGACGTGGCGGAAGGGCCCACCTGGTTTCGCTGGCGCCCCATCAGCAACACGCAGAGGACATAGAGCACTTCCAGTTTGTACATGATCTCATGCATGATCTTCATTGACTGAGGCAGCTGGGTCCTAGGTGAAGTGTGAGGCAGGCCATTTTCCTCCGAAGCCCCTGGAGGAGGGAGCACAATGGAGGCTGAGACAGCCACCAGGAGAGAGGGTTCAATCACTGCTCGTGAGGAAACATGTTTCTGCCCCTCAAACCTGCTCTGAACAGACCTGAGGTAACAGAGCCATCAGACTGGGCCCTGAGTCCATGACAGAGACTTTGAAAGCCACAAAACTCTCTCCAGGCCACCGGGTTCAGGGAAGCTTAGAAACAGGAACATGGACTCTGCAATTGTATCCCATCAGCTTTTAACACCCAGCAAAAATACTCTGACACAGCCAACCCAGTAACCTAATCCATGCCCTGCCCCCAAATCCCTTCTCCTGCCACCGCCAGACCCACCGCGCCCACCCCGAGAAAGTGCCCAGACAGATGTCCAGCAGCAAACTGTGTCAAATTCTCTTCAGGTCACAAATGACTCTTGAGTACTTGGTCCCCTCTGCTTAGATGCCACAAGGGGGCACTGCTGAAGGACTAAAATGGATGCTTTTTGAAGATTTTTTTCCCTCCTGTTTTTCAAACAGCCATGGAAAGTTTCCTAAGGCAGACAAGGCATCACAATCGATACTAGTGATACAGATGAACATATTATCTACTAGCAGGTTTTCATTTTACCCAATTTCATTATTAGCGACAACAGCAAAAGCTACATAATATTCATGGACACAATATGTGTCAGGCATTGGGTTTTGGGCTTTAGGTAAACCATCTCATTTCCTCTACTACCCGGTTAACAAAAAAGTCTCAGTGGGTCACGCAGGCTGCAGTGGAGGGTACTCTCGGGAATGGGGCAGAGCAAAGGGATGAAGACTGAGGGCGGGCTGTGGAACGACAACTTGCTGGCTGTGTGACCCTGAGCAAGTCACCTCCTCGTCAGGCTTTCAAGTGCTCTGTAAACGGGAAGAAAAGTAGTGCTGCAGCAGTCGGCTAGAGTTCCTGTGAGGAGTGAAGGAGGACACAAGAAGGCCCAGCACCTGATTCTTGGGAAGCCTCACTCTTAGGTCCCTATTATTTTAAAAGGTCAGAGTCAGGAGACCTTAGGATTTACTTCCCCTTAGTTTTCCTCATCTTTAAGGTGAAAGGATGAATCAGTAACTACTAAGGTCCTTTTAAGTTCCTACTGGAACTGTTGCCCTAGAGGCCTTTTGAAAAGGCCAGAAAGTCTATGTGGTACAGAGCAGTGGTCATGAGATATATTCGGGTGAGGCACATGCAGTTATGATTTCTGTACGGTGATATCATGACCTAAAAACCTAACTTACTCCACCCTACAGACTTAGAACTATTTTTTCCAGCCATGTTACATCACTAATATAAAAGCTGAAAGACGACCAGCTGCTGAACGAAGCATGACAGAGAGGCAGTGCAGCACAGTGGTTAAGGACTCGGAGCCAGACTGCTGGGTGGCTTTGGGGAAGTCTGTTGATGTGTCTATGCTTCAGTATCCATCCTCATCTGTAAAACAGAAATAATGGCAACAGTACCTATCTCTTACCAACGTTGCAAAGATTAAATGATTTAATATGTTGAAAGTGCTTAAAAAATGCAGGGCACACGTACCCAACATACAAGTATGTGTTAAACAGAAGTAGAAAACGAACTCTGAGTTTTTGCTAATGCTTGCTTGCTATATGTTTTCTTCCTTTTAATCTGCAAGCTCTTAATGGCAACGAAAGTGACAGCCAGCAAAGACTAAGAAAAATTTACTGGAAAACATCTAATTGAGAAAATTCTATCTATTCACATATCTTTTCTTGCATGTTGGGAGGAAAACCATAATTACTCAATTTACGTCTTGGGACTCCTTGGCCCCGCTCCCAGAACAGTTTAAGAGTCAACTGATTTGTAAAGAGAATCAAGAGCTATCACGCAGAATCGCGCCTCTGCTGCACACCTGCCATGTAGCCTCCAGCGCCTCAGCGTCCTCCTCACCTAGCTTGGGGGTCTGGGGGGGACTGCGGGAGAGGACGTCTGTGGAAGGAGCAGGGGCGGCGGATGGCGCATGAGCCCTCCTCAGTAATGAACGTCTGTGGAGAAAGAGAGATGCAGGCAGCCTGGACTCTGGCGAGTCACTGCCAACTTCTGGTGCCTGGTTTGCAAAGGCCTGACAAGAAACTCTGGGATAAATATTTTCACGAATCACAGTCCTGAAAGCAATGGCCAGAGCTTAGTAACAACGTGATTCCCAAGGATGAGGATGGAAAAACTAGTTTAAGAGGCCTGTGCTTCCCTCCAAATCTCTTCAGCTCCACAATACTGATTAAAGTGGGTACCACCCTCCATATATCTGTACTGTACCCTGGGGCACACTCACTTTAAAAAAAAAACAAAACAGCTCTGAGCTATGATTCACATGCCATACAATTCACCCCTTTCAAACGTACAATTTATTGGGCTTTAATATATTCACAGAATTGTGCAGCCATCTCCACAATCAATATTAGAGCATTGTTATCACCCCTAAAAGAAATCCTGTTCGCATTAGCAGTCAATCCCCATTTCCCGCCAAGCCCCTACAGCCCCAGGCATCCACTAGACTATTTTCTGTCTCTATGGAACTGCCTATTCAGGACATTTTATATAAATAGAATCATATAACTTGTGTTTGTTTGTTTCTAGCACAATGGTTTCAAGGTTCATTCAGGTTGCAGTATGTAACAGTATTTCATTTTTTTTAATTACTGTATAATATTCTATTACATACAATATACCACATTGTTATCCATTCATCAGTTGATGGACATTTGAGTTGTTTCCATATTTTGGCTATAGTAAATCTTCTCTTATGAACATTCGTGTCTAAGTTTTTGCATAAACATATGTTTTCATTTCTCTTGGGTATATACCTACAAGTGGAATTTCTAGGTCATACAGAAACTATGTTTAACCTTTTGAGTACCTGACAGACTGTTTACCACAGTGGCTGCACCATTTTGCATGCCCACCAACAGGGAATGGGGTTCTGATTTCTCCATCTCCTTGTCGACACCTGTTATCTGTCTCTTTTTTTAAATTAATTAATTAATTAATCTTTCGCTGCATTGAGTCTTTGTTGCTGCACGCGGGTTTTCTCTAGTTGCGGCGAGCAGGGCTACTCTTCGTTGCAGTGCGCGGACTTATTGTGGTGGCCCCTCGTTGTGGGGCACGTGCTCTAGGCACGTGGGCTACAGTGGTTGCGGTGCGTGGGCTCAGTAGTTGTGGCTCACGGGCTCTAGAGCACAGGCTCAGTAGCTGTGGCGGACAGGCTTAGTTGCTCTGCAGCATGTGGGATCTTTCTGGGCCAGGGCTTGAACCCTTTTCCCCTACATTGGCAGGCAGATTCTTAACCACTACGCCACCAGGGAAGCCCCATGTTACCTGTCTTTTTGATGATAATCATCCTAGTGGGTGTGGAGTGGTATCTGATTGTGGGTTGGATCTGCATTTCCCTGATGGCTAATGATGCTGAGCATGTTTTCATGTGCTTGCTGGCTATTCTTATATCTTCTTTGGAGAAAGTCTATTCAGATCTTTTGCCCATAATTCGAAATGGGTTGTCTTTTCATTATGGAGCTGTAGGAGTTCTTTATATCTCCTAGATACAAGTACCTTATTAGATATATGGTTGGCAAAAATGTTCGCCACCCTCCAACAATGTTCTCCCATTCCGGCTTTTCACTTTCTTGATGGTGTTTTTTGAAGCACAAAAGCTTTTAATTTTAATGAAGTCCAATTTACCTATTTTTCATTTGGCTGCCTGTGCTTTAGTGTCATCTAAGAAACCACCACCAAATCCAAAGTCATAAAGATTTATCCCTATTTTCTTCTAAGCGCTTTATAGGATTAGCTCTTACATTTAGGTCTTTGATTCTTTTGAGTTCATTTTTATATATGTGAGGTAGGGGGGTCCACTTCATTCTTTTGCATGTGTACAGCTAATGGTCCCAGTACCATTTGTTGAAAAGACTACTGTTTCCCCAACTGAATGGTCTTGGCACTCTTGCTGAAAATCAACCGACCACATAAGTGAGCATTTATTTCTGAACTCTCAATTCTATTTCATTGTATATGTCTCTCTTTATGCCAGTAGCACACTGTCTTGATTACTACAGCTTTGTACTAAGTTGAAAAATTAGGAAATGTAAGTCCTCCATGTTTGTTCTTCTTCTTCAAGATTGTCCTGGCTATTCTGGGGCCCTTGCATTTCCAAATGAATTTTAGGACCAGCTAGCCCATTTCTGCAAAGAGCCAGAGGGGATGGTGATAGGGACCATGTTGAATCTGTAGACAGATCTGTAGATCAAGGTGTGAAATACTGTTACTTTAACAATACTGACTCTTCTGATTCATGAACATAAGCTGTCTTTACATTCATTTAGGTTTTCTTTCTTTCAGTAACAGTGATGTTTTGCACTTTGAATTCAGAGTATAAGTTTTATATTTCTTTGCTAAATTTATCACTAAGTATTTTATTCTTCTTTGATGCTCCTTTAAGTGAAATTGTTTTAATTTCATTTTTTGTCTGTTCACTGCCACTGTATAGAAATACAAGTGATTTTTGTATACTGATCTTCCATCCTGAAACTGTGTTGAATGAACTTGTTTATTGGTTTAGCAGTGTTTCAGTGGATCCTTAGGTTTTTCTAAATAAAAGATCACATCATCTGTGACTAGAGATAGTTTTACTTCTTCCTAATGTGGATGCCTTTTATTTCTTTTTCTTGCCTAACTACCTAGCCAGAACCTCCAGTACAGTGTTGAATACAAGTGGTAAGAGCAGATATCTTTGTCTTGTTCTGATCTTAGTGAGGGAAAAGCTTTCAGTCTTCAGCTGTTAAGTATAATGTTGGTTATGGGTTTTCTGTAGATGCTTTTTAACAGGTTGAGGAATTCCCTTCGATTCCGAGTTCGAATGTTTTTATCATGAAGATGGAGTTTGTCAAATGCTTTTTTTGCATCTATCGAAATAATCATGTAGTTTTTGTCCTTTGTTCTATTGATATGCTATATTAAATTGATTTTCATATACTGAGCCAACCTTGCATAAATCCCACTTAATTATGTATATACACTTGATCAAGTATATAATCCGTTTTTGCTGCTGTATTTTGTTTGCTAGTATTTTGTTGAGCGGTTTTGCACCTATACTTGTAAGACACATTAGTCTGTAATTTCCTTGTGATGTCTTTTTTTCTTTTGGTCTCGTTTGGCATCAGGGTAATATGGCTTCACAGAATGAGTTAAGCAAAGTTCTTTCCTCTTCTATTTTACGGAAGAGTCAGTGATGTACTGGTGTTACTTCTTTAAATGGTTGGTAGAATTAACCAGTGAAGGCTTTTGGGCCAGGGCTTGTCTTTGGGGTAGTTTTTCATCACTAATGCAATCTCTTGTTATAGGTCAGTTCAGATTTTCTATTTCTTCTTGAGTCAGTTGCAGGAGTTTGCATCTTTCCTATAATTCTTCCATTTCATCTAGGTTATCTAATTTATTGGCATACAGTTGTTTATAGTATTCTCTTAGAGTCCTTTTTAAAAATCTTTGTAAGGTTAGTTATAATATGCCCTCTTTCATTCCTGATTTTAGTAATTTGAACTTGTCCGTTTTTTGCTTGGTCAGTGTAGCTAAAGGTTTGTCAATTTTGTTGACCTTTTCAAAGCACCAACTTTTGGTTTTGTGGATTTTCTCTATTGTTTTTCTATTCTCTATTTCATTAATTTCCAGTCCAATCCTATTATTTCTTCTGTTTGCTCTGGGAATATAGTTTGCTCTTCTTTTTTCGATGATTTAAGGCAGAAAGTTAGGTTATTTTTTGAGCTCTTTTTAAACGTAGGCATTTACAGCTATAAATTTATAAGCATCCTTTAGCTGCATTCCATAAGTTTGGTATGTTGTGCTTTCATTTTCATTCATCTCAAAATATCTTCTAGTTTCCTTTGTGATTTTATCTTTGAATCATCAGTTATTTACAAGTGTACTGCTTAATTTCCATACATTTGTGAATTTCCCAAATTTCTTTCTGCTATTAATTTCTAATATCTCTCCCTTGGAATTGGAGTACTTACTTTGTACAATTTTAATCCTTTTAACTTTCCTGGGTTTTTTTTTTTGTTTTTTTTTAAGGCCTAGCATATGGTCCATCCTGGAGAACATTCCATGTGTACTTGAGAAGAATATGTTCTCTACAGTTGTTGGGTGCAGTGTTCTATATATATATCAGTTTAGTCTATTGGCTTACAGTGTGGCTCAAGTCTTCTATTTCCTTGCTGATCTTCTATATGGTTGTCCACTATTGAAAATGGGTTATTAAAGTCTCCAACTATTATGTTGAACTGCCTATTTCTCTCTTTGAATCTGTTGGTTTTGCTTCATTTACTTATTTTTGGCTCTGTTGTTAGATACACATGCTGTTATATCTTGATAGATTCACCCTTTTATATTATTATAAAATCTATTTTTTAAATCTCTGATAACATTTTTGTTTTAAAGTCACTCTTAGTACAGCCACTACAGTTTTCTTATGGTTGTCCTTTGCATGATACATCTTCTTCTGTCATTTACTTTCAACCTATTTCTACCTTTGAATAGAAAGTATGTATCCTGTAGGCTGTATATAATTGGATCTTTTTAAAAAATCCAACATGACAATCTGTTTTTTGAATGAATTATTTAATCCATTCACATTTAATGCTATTATTGACAAAGTTGGATTTACTTCTGTCTTTTACTTTTTGTCTTCTATATAGCTCACTTTTTAAAATTCCTCTAGTTTTTTTTTTTTCTTTTTTGCGGTACGCGGGCCTCTCCCTGTTGTGGCCTCTCCTGCCGCGGAGCAGAGGCTCCGGATGCACAGGCTCAGCGGCCATGGCTCATGGGCCCAGCCGCTCTGTGGCATGTGGTATCTTCCCGGCCCGGGGCACAAACCTGCGTCCCCTGCATCGGCAGGCGGACTCTCAACCACTGAGCCACCAGGGAAGCCCCCTCTAGTTTTCCTTTAACACTTTCTTTTGCATTAAGTAAATATTTTCTAGTATAACACTGTAATTCCTTTAATGACTTTCTCACTATATTTCTAAAGTTACTTTCTTAGCAGTTGCTACAAGGCTTGCCTGCCATATACATCTTAACTTGACAGACTCTTTTTCAGATATAAATTAACTTAATTCCAGGGCTCCCAGAGCTCCCTCTTCCCCCTTTTTGTGCTATTATTATGCATACTACATCTACATATGCTAAAAGCCAAACAATACAATATACTGTACAATACACTGTATACATTGTTACACAATACACTGTTATGATTATTACTTTATAAAATTTTATGTCCATTAAAGCAGCTGAGAAAAGAAAGGAGAGCAAGTAAATATTTACAGAGTCTGCTATAGTGACCCTCTTATTTACCATTTTGATTTTCTTCACTGATTCCTGTCAATTCGAGTTACCGCCTTGTCCAATTTCCTTACTCCAATACAACTTTGGGTCCACTCACCTTCTTTGATCTGTTATTGTCAAATACATTACATTTCTATATGTTATAGGTTCAACAATGTAACTATAAACACATAGTTTTATACAACTGCTTTTGAAATTAGTTAAGGAGAAGAAATATGCACATATATTGTCTTTTATTATTATACAATTTCCTCCACTGATCCTCTGTTTTTTTGCTGTGTGAATTTGAATTACTGGCTGAGGTAACTTGCTTTCAGCCAGTATTTCTCCTAAGGCAGGTCTGCTAGTAGTGAATTCCCTAAGTTATTGTTTATCTAGAAAGCTGTTTATTTCACCTTCATTTTTGAAAGAAGGTTTCACTGGATGTAATTCTTGGCTGATTTTTTCCCCAGCACTTTGAATATGTCATCCCACTCCCTTCTGGCCTCTATCATTTCTGATGAGAAGTAAGCTGATAATCTTACTGGGATACTCTTGAACATGATGAGTCATTTTTCCCTTGCTACTTTCCAGATTTTCTCTGTCAGCATTTTCATTATGATGTGAATGGGTGCAAATCTTTCGAGTTTATTCTACTTGCAGTTCTTTGAACTTCTCAGATGTGTACATTAATCATATTTGGGAAGTTTTCAGCTATTATTTCTATTTTTTTCTGTTCCTTTCTCTCTCTCAGTGAACTTTTCATTCCAGTTATTGTATTTTTCATCTCTGGAACTTCCATTTGGCTTTTTATATCTCTTATCTCATTATTAATATTCTCTATTTGATGACACATTGTCATCACTGCTTCTTTGAGGATAGTTTCCTTTAGTACTTTGACCATATTTATAATGGCTGCTTTGAAGTCTTTGTTAATTCTGGTATGTGGGCTCCCTCACAGGCAATTTCTGTTGCCTGCTTTCTCCTACGTTTGGGTCATACTTTCCTGTTTCTTTGCACGTCTCGATTTTTGTTAAAAACTGGACATTTTAAGTAAATACTGTAGAAACTCTTGATACTCTTCCCTCTTTCTTCTTTCAGGGCTTGTGGTTGTTTTCTTGTTTATTTGTTTTAATGCCCTGGCTAGCCTATTTCAGTAAAGTCTATTTCTCTGAGGACTGATGAGGCCATCTGGCAGAGAGCGCAGCCTTGGGCATGTGTCCCTGGATGACAGTGTTTTAGCAGGGCTCTCTTTGTCTGGCTCTTTCCTTGATATCTCTGTTAAACTTTCTGCCTCATCTAGTATGAAACTCAGTTGTCAGGCTCCACTAACTGCCGGCTGAATGCTCTACTGTTTTTGACAATGCCTTGAGGCATAAATTGCTCCAAAGTCTGATTCAATTAAATTCAGACAGGGGTGGTTTTTGAGACTGAGGTTTGTTTTGACCTCAGCTTTAAGTTCTTCTTAGCCACCTCTTTCCTTGGTTCTCTCTGGTGAACTAGCTGGCATACGGTTTGGCTTTTTGTTCTCAATTAAAAAGAGCTCCTTTTATTTTCTTACCACCAAAATCTACACTGTTTCTGAGAGTGACCTTGAGCTCAAACTTCCCAACATTCTGTTCTTACCTATTACCTCTCCCCCTGGCAAAATCTCAGTGCTGTTACTCTGAGCAGGATAGGTAGCCTCTATAGCCTCCTCAGCTTGCCTCTCCCTACACAGTGGAACCTCTGTCCTACAAGAGAGCTGGGGCAAGGGCAATACGGGCCATAGAATTCTTGGCCTACTGGGCCTGGGTAGAGCTTCTGTACTATGAGTACAGTATGGAGGTGGGTGGAGGGAAGGAGCCCCTGGCATTATGCTAAATCAAATAAGTCAGAGAAAGACTGTATGATATCATTTAATGTAGAATCTAAAAAAGCTCAGAGAAACAGCTAGTGGTGGTTACTAGTGGTGGGGGGGGGGGGGGGTGGGGGGGGGTGGGAAATGGGGAGTTACTGGTCAAAGAACACAAACTTCCAGTTATAAGATTAACAAATTCTGGGTATCCAGTGTATAGGATGGTGATTATAGCCAATAATACTATATCATATAATTGAATGTTGCTAAGAGAACAGATCTTAAATATTCTCACCAGAAAAAAAGAAAGGGTAATTATGTGATGGGATAGAGGTGTTAGCTATTGCTACAGTGGTAATCATTCTACAATATATAAATGTATAAAATCAACACATTGTACAATTCAAACTTACACATTATGGGAGGGCAGGGGAGGGGAGGGGAGGGGAGGGAGAAGGAAAGGAGCCCCTGCCCTCTTGGCTATATTCATCAAGAATTTAGCGTCTTCCACTCGGAGCTGGAAGGGATGAGAAAAACCGGTAGCCTGCCTCTTCCAGTGAGATTCTGTATTCCTTGTTTGGAAGCTGAGGGAGCCCTGTCTTTTAGGCCACACCTGTCCAGAGTGGAACCTGCATCAAGCAGAAATTCTAGTGTCATAGGCTCTCAATGTTCTCACTAAATTTTAGTAGATTTTCTAGAAGAAATGTTTCCCCACTTGTTGTACACTCTGAGAACAACTTCCACAGACTTTATGTGGATGTTTGTTGCTGCTGCTGTTGTATACAGGGTTTGTTTAGTTTCACTGACCAAGCAGGTCCACGGAGCTCCACACTCTGCCATCCCAGGAATGAAACTCCTCTCTTCACTTTTATCTGCATGATTCCAGTGGGAATTCCTGGGTTTGTACAATTTGACCCCAGAGTCAAATGCTTTGGGTTGAGCACCTCACCCAAAACAGGCCACAGTAGTTCACCAAGGAGCTGGAGCTGAGACTAGGAGTACACACATTTACTAGGCAGCCTACTTGTCAGAACGGAGGAAAGATAAGACTAAAGAAACATGTAGAAAGAAGTGGAAAGAGAGAAAGAACCCTCTGCGTTCCTAGAAATGCTCCAGTAATGTTTCCAGTTGATTCCTTGTGTTCTGCAACAAAGCCCCTGTCCCTGAAATCGGGTCTGCTTTAAGGGAGCTCAAAGAGGTTCTGTCACTGGCTATCAAAAGTCTTAACAATCATGATCCAGGACTGCCCTGAGGGAAATTCTACTTTGAGCAAATTTCAACTTATTCTGCTTGGAAAAGAGGTCAAGAATGGCTCTAGGAACCCAAAGGAATGCTCCCCACCTCTCAGGAGACCCATCCCGAGTACCTTGATTGTGCTCAGATTCCTCATTAGCCACTCGCATCAGGGCATCTAGCACCAAAGCACTGTCTAGCCAGGTGTACCACTCCTCCAACTCCTGAAGGAAGCTGGCTGTGCCCGTTGACTCTGACACCTTTCGAGTTGCCAGCTTGCAAAGCCGCTCGACAAAGCCAGGGATGCTGAGAAGGGCCGCTGTTGAGGAAAGAACAAAAGAGGAAATGTCAAAACAGAGACCAGCTCTAAAGCACTCAACAAACAACCAGCTTCTCACCTTAATCTGACAGCAGTTAGTCAGAGCTTCCCTTTAAAATGAAATGCCAACCCAAGGTAAAATAGTAATAAAGTTATAAAAACAAATTCAATTTTAGCAGGTGCAGGGAAACAGACTCATATCTACTGGTGGGAATATAAACTGGAACAACCTTTATGCCGTAAATCTGTGTGTCTCTGAGCTAGGAGGTCCATTTCTGGGGAATTACCATAAAGAAACAACTAATTATATATACGTAGATATCTGTATAGAGAGGTTCATTGGTGTGGTTTCTATAACAGCAAAAAGGTAGAGATAACTATATATTCATTAATAGCATACTGATTAAATGATACATCCATGCAGTGGAATACAACACACAGACACTAAGAACAATGACACACACATCTTTATACAGCAACTCCAGAAAGATGTTTGAATTTACTTGTTAAGGAAGTAAATTATTATTATTTTAGTGATTTTTATAAAAATTTATTTATTTATTTTTTGGCTGCGTTTGGTCTTCGTTGCTGTGTGCGGGCTCTCTCCAGTTGTGGTGAGCAAGGGCTACTCTTCTTGCAGTGCGCGGGCTTCTCATTGCGGTGGCTTCTCTTGTTGTAGTTGTGGAGCATGAGCTCTAGGCGCGTGGGTTTCATTCAGTAGTTGTGGCACACGGGCTCAGCAGTTGTGGCAGCTCTTGAGTGGGTTTCATTCAGTAGTTGTGGCACACGGGCTCAGCAGTTGTGGCTCGTAGGCTCTAGAGTGCAGGCTCAGTAGTTGTGGCGCATGGGCTTAGCTGCTCCGCGGCATGAGGGATCTTCCCAGACTAGGGATCGAATCTGTGTCCCCTGCACTGGCAGGCGGATTCTTAACCACTGTGCCACCAGGGAAGCCCCAAGGAAGTAAATTATTAAACAGTATTGGCCTAAGCCCATTTTCTTTAAAATTTTTAAAGTTTTCTTCTTTAAAATATGCACATAATATACACATACACAGATAAAGAATGGAAGGATATATACCAAGGTATTTACTGTGGCTGTTCCTGAGTAGGAGAGGATATAAATGCTTCTTTTAGAACTACTTAACTGGGGCTTCCCTGGTGGCGCAGTGGTTGAGTCCGCCTGCCGATGCAGGGCACATGGGTTCATGCCCCGGTCCGGGAAGATCCCACATGCCACAGAGCGGCTAGGCCCGTGAGCCATGGCCGCTGAGCCTGCGCGTCCAGAGCCTGCGTGTCCGGAGCCTGTGCTCCGCAACGGGAGAGGCCACAACAGTGAGAGGCCCGTGTACCGCAAAA
>NW_006772681.1:3661421-3678370 GCF_000442215.2 Lipotes vexillifer | reverse complement strand
AAAAAAAAAAAAAAAAAAAAAAAAAAAAAAAAAAAAAAGACAGGCCATCAGTTGATAACTGTTGAAGGTAGGTAGTAGGTAAATGGGGATCATTACACTGTCATATATATGTCTCTGCTTTTACATGTGTGAAGTTTCCCATAATAAAAAATTTTAAAGTAAACCTTAAAAGAATACAACATTAAAGAAAATTCTTTAAAAATAAAATAAATAAAAACAAAGTAGTTAGGAGGATTACATGAAGTCATATGAATTTAGTCCCAGCACAGAGCTTGGCAAATCATCTTAGCCCCCTCTCCATTCTCTATAAATTAGTGAGTGACTATAAAATAATGTGTGACTGCATTAATAAAAAAAGATGAATTAAACTACACTGAGGGACCTCCCTGGTGGTCCAGTGGTTGGGACTATGCCTTCCAATGCAGGGGCTGTGGGTTCAATCCCTGGTCGGGGAGTTGGGATCCGACATGCCTCATGGCCAAAAAACCAAAACATAATACAGAAGCAATATTGTAACAAGTTCAATAAAGACTTTAAAAATGGTCCAAATCAAAACAATCTTAAAAAAAAGAAACCAACTACACTGAAATTAACTTTTCCTCAAAAAGTTAAATATAGAATTACCATATGACCTAGCAATTCCATCCTAAGTTCACACCCAAAAGAAGTGAAAACAGGGGCTCAAATACCTGTGTATGCATGTGTTCAGAGCAGCACTATTCACAACAGTCAAAAGGTGGAAATAACCCAGAAGTCCATCAGTGTTTCACAAACTGGTATGTACACACAAAGAATATTATTCAGCCATAAAAAAGAATGAAATACTGACATGCAACAGCACTGATGAACCTCAAAAACATCACGGTAAGTGAAAGAGGTATGATATGTGATACAAAAGATCACATTTTAAAAATTTCATTTATATGAAATACCCAGAATAGATAAATCCACCAACAGAAAGCAGATGGTTGCCAGGGGTTGGGGGTAATGAAGAATAACTGCTGAATGTGTACAGGGTTTCCTTTTGGGGTGATGAAAATGTTTTGGAACTAGATGGTGGCTGCACAAATTGTACATGTACTATAAACCACTGAATTAAATGGTTAATTTTTTTAATGTGACTTTTACCTCAATTTAAAAAATATATACTGAGATAGATTTTTTTTTTGAGATACCATTTTTTTCCTTATCAAGTTTGACAAATATCAAGAAGTTGAAAAAGGCCCTGTACTGGGAAGGGTATACAGGGTGGAAAGATGAACTAGTAATTTCTATGGAAGGTAAATCTGTGAATATCTATCAGAGTTTAAAAGGCAAATATCCAGCACATTAAACTCCATACATAAGGCTGTTATTTGTAGGAAAAAAGACTTGAGGTAAACCAAATTTCCATCAACAGGGGACTGGTTAAATAAATTATGCTACACCCATATACTAGAATACTATCCAGTTGTAAAAAGGAATCAGATAATTCTGTATGTACTGGAACGGATGCTTTGCAAGATAAAGTTAAGTGAAAAGAGCCTGGGGCAGAATGGTGCTTATTTTACATCAC
Source organism: Lipotes vexillifer (assembly GCF_000442215.2). Lineage (NCBI taxonomy): Eukaryota > Metazoa > Chordata > Mammalia > Artiodactyla > Lipotidae > Lipotes > Lipotes vexillifer. The sequence goes on along the minus strand of NW_006772681.1, from coordinate 3,676,815 downwards.
CATCAGTACAAACAGAAAGGAGCCAGTCTTCTCTTCTTCCCTCCTCCACCCCCGTAACTGGTCACGTACAGAGTATCCCTGGAGGGACAAATGAGAAACTGCTAATAGGTCACCACTGGGATGGGAACAAACTTTCTACCATACACCTGCTGTTCCTCTGTAGTTTGTGAATTTAAAACAAACAAAAACTATAATTTTTCCCCAAAAAATAAACTACATAAATGAAGAGTTTGGATTTCTAAAAATTTCTAATTTTGAAAAATTTCAAAAAGATGGATTTTTAGTCACACCTTGTTTCTCCAGGTAAATAGCTCCAGTTTCTCTAACTGTTCCTCACAGGGCAGTTCCTAAGACCTAGTCTTCACACCCTGCACACTAAACACAGACCTTCAGATGTAACCTACCCAGTATTCAGGGTTCTGAGACTGACTTCCACCCCAGAGATTCCTGAGCTTTTGTTAGTCACTCATCTCTTGAAAAGCTGATGATAAGTTTTGGATTCTCTCCCCAGGAAAAACTCACTGGCCCATTATATTCACCAACTTATACACAATCTCAGGGGACTGGCACCCCAGCATCGTACGGTCTTTGTACTTCTCACAGCTTTATCAGTAGCTACCACATGCACTGTTGGTTAACGTTAAACAGGCTGACAGCTAAAACACGCAAAACTTCCAATAATTTCTGCAAAAGCAGACCTCTTCTCTCCTCTTATTTGTTAAAACATTAGTATTTCCCAAACACTCCTGTAAATTTTCCTGTTGCAGTTTAGGCTCTGCTTTCCAGCTCTCTGAGATGATTCTGAATTAGCTCATATGCTGTGTAAATCAGCTTGGTGTCACCTATAAATTGATAATTACCAGGCCTGTGGCTTCATCTACATCTGACTAACATTTTGAGTGATTTTTTTCCCTGCAGATGGATCCATTTGTTCATATCTGAATCAAGATAAGAGATAACTGGTACTTTCTGAGAACCCTAAAAAGTTCTCTAACATTTTTATTATCTAAGCTCCAGGAAGATAGCATAAGACATCATTTTGCTGGCCAAGAAAACTGTTTCACAGCTGCAGTTTATTAAAAACAAAACAAAAACTTTTCGGCAACATCCTACACACTTCAGCTTTCCATACTAAAATGGATTGAATTGTGTCCCCCCTGAGATTCATATGTTGAAGCCTTAATCCACAATATGACTATATCTGGAGACAGAGCCTTTAGGGAGGTAATTATATAAGGTCGTAAGACTGGGGCCCTAATCTGACAGGAATTGGTGTCCTTACAAAGGAGGAAGAGACACCAGAGCTCTCTTTGTGCATGTACAGAGAAAAGGCCACATGAGGACACGGTGAGAAGGTGGCCATCTGCAAGCCAGGAAGAGAGGCCTCACAAAAAACCACTGCTGATGGCACTTTAATCTTGGACCTCTAGCCTCCAAAACTGTGAGAAACTAATTTCTGCTGCTTAAGCCACCCAGTCTGTGCTATCCTGTTATGACAGCCAAAGCTGATTATTACACATACCTCTATCTCCTTAAAAAACTAAAAATAGAGCAATCCCACTCCTGGGCATATATTCAGAGAAAACCATAATTTGAAAAGACACATGCACCCCAATGTTCATTGTAGGACTATTTACAACAGCTAGGACATGGAAGCAACCTACATGTCCATCAATGGATGGATGGATAAAGAAGATGTGGTACATATATACAGTGGAGTATTACTCAGCCACACAAAAGAATGAAATAATGCCACTGGCAGTGACATAGATGGACCTAGAGATTGTCATACTGAGTGAAGTAAGTCAGACAGAGAAAAACAAATATCATATGATATCGCTTACATGTGGAATCTAAAAAAAATGGTACAAGTGAACTTATTTACAAAACAGAGTCACAGATGTAGAAAATAAACTTATGGTTACCAAGGGGATGGGGGGGGAGGGATAAATTGGGAGCTTGGGATTGACATATACACACTAGTATATATAAAATAGATAACTAATAAGAACCTACTACTGTATAGTACAGGGAACTCTACTCAATACTCTGTAATGACCTTTATGGGAAAAGAATTTAAAAAAAAAAAGTGGATATATGTATAACTGATTCACTTTGCTGTACAGCAGAAACTAACACAACACTGTAAATCAACTATACTCCAATAAAAATTAATTAAAGGAATAAAAAAATAAAAGTATTCAGTACTGGAGTTCAATTAAAGATAGACAACACTAAGGACTAAGATCTTTCTCATCCACTTGTAATTTAATTATGTTCACCTTGGCCTTCCTAGGGCATTTGACTGGAGAAAAATGTGTGTGAGGTGGGGGGACAAGGAGATAGGAATTATGGTCAGAGAGTCAGGAAGAACTAGACCCTGTACAATAACATGTGCTAAAATACAACATTTAATAAAGTTTTATCCCAAAAGCTATAAGCTGACATCACATGTAGATAATCTCATGGGTTAGCCACACAGGTATGAAAGTGAACCTTGACATTTTATAAAGCCTTCCTTTTTTCAATCCCCCAAATCAATGAAAACTAGGCTTGGGGTTAACCCTCAGCTAATTAAAAACCCAACTGACTAGAATACCTCATTCCCCAAGGATGATGGGTAATGGTGGTTTTACTTGTCAGCTTACAAACAGGTCCATGAAGGTAATCGATACCAACAGGATAAAACTAACCTGCCAGAATAGATTCCCTAAATGGGAAACTAAAAGATGAAAGTTACTTAGTACCTCAGCACACACAGGTATCCATTACTGAAACTGTATGACCCTCAGTTTCCCAAGCTGTGCAATGGGGATGCTAATCTCTATTTCACAGGGCTGCTTGGAGGATTAAACAAAATCACTCCTAGGTAAAGCAGCTCAATGTTTGCCACACACAGGAGCTTAACAAACGTTAGCTTTTGTCAGTGTAGGTGTATGCACATGCTTAAACTAGGTTTGAGGTATAATTTAGTTATAATAAAATTCATGTTTTTAAAAATGTATATTTTATGATTTAGTAAAATGAGAACTCCCCCAAAGTCACAAGAAAGGAGGATGGGGGTAAAAACCCTACAAGGACCTTCTGGAAAGGATTCACTGTTCTAGATGCCATAAGGGACATTCATGATTCATGGGAAGAGGTCAAAGTATCAACATTAACAGGAATTTGGAAAAAGTTCATTCCAACCCTCATGGATGACTTTGAGGGGTTCAAGACTTCAGTGGAGGAAGTAACTGCAGATATGGTGGAAACAGGAAGAGAAACAGAATTAGAAGTGGAGCTTGAAGATGGGACTGAATTGATGCAATCTTATGATAAAACTTTAACAGATGAAGAGTATGGATGAACAAAGAAAGGGCTTCTTGAGATAGAATCTACTCCTGGCAAAGATGCTGGGAAGACTGTTGATGCAATCAACAGTCAAGGGGGAGGGCCGGTGGGAGAGGGATGGTTTGGGAGTTGGGGATTAGCAGTTGCAAACTATTATATATGGAATGGATAAACAACAAGCTCCTACTGTATAGCACAGGGAACTATATTCAACATCCTGTGATAAATCATAATGGAAAAGACTATAAAAAAGAATGTATACATATAAATAACTGAATCACTCTGCTGGAGAGCAGAAACTAACACAACATTGTAAATCAACTATACTTCAATAAAAAAAGGTTGAAACGACAAAGCATTTAGAATATTATATAAACTTAGCTGATAAAACAGCAGCAGGGTTTGAGAAGACTGACTAATTTTGAAGGAAGTTCTACTGTGGGTAAAATGCTATCAAACAGCATTGCCTGCTACAGAGAAATCGTTCATGAAAGCAGGAGTCAATGAATGTGGCAGACTTCACTGCTGTCTTATTTTAAGACATCGCCGCAGCCACCCAAGCTTCAGCAATCACCACCCTTATAAGTCAGCAGCCATCAACATGGAGGCAAAGAGATTATTTATGACTCTCTGAAGGCTCAGATGATAGGTAGCTCTTTAAGCAATGAAGTATTTTTTAATTAAAGTATGTACTTTTTTTAGATGTAATGCTATTGCACATAATAGACTACGATATAGTGTAACCATAATTTTTATATGCACTGGGAAACCAAAAAGTTTGTGTGACTCCATTGCAATATGTGCTTTATTGCAGTGTCACAGATAGTGGTACCTAACTCCCAGTATCTCTGATGTATGACTGTATCTCTCTCTCTCTCCCTCTCTCTATATATATTCCATATATCTATCTCATATATCTGTATCTATATTTATCATATAGGATAAAGGAAGGCTCAGTGGAAGAAAACATATGCAATTTTAATTCTGATAAATCATGGTTCTTAACTTTTTTGAGGTTCTGGACCTATTAAAAAGTCTGACAGATATGGACTTGGTCCCCCAAAATAATGAAGAGACACATAGATATAAATTTTACATACTCTAAGTGGACCCAAGGAGCCCTCACATGGATCAAATCTCTAGAAATACTGAAAGAGCTAGATGATTTAGGAAGGGACCTCAGAACTACAATGTCAAAATTCTGACAACTTAGAGACTTTACCTTGGTTGATTTCAGCTGCAGAAGGCCCCAAGCTCAAGCTCTTCTTCTGCTGAGCATTTTTGGCCAGAAGCGTATGCTTGTCATCATTCCCTGTATCCATCTCTGAAATGGTGACAGCCAGAATCCGGCAGAAATTAGCAAGCTGCTGCTGATCGAAATTGGATACTAAGGAACTCAGATTGGGGACTTCATCTAGTCGGATCATTTCCTACAAAAGACACAAATAAAACAATCCCCATGCTCAGTTCATTTGAGATTGAATGTGCTGCTCTTTTACATTCCCCTAAGAATGGGGCTTGGTAGCTAGACCACTTAGGTTCAAACCCCAGCTCCACAATTTGCAGCTGCGCAACCCTAGGTAAGTCATGGAACCTAAGTCTTTGTCTGCTCTTCTGTCAAATGGGACTAATCTAATCTACCTCATAGGATTGGTTTGAGGATTAAACCCTTTGAGGACCACTATTCTTACTCTCCACCTTTGCTCATATGCCCCATTTTGCCTAAAAAAAAACGCCTACCACTCAAGTTTTATCAATCAGAAATTGCCATAGATGTTTTCAAGATAAAATATTTCAAATACAGCTGAAGGTCCTTGTGTATCCCTACCTAGTTGCATTCACTTCATTCCCCCCCAAGATGTAACCATTATTTTGAACTCTGTTTATTATTTCTACACGTTTTCACACTTACAAATATTTCCACAAAAAATATATGGTATTGTTCACAAACTACTATGTATAAAATAAATAAGCTACAAGGATATATTGTAGAGCACAGGGAACACAGCCAATATTTTATAACTTTAAATGGAATATAATCTATAAAAATTTTGAATCACTATGTTGTATACCTGAAACTAATATAATACTGTAAATCAATTATACCTCAATAAAAAATAAAACAAAAATACATGGTTTTGTTCTGCATGCACAGTGTGAAATGAAATTTCACGGTCAGCAATGAGATGCAACTACACTGATACAAGTAAGTCTACTTCAATCATTTCTCATTGTTTTAATTCACAATTTATTCAGTCATTCTCCTTTTTAAATATGTGTATGTTTAGGTGGACTATAACTTTTCACTATTAAACAGTGTTGCAATGAACATTCCTATAGGTGTCTCCTTGTGTGCATGCCCATGTAACCAATTATCTAGAGTAAGTGATAGCAGACCTTCTCCTCTTTTTCCTTAGTTTCAGGTTTAGTTTGATGTTTGCTGTAAGTTTTAATAGATATCCAATACAAAGTTAAGGAATTTTCTTTCTATTCCTAGCTTTTATCATGAATGAGTACTGAATTTTTGAAATGCTTTTTGTTATTTGGTTATATTCTCATTTTCTTTCTTCCTTAATATCCACAAATGTTGTACATCACATGATCTTCTCTCCTTCTGAAACATCTTTACATTCTTCAGATAATACCTGCTACCCTTCATCCCACTAATGTACTTAACTTCCACTGGATTGGGTATTTCTCTATCACTGCACATATAACATGATCTTGTAATTATCTGTTCCTGCATCTAATTTCCCAAATAAACTGACACTGCCTTGAGTCAGGAGTGTATCTTACCTCCTCTCCAGAGCCTCAGTGCATAGAACCTGGTAGCGTAGGTCTCAGTAAATGTGTACTGAACCAATGAATGATTCCTAGACGCCCTTGTGAATCTCACTCCTATTTCTGGTTGGCTGTGGAGGGGTTATTTGGGAGCAGCTTTTTCCACCTTTGCCTTCCCAGTACACAAATGTTAGCTATTGTTATTATTGGAAACTGGGACTTCCAGCTCATCTGTTCCTTTAGCCCTGTCCAACTTAGTGTATGGGTTGCAAACCAGGTCCCCCCCACCCTCCAGGCCCACTTCTTTGTGTTATATTTTAATTTTTATTTAATACTTGATACAACATATGTTATAAAGCATAACAAAGTGAATAGCTATGTGTGCCTTTCCTATCACACCTCCCTTTCTCTCGGCCAGAGGTAGCCACTATCCTGAATTTTGTTTATTATTGCTTTTTCATTAAAAAAAAGTTTTGTATGATTTGAGTTTGCCTATTTTTGAGCTTTGCAAAAATGATATACTATACACATGGAGGCTAAACACAGTGCGCTACTAAATAACCAAGAGATCACTGAAGAAATCAAAGAAGAAATTTAAAAAATACATAAAAACAAATGACAATGAAAACACGACGACCCAAAACCTATGGGACGCAGCAAAAGCAGTTCTAAGAGGGAAGTTTACAGCAATTCAATCTCACCTCAAGAAACAAGAAAAACCTCAAATAAACAATCTAACCCTACACTTAAAACAACTAGAGAAAGAAGAACAAAGAAAACCTGGAGTCAGTAGAAGGAAAGAAATCATAAAGACCAGAGCAGAAATAAATGAAATAGAAAGGAATAAAACAATAGCAAAGATCAATAAAACTAAAAGCTGGTTCTTTATTCCCCAGAAGAGTTGTTTTCAAAGCAAACATTCCAGATGAATGTGGCTCTTCAATGGAATGTCCCCATTGTACTTGAAGTGTTTCTTCTCTGGTTGTGATTTTAAATTACAGGCTCATTTGAGCTACTCCCCTTCCCCTCAGTATCTTTAGAGGAGCAGTGACTTTGTCCTTAGGTAGAGGATGTGTAATTTTGGGTGAAAGTAAATTACAATTTATTTGAGTTTATTCCAAAATCTATGTATTTGGTATTTTGGAGTAGATCAAACCAAGAGTAGATCAAACCAAGAGAAAGTTTCTTGGTCTTAAAAAGGAATGATCTAATTGCTTTGGGTATTGTACTGGCTGCACACTTTGGCCACTTGAAACGTGTTAATAAATGTCACTGATTAAAACAGCTGGAGCATTTCTTGCCCCATTCCAGTTAAGGAGCAGCATGCTGAAATCCTAACATCTCTCACTCACCTGTAAGGACAACATACAGGCTGAGAGAGAATAGAAGCGGGTAGAAAAGTCAGTAAGTTCAGTCCCCCTTCATCTGTTCTGCTGTTCTCCTTCCTCTCTGAGTAGACACTGTAATGTTTCCTTTTCCCAAAGAAAGGAAGGTAAGGGGGAAAATAAATTTATGTATTTAGACCAGTCAAAAAAAAAAGCTGTTTTTTTAAGAAGATAAACAAAATTGATAAACCCTTAGCCAGATTCATTAAGAAAAAAAGGGAGAGGATGCAAATCAATAAAATTAGAAATGAAAAAGGAGAAATCACAACTGACACTGCAGAAATACAAAGGATTATAAGAGACTACTACAAACAACTATATGCTAATAAAATGGACAACCACATAGAAATGGACAAATTTTTGGAAAGGTAAAATTTTCCAAGACTGAACCAGGAAGAATTAGAAAATATAAACAGACCTATGACAAGTAATGAAATTGAAACCATAATTAAAAATCTTCCAACAAACAGAAGTCCAGGACCAGATGGCTTCACAGGCGAATACTATCAATTATTTAGAGAAGAGCTAACACTGATCCTTCTCAAATACTTCCAAAAAATTGCAGAGGGAAAAACACTCCCAAATTCATTCTATGAAGCCACCATCATCCTGATACCAAAACCAGAAAAAGACATCACAAAAAAAGAAAATTATAGACCTGAACAAAATACTAGCAAACAGAATCCAACAGCACATTAAAAGGATCATACACCATGATCAAGTGGGATTTATCCCAGGGATGCAAGGATTCTTTAACACACGCAAATCAATCAATGTGATACACCATATTAACAAATTGAAGAATAAAAACCATATGATCAACTCAATAGATGCAGAAAAAGTTTTTGACAAAATTCAACACCCATTTATGATAAAAACTCTCCAGGAAATGGGCATAGAGGGAACCTACCTCAACATAATAAAAGCCATATATGACAAACCCACAGCAAGCATCATACTCAATGGTGAAAAACTGAAAGCATTTCCACTAAGATCAGGAACAAGACAAGGATGTCCACTCTCACCACTATTATTCAACATAGTTTTGGAAGTCCTAGCCATGGCAATCAGAGAAGAAAAAGAAATAAAAGGAATACAAATTGGAAAAGAAGTAAAGCTGTCACTGTTTGCAGATGACATGACACTATCCACAGAAAATCCTAAAGATACCACCAGAAAACTACTAGAACTAATCAATGAATCTGGCAAGGCTGAAGGATACAAAATTAATGCACAGAAATCTCCAGCATTCCTAGACACCAACAATGAAAAATCAGAAAGAGAAATTAAGGAAACACTCCCATTTACCATTGCAATAAAAAGAATAAAATGCCTAGGAATAAACCTTCCTAAGGAGGAGAAAGACTTGTACTCAGAAAACTATAAAACACTGATGAAAGAAATCAAAGATGACATAAACAGATGGAGAAATATACTACTGTTCTTGGATTGGAAGAATCAATACTGTGAAAATGACTATACTACCCAAAGCAATCTACAGATTCAATGCAATCCCTATCAAACTACCAATGGCATTCTTCACAGGATTAGAACAAAAAATTTTACAATTCATATGGAAAAACAAGAGACCCCAAATAGCCAAAGCATTCTTGAGAAAGAAAAACAGAGTTGGAGGAATCAGGGGCCCTGACTTCAAACTATGCCACAAAGCTACAGTAATCAAGACAGTATGGTACTGGCACAGAAACAGAAATACAGATCAATGGTACAGGATAGAATGCCCAGAGATAAACCCACACACCTATGGTCACCTAATTTACGACCAAGGAAGCAAGAACAAACAATGGAGAAAAGACAGCCCCTTCAATAAATGGTGCTGGGAAAACTGGACCACTACATGTAAAAGAAAGAAATTCAAACACTCCCTAACACCATATACAAAAATAAACTCCAAATGGATTAAAGACTTAAATGTAAGACCAGACACTATAAAACTCTTTGAGGAAAACATAGGAAAAACACTCTTTGACATAAACCACAGCAAGATCTTTTTTGACCCACCTCCTAGAGTAATGGGAATAAAAACAAAAATAAACAAATGGGACTTAATTAAACTTAAAAGCTTTTGCACAGAAAAGGAAACCATAAACAAGACAAAAAGACAACCCTCAGAATGGGAGAAAATATTTGCAATTTTAAATTATTAAAAAATGGGCAGAATTAAAAAATGGGTGGAAGACCTAAATAGACATTTCACCAAGGAAGACATATAGATGGCCAAAAGGCACATGAAAAGATGCTCAACATCACTAATTATTAGAGAAATGCAAATCAAAACTACAGTGAGGTATCATCTCATGCCAGACAGAATGGTCATTATCAAAAAATCTAGAAACAATAAATGCTGGAAAGGGTGTGGTGAAAAGGGAACCCTCCTGCACTACTGGTGGGAATGTAAATTGATACAACCACTATGGAAAACAGTATGGAGGTTCCTTAAAAAACTAAAAATAGAACTACCATATGACCCAGCAATCCCACTACTGGGTATATACCCTGAGAAAACCATAATTCAAAAAGAGACACGTACCACAATGTTCACTGCAGCACTATTTACAATAGCCAAGACATGGAACCAAGCTAAATGTCCATCGACAGATGAATGGATAAAGAAGATGTGGCACATATATACAACTGAATATTACTCATCCATAAAAGGAAACAAAATTGAGTTATTTGTAGTGGGGTGGATGGACCTAGAGTCTGTCATATAGAGTGAAGTAAGTTAGAAAGAGAAAAACAAATATCGTATGCTAACGAATCTTTAAAAAAAAAAAAGGTACTGATGAACGTAGTTGCAGGGCAGGAATAAAGATGTAGGCATAGAGAATGGACTTGAGGACATGGGGTGGGAGGGGGAAGCTGGGGCAAAGTGAGAGTAGCATCGACATATATACACTACCGAATGTAAAGTAATTAGCTAGTGGGAAGCAGCAGCATAGCACAGGGAGATCAGCTTGGTGCTTTGCGATGACCTAGAGGGTGGGATAGGGAGGATGGGAGGGAGACGCAAGAGGGAGGGGATATGGGGACATATGTATGTATACGGCTGATTCACTTTGGTGTACAGCAGAAACTAACACAGTATTATGAAGCAATTATACTCCAATAAAGATCTATTTTAAAAAAAGATATACTATATACAATCTTCTGCAACTGACTTCTATCAATAATTTCTATGGGGCTTCCCTGGTGGCGCAGTGGTTGAGAGTCCGCCTGCTGATGCAGGGGACACGGGTCCGTGCCCCGGTCCGGGAAGATCCCACATGCCGCGGAGCAGCTGCACCCGTGAGTCATGGCTGCTGAGCCTGCGCGTCCAGAGCCTGTGCTCCGCAACGGGAGAGGCCACAACAGTGAGAAGCCTGCGTACCACAAAAAATAAAAAAATAAAAAATAATTTCTATGACTTAGCTATGTTGTTGCCTATAGCAACAGTCATTGTATAATATCCCATTGTGTGAATAGAGGACATTTATCCATTTTCCTGTTGATGGATCAGAGACCTGGTTTCAGTTTTTTGCCTTAACCAATAATGCTATAACCTTTCTTATGTGTTTTTCTGAGGCAGTGGCTTCCAAACCATTCTGACAATGTCCAAGAATAAAAAGTAAGGTTTCCATCACAACACAGTAAATATACACAGGTGAATGTATGTGTATAAATATGAAACAAAAACTTAAACAATACCCTTACACAATACATTCTGATCTTTTCTATTTAGCTGGTAGATCCACTGAATTCATTTCACACCCTCCTGGCTTCAATTTAGTGTTTTTATTTCTAAGAATCACTGTTCTGGAATTGAGCTTCCCCACGAGTGTGCCTGGGCATAGGTTACAGGTTACCCAGGCCACAATACTGATGCCTCGGCCCTCAGGTCAGTGCTTCCTTAGGTGCTGGGTCACACGGTATGCCCACGTTCAACTAGAAAACAAAATAGATATATTCTGCTGATATAAAAAGGTATCAGCAGTAATGTAAGTGTTTCCAGTGATACACATTCTCGAGCTCTCTCACTGTGGTCTTATTTGCATTTTCCAGATTATCAGTGAAGTTAAGCATCTTCTTTTTATGGATCATTTGTTTCTCCTCTGTAAAACGCTTGCTCCTATCATTGCCCATTTTTCTACTGGGCCATTTGTCGTTTCCTTGCTGATTCACAAGAATTCATGATAAGTTCTGTTGTTGTTTTGGGGGTTATTGTGGTTGTTGTTTTTGTTTGTTTGTCGGCCGTGCCACACTACATGCGGGATCTTAGTTCCCTGACCAAGCATCGAACCCATGCTCCCTGCCGTGGAAGCCCAGAGTCTCAACCACTGGAACACCAGAGAATTACCCATCATAAATTCTGAATACCAATCTTTTGTTAGTTGCATGGGTTGCAAATATCTTTTCCCAGTTTGTGGCTTGTGTTCCCACTTTCTTATGGTGTCTATTCCCCTTTCAAACTGCACTAAGGTACCCGTAATGTCTAGCAGAACTCATCACTATTTTTAAAAGGCAACACAGAAAGGTATGAGAGGGAGGAAGAGGGCATGAGGGACAAGCAGGAAAAGTTATGAAGGAGGAACCCTAGAGTCTTATGCTAAGACTGCCAGGGAGTCTGGAGTTTCCGCCCTGGAAGCCCCTTCTCACATACTGGTGCATACAATTATTGGAAAAATAACAAAGCCTTTTCATCAAAGGGCACAAAGGGTCCGTCTGGGACCTGCACACATCTCCAATGTATTCCTACAGACAATGGGTCACTTGTGCATCTTCTGCCTGGGCAATAACAAGCAGAGCCTGGGGAAAGTGCAGTAGAAACACAGAAATGAAAGCTGGGGTCACCACAATGCACATGGGTACTCTTTTCACCACAACAGAAAATCTAAGAGGCTGCTCCTACCTCCTCCGTAGTACAAGGAAGAAATCTGCAAACCTGCAACCGACGTGGAGGCATGGGACAAGGACTTGGGGAAGTAAGCCAGGTCCTAACAAGCATTACACCAAAAATCTAATATAGTGATTCTCTAACATGCCTATAGATGTTTGGGGGGGGGGGGGGACTTTTTTCAGATGGCCTTTTTGACCGGGGGGGGGGGGGGGGGCGCGGTCTGTGAATACTCGATGACAAATATTTAATTTAGTGCTTTCACTTCAATCATAGTTCTTTTTTTTTTTTTTTTAAAGCATATTCTGGATCATTTGAATGTCCATCTTATGACCAACTGGCAGGATTTCAGTGCTCGTATTTGTTATTTCCTATGTTGGTGTCAATTAAACTTTAACTGTTGAAAACTCATGAGAAAAAATAGAGGTGAACGTAATAAGTGAAAGTCAAACATCATCACAAGAAAGCTTCACAACAGTTCAAATATAGAAAAGTGGTAGGAGAATGGAGTTATTATACAGCATACAGCACTAGAGCTATGCTAAAAAGATCCTGCACCGAAACAACTGAGGGACAATTTGATTTCAGCAAAGTAACATTAGCTAACACATTAAATTCACAAAGTCAATCTGAGCTTTTGAGTTTTATAATTAGTTTGATTTCAATCTATTTGTTTAGGTTTTATAATCATTTAAGACCTATTAGTATAAGTAGCATAACCTAGTGAATATACTTGAGTAACACAGAAAAATAATTTTAACACTAGGAGTATGGCAGAGTTTTTCTTTAAAAGAGTTCTTTACATTATTCACGTTAGAGAATCCAACTGAGGCACTCTCCTCCACCTGGTCATTCACCTGCCAGAGGATACAGCTCACCTTTTTAACACCCAAAATATCTTCAATGAGGGTTGCTGTCTGTAAGAATGTCTTCTTACTCGTCATCAGTGTAAACAGGAAGATCACAAAGTCATTCTTTTCTGCCAAACGCTTTGTAACCCCTTCCGTCTATCGCAAGGGAGAAGAGAAAAAGCAGAATAGGTTATAACCCCAAAATAAAACATGAAGGGCGAAATATCCATTCCGGACACTGGAAAAGCAATTCCACGCTACATCAGGAACTGTTAGCTGAGCCCTTAATTCCCTAAAACTATATATAAAACACTGTGTACAAATGTATTTTTCTGGGGAGGAGTTTTTAAATAATATCCATCATAGGTTTTTAACCTAGTACCTAAATCAAGAGCTACAAGCCAGCAGCCAGTAGGCCAAGTTTTATTTGGCCAGCAATACCTTTTAAATTTTGACTTTAAGTCTTCAGATAGGATACGCTTACTCCAGTTAGTCACAATTTGCACAAGTCCCCACTCCAAAACAGGCAACTTCAAACGTTTCTTGTTTTCTGCCTGATCCTTGGAGGCACTGGAGTTTGCAACTCTAAAAGCCCTAGGTTCCCATCTAACCTGGATTTAAGCCAGATCAGCACAAAGTTGGGCCATATCATCCTATGTTCTTTACGTTTTTGTTTCTTCTTTCTTTGGTTTCCTTTTCCTTTTCTTTCCTTTTCTTTCTTTCTTTCTTTCCCTTTCCTTCCTTCCCTTTCTTTCCTTTCCCTTCCTTCCTTTTTTTAACTGAACTGTGTTTTGCTGGAATATTATTAACATTAGGTGTCATTATTAACGAACAGCCTCATTAAGACTGCCTCATAAGACTATTAACTACATGGAAGCTGACAATGATGGAGTCATTACATCACACATAGATCATCTTTTTTTTATAAGAACAATTTCTTACTGGTCTTAGTTACAAGAATAATTGTGCACTACCTGAACAATTAGTTTATTTTTATCTCACGGGTCTGTCTGTGCTTACCTGTGCCACTAGCTACATGTGGCTATTGAGCACTTGAAACGTGGCTACTCTGAACTGAGATGTGCTCTGAGAGTAAAAAACACACTGGATTTTGAAAACTTAATACAAAAAAAAGGAATTATACCTCATTAATTACTTATACTGATGACATGTTGGAATAACATTCTTGATATACCGTGCTAAATAAAATACATCATTAAAATTAACTTCACCTATTTCTTCCTACTTCTTTTCTTACTTTCTAAAAAACGTGGCTACAAGGAAATTGAAAATAACCTAAGTATGGTGGGGTGATGGGTTATTTCACTTGTTTTTGGAGTATTTTTATATTATACTCTAATATTCTTGAGAGACTGGTATAATACATTCTTATACTTTTTTAAATGTGATACACAGAAGCAAACACAAAATACCATATATAGCCTAATCAGTGACTAAAAGTGCAGGTTTATTACACTAAGATTGCATTAGCCTTTTTGGTGACAATAGTTTTTGCTGAATCCTTTTGAACTTACTGACAGTTTAGGCCCCTAAACTATTTTTCATTTGTATGTCCCTAAGACATATCTCCCTTGCTCAGGACCTCAGCATTAATTTTTTTTTTTTTTTTCGGTATGCGGGCCTCTCACCGGCGTGGCCTCTCCCATTGCGGAGCACAGGCTCTGGACGCGCAGGCTCAGCGGCCATGGCTCACGGGCGCAGCCGCTCCGTGGCATGTGGGATCTTCCCGGACCGGGGCACGAACCCATATCCCCTGCATCGGCAGGCGGACTCTCAACCACTGCGCCACCAGGGAAGCCCTCAGTATTAATTTCTTATTTGTTTATTTAGAGTTATGTCCAAAGCTTTACATTATCCCTTTTCAATTCTTTTTATTCAAACAGCCTATCATTTATGTTGTCAAGGTTTTTGTGGATGCTGATTTTTATCTTAAGATATCAATCCTGAGGCTTCCCTGGTGGCGCGGTGGTTGAGAGTCCGCCTGCCGATGCAGGGGACGCGGGTTTATGCCCTGGTCCGGGAGGATCCCACATGCCGTGGAGCGGCTGGGCCCGTGAGCCATGGCCGCTGAGCCTGCGCGTCCGGAGCCTATGCTCCGCAGTGGGAGAGGCCACGCCGGTGAGAGGCCC
>NW_006772681.1:3624018-3661411 GCF_000442215.2 Lipotes vexillifer | reverse complement strand
AAAAAAAAAGATATTAATCCTGGAGTTTCCCTCGTGGTGCAGTGGTTAAGAATCCGCCTGCCAATGCTGGGGACACGGGTTCGAGCCCTGGTCCAGGAAGATCCCACATGCCATGGAGCAACTAAACCCACGTGCCAGAACTGCTGAGCCTGTGTTCTGGAGCCCATGAGCCGCAACTACTGAGCTCACGTGCCACAACTACTGAAGCCCATGCGCCTAGAGCCTGTGCTCTGCAACAAGAGAAGGCACCTCAGTGAGAAGCCCACGCACCGCAACCAAGAGTAGCCCTTGCTCAACGCAACTAGAGAAAGCCCGCGCACAGCAACAAAGACCCAACGCAGCCAAAAAAAAAAGAAAAAAAAGATATCAATCCTGAACTAATAAATATGCTATTCCTAAAGGTAAAATAAAACAACCTAAGTGTTTTGTGTTGTATTTCTGTTGCATAGCAATGTTATGGATGCTGAACTTTGTGTTAAGTGTTGAAACATATTTCCCTATTTGTGTTGGTTGCTAAGAAGCTTAAACCCAAATTTTTTTTTTTTTTTTAATGGAGGCTGAGAAGTCCCTTGATATGCCATCTGCAAGTTGCAGAACCAGGAAAATTGGTGACGAAATTCAGTCAGAGACGGAAGGCCTGAGAATCAGAACCAACAGTGTAAGTTCCCCGTTGGAGCTAAAGGCCCAAGAACCAGGAACTTCAAGTCCGAGGACAGGGGAAGACGGATGTCTCAGCTCGGGCAGAGAGTGAATTCGCCCAACCTCCCCACCTTTTTGCTCTATTCAGGGCCTCAATGGATTGGATGGTGGTCACCCACATTGGTGAGGGCATCTACTGATTCAAATGCTAATCTCTTCCAGAGACACCCTCACAGACACACCCAGAAAAAAAAGTTTAACCAGATATCTGGGCATCCCTTAGCTCAGTCAAGTTTACACATATGAACAAATGTTCATAATAGCATTTTTTTTTTGATGTGGACCATTTTTAAAGTGTTTACTGAATTTGTTACAATATTGATTCTGTTTTATTTATTTTTTGAATTTTTGAATTTTATTTTTTTTTTATACAGCAGGTTCTTATTAGTTATCCATTTTATACATATTAGTGTATACACGTCAATCCCAATCTCCCAATTCATCCCACCACCACCACCCCGCCCGCCACTTTCCCCCCGTGGTGTCCATACGCTTGTTCTCTACATCTGTGTCTCTATTTCTGCCCTGCAAACCAGTTCATCTGTACCATTTTTCTAGGTTCCACATATATGCGTTAATATACAATATCAGCTTAAATCCAAATTTGTACCCCATCCGCAATACAGATGATTTTATGTTCAGCCCAATTCCTGGATACCTACTTCTAAATTTATAATATTGGTAGATCTTACATACTCCTAACGATGCCCGAAATCTTTTTTTGAATGAGGCAAGAAATGAAATGGAATTAAATGTTCCTTTGTGTTTTCATCGCATACAGGTTTCACTTCTACAACAGCATTTGTTTCATTCTGTTGTATTTGATTCACTCTTTACAGTTTTCCACATATGTTCCCAAAAGACAGGTACTGGGTCTTACAAAAATTAACATTTGTATATTGCTTTACAAAGTGCTTTCACATCTATCATCTCATTTAAATCCCACAACAACCCTATGATGTATGATTACCAACTACACTCTACTAAGATAAGAAACTAAAGCACAGGGAGGAGAATTAATAAGCATGAAGCCAAGAGCTAGAACCCCAAACCAAGTTCTAGCACTAAGTGCTATGCTCTTTCCACCAAATTGCTTCTTTTATTCACCATTCTTTCCCACTCAGTGATCAACCTAGTTGGGTGTCCTAATCAACACATGGTGGGTCTTCTGGTTCTTGTTTTGTTTTCTAACAATAAAAACGAAGGAGTAGGTACAACAGAGTTTAAAGGAATCCTAAAAGGTCACAGGCACTCTTTCAATGCTTGCATCCATTTAACAAGTTTTTTGTTCAGTCTCTGCTTGGACACCTCCAGGGCTAGAGGAGTTCAGTACCTGCTGAAGCAGCCATGGCTCAATTAATATGAAATTTTGCCATCCATAATTTCTACCTGTTGGTTATGGTTCTCAGGCACATATCAGTCCAATTCTCCAATGTCTGAAGATAGCTGTCATGTCTACCACCCCATTCAAATCTTCCCTCCTCGAGCACTGCAGATGTGGCAGGAGAAAAATGAGGCCCTGATGGCAGGGATACTTACACAGACACAGGTATTATACAAGATGCTCAAACAGTCCTTGGACATTTCATCACTTACTGAAAGTAAAAGGGGAATAACTGGTTATTGTTCTCATTGGAAAGATAGTGTAACAGAATTAAATTTTTGAACACAGAATTGTTCCTCATAATCCCCTCCAAGATGATTATTTTCCTTTTAGCATACCTCCTTCCAGTCCTTATTCACCAAAGAGTTTCATGGCACCTGCATCAGAGCCTACAAACCAATTTGTACACTGCTTTTTGGTTTGATATAGTATTATGCTTATTATGTTCCACAGTCTTCATAATTTCAACCTGTTGTGGTGTTATCACTTAGTAAGCCATGTTCCTTTATAGCTTGATTAGAATTATATCCAGGGTTTTAAAAATTTTGCTATTTAAATAGACTAGAAATAAACAACATAACATATAGTCCTTTTATGCTTGTGTTGAACTGGTTCCCTAAGATACATTTCCAAAAGCAGAATTACGAGAATCCAAAGTAATTGGACTGATGTTATAAATTTCCACTGAAAATTCTACTAGCAGCAAACAAGGATGTCATTTTTACTACAGACTCAACGTGTTTTGTTATTTACGTTGGGTACCAATAAAGAACTAGTTACTTCTCTGTGAGCAGGAACAGGAGAGTACGACAAAAAGGAAACTAAATTTTCAAGTCCTCAAAACTGGGAGATGATAAAATTGAGTATGAACCACGGATAAAGTGTTTTGTTTGGCATTACTTTTATTTTAAAAAAATGTTTCCATTCATTCCTATGCTGCCACAAACTCTAAAATGTTAGGCTTCCCTCCAAGATCCCAGTGGGCAGCCCTGCCAAGCTAGCTTGACCAGAAGGGTTATCTGACATAATCTTGAGACAATGCAGATGTCCTGTATCCCTCATCACCACTTTTCAACCTATGGGGGCTTTCTGGTTTATTTATTTCACGACTTCAGAGCAGGTTGGAACAACCAAATCAGTATATCTCAGTACTTCTAGACCTTTCATTTTCAAAGGGAACTGGAATTCACTCATTCATCAAATATTTATTCAGCAGCCACTCTAGAGCAGATACAGAATATACAGTGGTTAGCGGAAAAAAAAAAAAAAAAAGACAAAGCCTCGTGAAACTTATAAATCTAGTGGGGGAAGAGAGAATAAATAAGTACACCAACAAGTAATTACAAGATGCTACCTGCTATGAGGGTAGAGGACATGAAGACCAATTTAGATAGGATACAAAGCTGCAACATAAAAGATGAATATGAATCCTCTTAACCACTACTACACATACAAACAAGGCCTTACATAATATGTCATGTTGATGTTGGGAGGAAAATTTTTTTAATTAAAAAAAAAGTGATATTTGTAGTAGAGCATTCATCAGATGTTAACTGATCTCTGGCTTTTAATGCCAAAGTAAGTGTACTTACTCATTTTTTTAAATTATCAACTGACTACCTAAGAATAATATTTGCAACATGTGTAAGTTATAGAGAATAATAATAGAATAATACCCATATACCTACCACCCAGTCCAAGAAATAATGTGCTACCCTAAACACAAATAAATTACACATTCTGGTAATGACTGAACTTTTCACAAAGAGCTTATATCACTTTTATAACAACAAAAACAAGACAAGAATTTAAAAAAATAAAACAAATGATCTTACCAGGCTTTTCCTTACTCTCTCAATTAATTATATGAGAAATAAGAATTTGCAAAGAAAACATAAAAGCTGAAACCAAGGACTATTAGAAACTACAAAGATGCAATTCTTTTAGCCCAGTAGTTTTCACACTTTTTCTTTTAAAGCACTAGATTTATATTTCTACCAAGTATAAAATAAAGAGAGCTGCTTAGTTAGGGGCGGAGAGTGTCCCTACAGCCGAACATAAGGCATGTCCTCATTGTCAAGAGTTAGGAAGAGAAAGAAGAGAAACTCCTGGGAATTACCATCATAACAGCAGGTTAGGAAATGAGTACCAGTGGCTGATAAGTATACTTACTTTTCAGTTTCTGTCCCCGAATAGAGATTGTAGGCCTCATAAGAATTTCTACAAGGAGCTATAAAAAAAAATTGGATAAAACCTTCAAAATTCAAAGCACAACTTACAAAACAATCTTTGCCATGACAACTCATGGCCCAAATATCTGTCAGGGTACTGCAAGACCCTCTTGTTCCCAACACAGGCAGAAGGCAGTGAAGTTCAGGGAAATGAGCACTGTACCAAGAGTCAGGAAACCTGGGCTCTAGTTGCAGCTCAGCCACCTATTCCCCATGTAAACTCGGGCAAGTCAGTGTCCCTCCATGGCCTTGGCTCTCATTTTTAAAAATAAGAATGTTAGATTAGTTAATCTCTGGGGTCCAACGTGGCTTTAATTTTTTAAAAGCTGCAGAACATTTTCACTATGATTCCTCTTTCGCTTTAGAATATTTGTGTTCTTTTTATAAACATAAGTTTATAAAAAGAATCACAAAAGGTACACCATAAACTGTTAATACTGATTTCTACAGGGGGCTGGGGAGTATATGCATTCATTTATCATTTTACATACTTTTAATACAACATATAATTCTGTTTAAACTGTTTACAATAAATATGCATTTAAAAACCCATTCTGTTGAAACAAAGGACAATTTATAATGATAAAAGGGTCAATCCACTGGGACGATATAACAATTATAAACATATATGCATCTAACAACAGAACCTCAAAATACATAAAGCAAAAGCTGACAGAACTGAAGGAGACAATTCAAAAATAATAGCTGGATAATACCCTACTTTCAATAATGGATAGACAATGAGGTATTACCAAAAATATAGAAGACTTGAACACTATAAACCAACAAGCTCTAACAGACAGCTATAAAGCATTCTGCCCAGCAACAGAATACACATTCTACTCAAGCACACATGGAATACACATACACACACACACACACACACACACACACACACACAGAGGAATACTACTCAGCCATAAAAAAGAATGAAATTTTGCCACCTGCAGCAACATGGATGGACTTGGAGGACATTATGCTAAATGAAATAAGTCAGACAGAGAAAGACAAACACTGTATATCACTTGTATGTGGAATCTAAAAAAGTAAAACACAATAGTGACTATAATAAAAAAGAAGCAGACTCACAGATACAGAGAACAAACTAGTGGTTACCAGTGGGTGGGAGGGGCAATATAAAGGTGGGAGAGTGGGAGGTACAAACTAGTAAGTCTAAGATAGCCTACAAGGATGCATTGTACAACATGGGGGATACAGCCAATATTTTACAATAACTATAAACAAAGCATAACCTTTAAAAATTGTGAATCACTATATTGTACAACAACTATACTTCAATAAAAATGCAAAAAATAAATTTCTCTTAAAAGAAAAAAAAAAGGGAATTATCTCAAACCAATAACCTAACCTTTCACTTCAATTCACTGGAAAAAGAGGTGCAACACAAACCCTAAGCAAGCAGAAGAAAAGTAATAAGGATTAGAATGGAAACTAATTTAGCAGAGAATAGAAAATAACAGAGAATATCAACGAGATCACCACTGACCTTATAGAATACAAGAACTACCTTCCTCCTGATGAATACTTTTAACTATTATATATAATGCCACACTAAGCATCTTTGTATACAAAGCCTTATCTCATTTTGACTTATGTCTTCATGAGAGATTCACATAAATGGAAACAACAGGGCAAAATGAGTAATGATCTTTAAGGTTTTGAGGCATACTAACACAAATGCTTTTGAAAAGAGATGCCCCACTTTTCACAGTCATCCAAGAAAAGTATAAGATATTCATCTGCATAGGTTATTATATTTAAAATAAATTCTCTTCAAATAGAGGATGGACTATGTCAATGAATAAATTAAAAGTCCCTGAATGCCAAGTGATGGATCATACCTGGGCCACAGACATAATTCACATGGCCTACATCTACTGAAAAGCTGGGAGATTCTACGTAAGAATCTAGATTTCCTATATCTCTGAGGGCAAAGGTCAACAGGAATGGAAGCCATTTCCCCATAAAAGCAGGCATGCACTCTCTGGTTCCTCCTAGTCCCTGAAGTCATTTAATTTATGCAGATCTCCACTTTTTTTCTTTTTTTTAATAGATTTATTTATTTGGCTGCATTGGGTCTTAGCTGCCACATGTGGGATCTTCACTGCAGCATGCGGGATCTAGTTCCCCGACCAGGGATTGAACCTGGGCACCCTGCACTGGGAATGTGGATTCTTAACCGCTGGACCACCAGAGAAGTCCCAGAGAGACATACCTGTTACTTTGTACCTTAAAAAAAAGGGGATATATATATATATTTAAAATTTTTATTAATTTAATTAATTATTTTTGGTTGTGCCGGGTCTTAGTTGTGGCATGCATGTGGAATCTAGTTCCCTGACCAGGGAACAAACCCGCGCCCCCTGCATTGGGAGGCGAATTCCTAACCACTGCGCCACCAGATCGATTTACATAAATCAATTATTCTAGTGTAAAAGCTTTGGTGCTTCAATGTATGTGAATACCACTGAGCTTCTAAAGATGAAAATTCTGGGGACTTCCCTGGGGGTCCAGCGGTTAAGACTCCACCTTCCAATGCAGGGGGTGTGGGTTCAATCCCTGGTTGGGGAAGATCCCACATGCCACGTGGCCAAAAAAAAAAAAACTATGCCTGTAGTGATAGTTACTCTGTAACTCTGTAAATACACCAAAAATCATTGAATTGTACAAGTAAAGCAAGTGAACTGTATGGTATGTAAATTATAACTCAGTAAAAATTTTTTAAAAATCATAAAAAAAGATGAAAATTCTGAAATGTTTGCTATAAATTCTAAAATGTTTCCTACCTCCCATTTCAAGAGTTAAATTCCCAAGCCATTAAGTAGCAGTAGTAATAATAAACAACAACTTACATCAACACCTCCAAACAAATCAAAAATGTAAGTATTTGGATAAGTGGTTTCTTGGGTAAGTTTCCTCTCTTCAGTAACAAATGCCATAGCCTCCATGGAGAGAAGAGGAGAAATTTCCTAGTGAAAAAGCATACAGAAAGACATTCAGTTTAGCATCCAACACAAACCAGACACCAAAACACCAGTTTGCATTTTAGTCACAACTTGAACTCCCACGAGGTCAAAGACAATGAATCATAAAAAAAAAAATCTTACAGAAAAGCTGATACAATAAAAGTTGTTGTAATAGTAGCAATAGCTAACTTATTAAACGCTTATTATGTACCAGGCATGGTTCTAAGTACTTCATCTATTACCTATTTTAATCCTCACAACCCAATGATATAATGGTAATTTATCAGCCCAATTTTACAGATAAGGAGACTGAGACACAAAGAAGTTGTCAATGTCATACAGGGTATGTGAGAGTCAGGACTTAAACCTAGGAAGTCTGGCTCCTGAGTCTGTGCTTACAAAAGAAAGCAGAACTATTTGGGGTGAAACAGGAGATAGGATATGAAGAATATAATAGGGCCCTACTCATTATGCTCCCTTCTCAGGAACCTCGAGGGAAGATGGAACACAGTGGGCTAGAGCAGTAGTTCTCGCACAGTGATGAGCATCAGAATCATCTGAAGGGCTTGTTGAAACCCAGACTGCTGGGTCCCACCTGCAGTTTCTGATTTAACAGGTCTGGGGTGGGGCCTGAGAAGGTGCATTTATAAATAAGTCTCCAAGTGATGCTGATGTTGGTCCAGGTACCACACATCAAGAAAAAGAAAAAAAAAAAAAAGAAAGAAACAGCAGAATCCTCTCTTATGGATAACCTATTATATGCCAAGCACTTGGTTTCTATACTTTAGCCCATTTAATCTTTAAAACAATTCAGTGAAGTGAGTGTAGTTTTACAGGTGAAAAACAAAATCACGAAGTTGTACAAGATCACATAATTAGTAAGTGACTGAACTACTTTCCCTGGGTTTCATTTCTCTCATTTATAAAACTAGAATGTAATTCTGCTGGCAACATGGTACAATGCAAACTGGTTTCAGGAGTAAGACAAATCTGGGCTCACAGCAATAATAGCCACGTGACTTTGGGCAGGTTATGCTGAGTCTGTTTTCTCAACTGAAAAAGGGAACGGAGAAGACATCTGGATTTGCCTGCTCAGTATCTCCTTCTCTCTTCCTCAGACAACAGCCCTACTTCTGTGGAGGAACATGAGGCCACACACAGTTGTCAAGATAAGAAATGGACAGCCTAACTCTATCTGGCCCCTCAGTTCACATCTGTGCTTTCCGATTATGTGAGACAATAAAAGATCTTTTTCGCTAATCTGAGTGGGTTACTGTTACCTGCAATCAAAGTATTTTGGACTAATACACTAATACCACCCATCTCACAGAGTTATCATAAAAATTAAATATGCCTGGTACACAGTAAATTTCAAATAAGTATTTGCTGAATGCATAAAGAAATGATGATCACATAGCAAGCACTCAAAATATTAATTTCCCTCTTTCATCTACCTCATATCTCCGAGATTTTGCAGGAATCAAATGAAATAATGCATTATTCCTTGCAAAATGTTTTCAAACAAGTGTAAGACACTATTTCTATCCTAATCAGACTGTGAGAAGATCAAGAACACAAAATGCCTTCTTTTTAATTAAACTTTTATTTGGGAATGATTTTCAACTTACAAAAAAGCTGTATAGACAAAACATCTCTTCTATTTTTTTTAAAGATTTATTATTAATTAATTAATTTATTTATTTCTGGCTGTGTTAGGTCTTAGTTGCAGCATGCAGGATCTTCGTTGAGGCACACGGGATCTTTCGTTGCAGTGTGCAGGTTTCTCTCTAGTTGTGGTGTGCGGGTTTTCTCTTCTCTAGTTGTGGCGTGCAGGCTCCAGGGCGCCTGGGCTCTGTAGTTGTGGCACGCGGGTTCCAGAGCACGTGGGCTCTGTAGTTTGCGGCACACAGGCTCTCTAGTTGAGGCACACGGGCTCAGTAGTTGTGGCAAGTGGGCTTAGTTGCCCTGCAGCATGTGGGATCTTAGTTACCCTGCAGCATGTGGGATCTTAGTTCCCTGACCAGGGATTGAACCCGCGTCCCCGCCAGTGGTAAAGGCGGATCCTTTACCACTGGACCACCAGGGAAGTCCCAAACATCTCTTCTCAAAGGTACAGACTAAACTTTTTGGCCCTATTATATATACTTTTTTTTTTTTTTGCGGTACACGGGCCTCTCACTGCTGTGGCCTCTCCCGTCGCGGAGCACAGGCTCCGGACGCGCAGGCTCAGCGGCCATGGCTCACGGGCCCAGCCGCTCCGCGGCATGTGGGATCTTCCCAGACCAGGGCACAAACCCATGTCCCCTGCATCGGCAGGTGGACTCTCAACCACTGCGCCACCAGGGAAGCCCTATTATATTTTTAAATGACTTCTTATGCGATAATAATAAACAGAACTTCACCTCTGAAAAACATTATATCGTTTCATTATGATCAAATGTAACTTGCATGGGTTTTAGCTACATTAGAGCCAGTAATCTAAATTCAAATTTGGACCCACCTCCCCAAGCTGAAGTCTGACCTACTAAATAAGAAACTGCTGGTAGAGGGCCCAGGACTCTGTTTTAACAAGCCTTCCAGGTGACTCTGATACACACTCAAGATTGAGAACAACTGCTCTAGATGTCTATGCATTCTTTCCATCCCTCTCCCAACCACCAGGCCCAGTCCCTTCATCTTTATATGTTAGTCATAATTATCAACAGCCACAAGGCTACTTCTTGAACCTTCAGCAAAATGGGATCTTTTAAATCCTGTTGAAAAAGAAGGTAACCTAATCCCAGGGCACAGGCCTCCTTAATTAAGCAAGCACTGATATAAAACAAATGTGAATAAAACCCAAAAGTATATACACAGGAAACTTAATGGTGATTATCTCTGGGTGGTGGGGGATTATTGGTGATTTTTATTTTCTTGTTTGCACTTTTTCTGAACTTCCCAAATTTTCTATAGCTTATGCAATAAAAACACACTATTTTAAAAAGTAGGCGGAAGAAGAGGAAAAAAACAGACATCTTGTGTCATCTGGAGACCCTGAATGCAGTCCCTCCAAGTCCCCTAACAGTTACCTTGAGGATGTTCTGGCACTCAATGAAGTCACTGTGGAGGTGGCTGGTTGCATACAGCTTAAGGAGCAGCTGAGGAATTCCACTCCATTTGGACTGTTTGTCCCTCTCCGTCAAAAAAGTTTCAGTGAACTGTGAAGCAAAAGAAAAAAAAAAAGAGGAAAAGTTTACTGGTGAGGAAAGAACTACTAGCATATACAGCAAAAGAGAGCAGCTGGCTCCCAAACCCACCCAGGGCAAATAATTCAAAGGTCTTTCTAGAAACGTTCAGAAGTTCCCCAACAGCCTGCAAGATAAAAGTCCAGCTCCTTGCTCGTGATACACACCCTTCCTATTCTATCACCTACTTTCCTCTCTAGCTTCATCTCTTTCCCAGTGACCGCTCTAGCCTCCAGATGTACATGTTCTCTCTCTGTGCCTCTCTGCACATGCTTTTCCCCTGCCTACAGAGCTGTGTACCTGTATATATGGTATGCCACTTGTGCAGGGAGAAAATAAACCTAAGGTCGGAGCAAGGTGGGTAATTACTTACACACACACCCATATACAGTTGACCCTTAAACACAGGTTTGAACTGCGTGGGTCCTCTTATATATGGGATTTTTTTCAATAGTAAATACTACAGTACTACACAATCCACAATTGGTTGAATCCGCAGGTGCAGGGAAACTGCAGGTATGGAGGGCCGACTCAAAGCTATACAAGAATTTTCAACTGTGGAGGGTCAGTGCCCCGACCCCCTGTATTGTTCAAGGGTGAACTCTACTGCCACAGAACATCTTTGGATGTCTTTTCTATCTGGAAAGCTCCTCCTCCCTGTCTTTTCTACCCAGAAAGCTCTTTCTCCTAAATGCAAGCCAAAAAACCAGAAATTTTCCTTGATAGGCCTTCCCCTCTCTCCTTTCTAAGAGTCTGGGGCCTTATCTAACATTTATCATATTGTATCATAATTACTGGCTCATTTGTCCCCCCCTCCTGTAGACCACAAGCTCCTTCAGAGTAGGTACCAAGCTGCGTTTATTGTGCACACCTTCTTTCTCTCAAAGAATGCCACACACAGATCAGACGCTCAGTAATTGTGTGAAGGCATGAGCAATAGCCTAGTCTAATGACAGGTTCATTAATCAATATGGCAGTGTCTACTTTGGGGACACAGCATTATCAGATGCCAGAAGTCAATTATTTTCAGGTACACTTGTCCCTCAATTAGATCAAAAGTTCACTGTAATTTGTTACAGGACACGCACGTCTTCGATAACATCTTAGCCTATCCGGACGCATATCAGTCCTATGACCTTGAGCAAGTCCCATTATTCTTCCTGAGCTTGTTTTCTTACACTGTAAAAATAAGATAATACAGGGGTAATGGGAGGTAATGAGATGTTTGTGAAAGTAATTTGTATTAGGGTGAACCATAGGAAATTATCACTTCCGTAGGTCTAAATGATTATCAGAAATTTTATATACTTCAAGCAAGCTCAAATCAAGGCAAGCCCCAGAACTATGAAAAAACATCTTTCCCTTCCTTGAAAGGAAAGAAATAGAAGACGATAATGGTTTCATGGGACTCAGCAAAAGCAGTGCTTACAGACAAATTTATAGTTATAAACATTTATATTAAAAAGGAGAGAGGATCTCAGATGATCTTATCTTCCACAATAAGAAACTAGGAGAAAAAAGGAATAAACCAAACCCAAAGCAAGCACAAGGAAATTAAAAAGATCACTGCAAAAATAAGTGATATAGAGAAAAGAAAAATAAAAGAAAAATCAACAAAATCAAATTTGGTTCTTTGAAAAACCAACAATATTGAAAACAGTTACAGTGACCAACTCACACTGACTCAACTATATTCAGGAATGAAAGAGGGGACAATACTACCAATTTTAAGGAAATAAAAAGGTTTACAAGGAAGTACTAGGAGCAACTGTATGCCAACAGACTACATAACTTAGATGAAATATACAAATTCCCAGAAAGAAACAAACAACAGAAACTGACTCAAGAAGAAACAGAAAATCTGACATACCTACAATTAAAGAGATCAAATTAGTAATTTAACAGGAAAGGAAGAAAGGGAGGGAGGGAGCAAGTAAGGAAGGAAAGAAACTACCCACAAAGAAAAGCCCAAGTCCAGATGCTTCACTGGTAAATTCTACTGAACATTTAAAGAGAAATCAGCAAATACTTCACAGACTCTTCCATAAAACAGAAGAGGAGGGAACAGGTCCCAACTCATTCTATGAGGCTACTATTATCCTGATACCAAAACCAAACAAAGACATTAAAAGAAAACTTATAGAACAATATCTCTGATGAATATAAACACAAAAACGCCCAGCAAAATAGCTGATCCTTGAACAACATGGGGGTTAGGGGTGACAACTGCCCATACAGTTGAAGTTTACAGTCAGCCCTGTATCAACGGTTCCACATCCACAGATTCAACCACAGATCATGTAGTACTGCAGTAAGTATTTATTGAAAACAATCCACATATACGTGGACTCATGGAATTCAAACCTATTGTTCAAGGATCAGCTGTGCCAGCAAACCAAGTCCAACAATATGTAAAAAGGATTATACAACATGACAAAGCAAGATGCATGTCAGGAATGCAAGGTTGGGTCAAACATGAAAACTAATCGATGTAATCAATCTGATAAAGGGCATTAATCAAAATTCCACAGCTATCATCATAATTAACAGTGAAAGCCTGAAAGGCAAATATATTGTAAAGGCTGAGGATCAACCACTTAAATAAGCTATATGAAGATTAAAAGACAAAAAATTGTAACTATAATAAACAATAAAGGAATAGGAATAAACATAAAGATATAAACTATGACATCAAAAACAAAATGTGAGGGAGAGGAGTAAAAAAATGTAGATCTTTTAGAATGCATTTGAACTTACATGACTATTAGTTTAAGACAAGTCAATACAGTTAAAAGTCAACATATATGAATGTCATAGTAACCACAAATCAAAACCTAAAATAGATACACAAACACTAGAGAAAAAGGAACACAAGCATGCCACTAAAGAAAATCGTCAAACCACAAAGGAAGAAACTAAAAGAAGAAAAAGAGAACAGAGGAGAACTACAAAAACAACCAGAAAACAAGTAACAATAGGGACTTCCCTGGTGGTGCAGTGGTTAAGAATCTGCCTGCCATCGCAGGGGACACAGGTTCAATCCTTGGTCTGGGAATATCCCACATGCTGCGGAGCAACTAAGCCCATGCACCACAACTACTGAGCCTGCGATCTAGAGCACGCACACCACAATTACTGAAGCCCACGTGCCTAGAGTCTGTGCTCTGAAACAAGAGAAGCCACTGCAATGAGAGGCCCGCGCACTGCAACAAAGAGTAGCCTCTGCTCAACGCAACTTGAGAAAAGCCCACATGCAGCAACGAAGACCCAACGTGGCCAAAAATAAATAAATTTTTTTAAAAAGGGAAAGAAGGCCCTGATCGTTTGAAAAAAAAAAGTAACAATTAGTACATACAAGGCAGTAAGTACATACCTATCAATAATCATTTTAAATGTCAATGGACTAAATGCTCCAATCAAAAGACACAGGGTGGCTGACTGGATTAAAAACCAAGACCCATCTATATGCTGCTTATAAAAGACTCATTTCAGAGCTAAAAACACACCTGAAAGTGAGGGGATGGAAAAAGACATTTCATGCAAACGGAAATAACAAGAAAAAATACTCATATCAGACAAAATAGACTTTAAAGCAAAGTATATAACAAAAAAAGAAGGGCATTATATAATAGTAAAGGAATCAACAGAAGAGAGAATATAACACTCATTTACATATACTCACTTAATACAGAAGAACCTAAATACATAAAGCAAACATTAACAGACATAAAAGGAGAAGTTGACAATAACACAATAATAGTAGGGGATTTAACACCCCACTTACATCAATGGACAGATCACTGAGACAGAAAATCAATAATGAAACAGTGGTCTCAAATAACACATTAGACCAGTTGTACTTAATAGGTATCTACAGGACAGTCCATCCAAAAAAAGAACATACAGTCTTTTCAAGTGCACGTGGAACATTCTCCAGGAAAGACCACATGCCAGGCCACAAAACTAGTCTCAACAAATTTAAGTGCATAGATAATTATGTCAAGCATTTTTTTCTGACCACAACAGTATGAAACTAGAAACCAATTACAAGAAAAATGGGGAAAAAACACAAACAGGTGGAGACTAAAATAAACTACCAAAAAACCAATGGGTCACTGAAGAAATCAAAGAGGAAATCAGAAAATACCCAAAGAATGAAAATGGAAACACAACATTCTAAAATCTGAGATGCAGCAAAAGCAGTTCTAAGAGGGGAGTTTATAGTGATACAGGCCTATATCAAGAAACAACAAAAATCTCAAATAAAGAACCTAAACTACTATCTAAAGGAATTAGAAAGAAGAACAAACAAACCCCAAAGTCACAGAAGGAAGAAAATAATAAAAATCAGAAAGGAAATATATAAGAGAAACCAAAAAAAAAAAAAAATAATAGAAAAGCTCAATGAAACCAAGATCTAGTTTTTTTTTTTTTAAGATCTAACAAAACTGTTAAGCCTTTAGCCAGAAAGAGAGAGGACCCAAATAAACAAAATAAGAAATGAAAGAGGAGAAATAACGACTGATATCACAGAGATACAAAAAAATCACAAGCGAATATTATGATCAGTTATGTGCCAACAAGTTGGACAACCTAGAAGAAATGGACAAATTTCTAGAAACATACAACCTTCCAATACTGAATCAGGAAGAAACAGACAATCTGAACAGCTTGATCACTAATAGTGAAACTAAATTTGAAATTTAAAAAACTTCCAGCAAACAGAAGTCCAGGACCAGACAGCTTCACAGGAGAATTCTACCAAACATATAAAGAAGAAATAATACCTATACTCAAACTATTCCAAAAAATTGAAGAGGATGGAACACTCCCAAATTCCTTCTACCAGGCCACCATTACCCTGATATCAAAACCAAAGACACTACAAAACAAAATTACAGGCCAATATTTCTGATGAATATAGATGCAAAAATCCTCAACAAAATACTAGCAAACCGAATTCAACAATGTATAAAAGTGATCATACATCATGATAAAGTGAGATTTATTCCAGAGATGCAAGGATGGTTCAATATCCACAAATCAATCCACAAATTTAAGTGCAAGACACTTAAATTTAAGTGCACAAATCCACAAATTTAAGTGCAAGACACTTTAAATTTAAGTGCAAGAACAAGACAAATTGATACACCACATTAACAAAAGAAAAGGATAAAAAATCACATGATCGTCTCAACAGATAAAGCATTTCACAAAATTCAACATACATTCATGATAAAAACTCTTGTCAAAGTTGGTAATACAGAGAACATATCGCAACATAATAATGGTCATTTATGACAAACCCACAACTAACATCATACTCAACAGTGAAAAGCTGAAAGATTTTCTTCTAAAATCAGGAAAAAGACAAGGATGCCACTCTTGCTACTTCTATTTAATGTAGTATTGGAAGCCATACCCACAACAATCAGACAAGAAATAAAAGGCATCCAGAGTGGAAGAAAAGAAGTAAAACTGTCACTATTTGCAGATGACATGACACCATATATAAAAAACCCTAAATTTCAACCAAAAAACTATTAGAATAAATGAATTCAATAAAGTTACAGAACACAAGATTAATATACAGAAATCTGTTGCTTTTATATACACTAATAATGAACTACCAGAAAGAGAAAACAAGAAAACAATCCCACTTAAAATCATACCAAAAAGAATACCTAGAAATAAACTTAACCAAGGAGGTAAAAGTCCTATACTCGGAAAACTATAAAACACTTATGAAGGAAATTAAGGATGATACATAGAAATGGAAAGATATCCTGTGTTCTTAGATTAGAATGATATTGTTAAAATGTCCATACATCCAAAGCAATCTACAGATTTAACACAATCCCTATCAAAATACCCATGGCATTTTTCACAGAACTAGAACAAATTCCTGAAATTTATATGGAGCCACAAAAGACCTTGTATTCCCACAGCAATCCTGAGGAAAAAAGAACAAAGCTGGAGGTAACACACTCCCTGATTTGAGACTATACTACAAAACTACAGTAACCAAAACTGCACAGTACTGGCACATACATGCAGACGCACAGATCAGTGGAACAGAATAGAGAGCCCAGAAATAAACCCCCACACTTATGGTCAATTAATTTACAACAAAGGAGACAAGAATATACAATAAAACAGTCTCTTCCATAAGCGGTATTGGGAAAACTGTACAGCTACATGATAAACAAAGAAATCTGTAACAAACACTGTAAAACAACTGTACTTCAATAAAATAAATTACTAAAAAATTTGAACATTTTCTCACCATATAAAAAATAAACTCAAAATGGATTAAAGACCTAAATGTAAGACTGGAAACCATAAAACCCCTAGAAGAGAACACAGACAGATCACACGTTGACATAAATCATAGCAGTATGTTTTTGTACCAGTCTCCTAAGGCAAAAGAAACAAAAGCAAAAATAAATAAATGGGACCTGATCAAAGTTAAAAGCCTTTGCACAGCAAAGGAAACCATCAACAACATGAAAAGGCATAACCTACTGAATGGGAGAAAATATCTGCAAATATATGACTGATAAGGTATTAATATCTAAAATATATCAACAGTTCATACTACTCAAGTCAAAAATACAAACAACCCAATTAGCAGAAATTAGCTTAACATTGTAAGTCAACTATACTTTAATAGAATAGGGGAAAAAAATATAGACAACCCAATTTAAAAATGGGTGGAAGACCTAAATAGACATTTTTTTCAAAGAAGACATAAACACGGCCAAGAGGCACATGAAAAGATGCTCAACATTGCTATCATCAGAGAAATGCAATACAAAACCACAGTAAAGATATCAGTTCACACCTGTCAGAATGTCTACCATCAAAAACTCTACAAACAACAAATGTTGGGGAGGATGTGGAGAAAAGGGAACCCTAGAACACTGTTGGTGGGAATGTAAATTGTTTCAGCCAGTACAGAAAACAGTACAGAGATTCCTCAAAAAACTGAAAGCAGAATTACTGTATGATACAACAATTCCACTCTTGGCTGTATATCTGAGGAAAATGAAAACAGTAATTCAAAAAGAAACATGCACCCCAATGTTCATAGCAGCACTATTTACAATAGCCAAGAAATGGAAGCAACCTAAGCATCCACCAACAGACGAATGGATAAAGAAGATGTGGTATATATATATACAACAGAATACAAGGTTGCAGGATACAAAATCAATATACAACATACTCAGCAATAAAAAAGGATGAAAGGACCTAGAAGGTATTATGCTTAGTGAACTAAGTTAGACAGAGAAAGACAAATACTGTATATTATCACTCATATGTGGAATCTAAAAAATAAAATGAATGAATATAACAAAACAGAAACAGACTGAGATACTGTGAACTAGTGGTTACCAGTGGAAAGAGGGGAGGGGCAATAAGAGATACAAACTACTATGTATAAAATAAATAAGCAACAAGGATATTTTGTATAGAACAGGGAAATATAGCCATTATTTTACAATAACTTTAAACAGAGTATAATCTGTAAAAATACTGAATCACTATGTTGTACACCTGAAACAATATGATACTGTAAATCAACTACACTTCAATTAAAAAAAGAAAAAGAAAAACTGGGGAAATCTGAATAAAGTATGGACAAAAGTTCAGGACCAGATGGCTTCAGAGGTGAATTCTATCAAACATTCAGAGAAGAGTTAACACCTATCCTTCTCAAACTCTTCCAAAAAACTGCAGATGGAGGAATACTCCCAAATTCGTTCTATGAGGCCACCATCACCCTGATACCAAAACCAGACAAAGATATCACAAAAAAAGAAAATTACAGACCAATATCACTGATGAACATAGATGCAAGGATCCTCAACAAAATACCAGCAAACCGAAACCAACAACACATTAAAAAGATCATACACTGGACTTCCCTGGTGGCGCAGGTGTTAAGAATCCGCCTGCCAATGCAAGGGACGTGGGTTCGAGCCCTGGTCTGGGAACATCCCACATGCCGCAGAGCAACTAAGCCCATGCGCCACAACTACTGAGCCTGCACTCTAGAGCCTGCAAGCCACAACTACTGAGCCTGAGTGCCACAACTACTGAAGCCCGCACACCCAGAGCCCATGCTCTGTAACAAGAGAAGCCATCAAAATCAGAAGCCCACGCACTGCATGAAGAGTAGCCTGCACTCACTGCTACTAGAGAAAGCCCACACACAGCAATGAAGACCCAACGCAGCCAATAAATAAACAAATAAATTTATATACATATATATAAAAAGATCATACACCATCATCAAGTGGGATTTATCCCAAGGATGCAAGGATTCTTCAACATATGCAAAACAATGTGATACACCATATTAAAAATTAAAGGAAAAAAGCATATGATCATCTCAATAGATGCAGAAAAAGATTCTGACAAAATTCAACACCCATTTATGATAAAAACTCTCCAGAAAGTGGGCATAGAGGGAACCTACCTCAACATAATAAAGGCAATATATGACAAAACCACAGCAAACATCATTCTGGTGGTGGTGTGGGTGAAAAACTGAAAGCATTTCCTCTAAGATCAGGAACAAGACATGGATGTCCACTCTGGTCACTATTATTCAACATAGTTGGAAGTCCTAGCCACAGGAATCAGAAAGGAAAAAGAAATAAAAGGAATACAAATTGGAAAAGAAAAAGTAAAACTGTCACTGTTTGCAGATGACATGATACCATCCATAGAAAATCATAAAGATGTCACCAGAAAACTATTAGAACTAATCAATGAATTTGGTAAGGTTGCAGGATACAAAATTAATGCACAGAAATATCTTGCATTCCTATACACTAACAACAAAAGATCAGAAAGAGAAATTAAAGAAACACTCGCATTTACCACTGCAACAAAAAGAGTAAAATACCTAGAAATAAACCTACCTAAGGAGACAAAAGACCCGTCCTCAGAAAACTATAAAACACTGATGAAAGAAATGAAAGATGGCATAAAGAAATGGGGAGATATACCATGTTCCTGGATTGGAAGAATCAATATTGTGAAAATGACTATACTAACCAAAGGAATCTACAGATTCAATGCAATCTCTATCAAATTACCAATGGCATTTTTCACAGAATTAGGACAAAAAAATCATACAATTTGTATGGAAACACAAAAAAGACCCCGAATAGCTGAAGCAATCTTCAGAAAGAAAAACGGAGCTGAAGGAATCAGGCTCCCCAACTTCAGACTATACTACAAAGCTACAGTAATCAAGACAGTATGGTACTGGCACAAAAACAAATATAGATCAATGGTACAGGATAGAAAGCCCAGAGATAAACCCACACATGTATGGTCACCTAATCTATGACAAAGGAGGCAAGAATATACAATGGAAACAAGACAGCCTCTTCAATAAATGGTGCTGGGAAAACTGGACAACTACATGTAAAAGAATGACATTAGAATACTCCCTAACACCATACACAAAAATAAACACAAAATGGATTAAAGACCTAAATGTAGGACCGGACACTATAAAACTCTTAGACAAAAACATAGGAAAAACACTCACTGATGTAAAACACAGCAAGATCTTTTATGACCCACCTCCTAGAGTAATGAAAATAAAAACAAAGATAAGCAAATGAGGGCTTCCCTGGTGGCGCAGTGGTTGGGAGTCCGCCTGCCGATGCAGGGGACGCTGGTTCGTGCCCCGGTCCGGGAAGATCCCACATGCCGCGGAGAGGCTGGGCCCGTGAGCCATGGAAGCTGAGCCTGCGCGACCGCCCCCGCAAGGGGAGAGGCCACAACAGTGAGAGGCCCGTGTACCGCAAAAAAAAAAAAAAAAGATAAGCAAATGGGACCTAATTAAACTTAAAAGCTTTTGCACAGCAAAGGAAACCATAAACAAGTTGAAAAGACAACTCACAGAATGGGAGAAAATATTTGCAAACGAAGCAACAGACAAAGGATTAACCTCCAAAATATACAAACAGCTCATGCAGCTCAATATCAAAAAACAAACAAACAACCCAATCAAAAAATGGGCAGAAGACCTAAATAGACATTTCAGCAAAGAAGGCATACAGATGGCCAAGAGTCACATTAAAAGATGCTCAACATCACTATTAGAGAAATGCAAATCAAGACTACAATGAGGTATCACCTCACACTGGTCAGAACGGCCATCATCAAAAAATCTACAAACAATAAATGCTGGAGAGGGTGCAGAGAAAGGGAATCCTCTTGCACCGTTGGTGGGAATGTAAATTGATACAGCCACTGTGGAGAACAGTATGGAAGTTCCTTAAAAAACTAAAAATAGAACTACCATATGACCCAGCAATCCCACTACTGGGCATATACCCTGAGAAAACCATAATTCAAAAAGACACACGTACCCCAATGTTTACTGCAGCACTAGCCAGGGCATGAAACAACCTAAATGTCCATCGAAAGATGAATGGGTGAAGATGTGGTACACGTATATAACAGAATGTTACTCAGCCATAAAAAGAAATGAAATTGGGTCATTTGTAGAGATGTGGATGGACCTAGAGTCTGTCATACAGAGTGAAGTAAATCAGAAAGAGTAAAACACATATATATGGAATCTAGGAAAATGGTACAGATGGACCTATTTGCAGGGCAGGAATAGAAAGGCCGACCGAGAGAACAGACATGTGGACATGGCGGGGGGGAGGCAGGATGAATTGGGAGATTAGGTTTGACATAAATACACTATCATGTGTAAAACAGATAGCTAGTGGGAACCTGCTGTAGCACAGGGAGCTCAGCTCGGTGCTCTCTGATGACCTAGATGGATGGGTTCGGGGGTGGGGGTGGGAGGTCCAAGAGGGAGGGGATATATGTATACATATAGCTGATTCACTTCACTGTACAGGAGAAACTAACACAACACTGCAAAGCAATTATACTCCAATAAAAAAATTTTTTTAATAAAAAATAAAACGAATGAATATAACAAAACAGAAACAGACTCACAGATACTGAGAACAAACTAGTGGTTACCAGTGGAAAGAGGGGAGGGACAATAAGAGATACAAGCTACTATGTATAAAATAAATAAGCAACAAGGATATTTTGTACAGCACAGGGAAATATAGCCATTATTTTATTGTAACTTTAAATGGAGTATAATCCATAAAAATACTGAATCACTATGCTGTACACCTGAAACGATATGATATTGTAAATCAACTATACTTCAAGTAAAAAAAAGAAAAGAAAAATTGGGGATACCTGAATAAAGTATGGACTTTACTATTAAAAAAAGTGAAAGCCTGAATGAGTTCCCAAAATGATCAAGAAAATGACACAGACGTTAACCCTCACCACTTCTATTTAACACTGTACTAGAGATTCTAGCCAGAGCAACAAGGCAAGAAAAAGAAATAAGGGCATGCAGATTGAAAAGGAATTTGTAAAACTATATTTACAGATGCTATCATCTTGCATACAGAATATACTAAGGAACCCCTACACACACACAGACACACACACACAAACACACACACACACACAATTAGAGCTAATAAATGAGTTCAGCAAGACTGCAGGATACAAAATCAATATACAAAAACCACCTGAATTTCTAAACACCTGCAATGAAGAATCCAAAAGTGAAAATAAGAAAGCAATCCCATGGGTATGCTCAGATCAGGGGTCTGAAGAAATGGCTTGTCTGTTTACAACACACCCAACAGGAACCTGGGTTCACTGTGACAAGGGGCACAAAACTTGTGGCCTTCCTATGAACAAATACCCAATATGTATCCCCCTGCACTTTTACGTGGCTACCGGGCAGGACCAGTGGGACAGGGCTCAGTACTGGAAGGAAATCTACAGTATTTAGCGGGGGAGTTTGCCACCTAGAGCCTGTCCAGTCCATGCATGGGTGGGCCATGAGTGGTCTTACAGGCATTAGGGCTTTGAACCCCTCTCTTCAAGGAAAAAAGAAAAATAGATTCCAACTACATGTCATTCTGGAAAAGGCAAAACAATGGAGACAATAAGAAGATCAATGGTTGCCAGCAGTTTGGGGGGAGAGGGGAGATGAATACACAGAGTACAGAAGTTTTTATGAGTGGTAAAAATACTTTGTATGACATTATAATGATTTTATGTCACCATACTTTTGTCCAAACCCATAGAACGTGCAACACTATTCACTTCATTATAGTGAACCCTAAGATGAACTAGGAACTTTGGTGATTATGATGTGTCAGGGCAGTTCAGCCTTGGTTAAAAAAAAAAAAGTCTTAAAAAGAATTAACATGCAGGGTAGACGTTTTTGGCAAAATTTTGTTTCACTTTTATATATGTATACATATTATATATGTGTGTGTGTTGGACTGTGATATAAAATGTACTTTTTAGATTAAAAAAATTGCCAGCTACTGTATTTATACTGGCAAATAAAAGCACAAATTAATCTCAAAAAAAAGAGAAAGCAATCCCATTTATAACATCATCAAAAAGAATAAAATACAAATAAATTTAACAAAAGGGATACAAGACTTGTACAATGAAACTACAAAACAACATTGAAAGAAATTAAAGAAATAAAGAAAGCCTAAATAAATGCAAAGTCATCCATGTTCAAAGATTGGAAGACTTAATATTTCTAATATGGCAATACCCTCAATATTGATGCCTTACAGTTCCCATCAAAATCCCAGATGGCTTCACTGCAGAAATTGACACTACATCTAATAACTACTCACTACACATTCTTTGCAAGTACACAGAACATTTACAAAATGACCAGTTGCTAGGCCATAGAGCAAAATTCAACATATTTAAATGAACTGAAATACAGACTATGTTCCCTGACTGCAGTGCAGTCAGCCTAAAATCTGTAACAGAAAGATAATTATAAAACTCTAATGTTTGGAAATTAAGAAATACCTCTTCTAAAAAATGCATAGGTCAAAGAAGAAATCCAAGTAGAAATTTGAAAATATTCTGAAATAAATGACACTGAAAACACTACAGATCAAAATTCGTGGGGTCCAACTAAAGTTATGACTAGTGGCCAGGATAAACTTGATACCAAAACCTGGTGAAAGGAAAATTATAGGCTACATTCACTTATGAACACAGAAGGATAAAAATCCTAATAAAAAAATTAGTGAATCAAATTTAGCAATCTAAAAAGGATGAAATTTTGAATCAGAAATTCAGATTTGGTTTAATATTTGAAAATTGTACTCAGTGTAATTCACATTAATAACAGAAGGAAAACAATTATATGAACATCTCAATGCAGAAAAAGCATTCTGATAGAATTCAACATCATAA
Source organism: Lipotes vexillifer (assembly GCF_000442215.2). Lineage (NCBI taxonomy): Eukaryota > Metazoa > Chordata > Mammalia > Artiodactyla > Lipotidae > Lipotes > Lipotes vexillifer. The sequence continues at coordinate 3,637,563 of NW_006772681.1, read as the reverse complement.
ACTCAAACTCAGAAAAGAAGTGAACTAATAACAATATCTACAGAAAATCTTCAGCAAACATCATACTTAATGGTTAAATGTTTAAGATCAAGAACATGCCAATTCAATTCACTGTACTGGAGCATCCCGAACAGCACATTTAGGCAAGAAAAAAAAAAAAGATGTAAGATTGGAAAGGATAAAAGCTTCATTTGCAGATATATTCGCAGATTACTGTAAACATATACAATCCAAAATAATCTAAAGGTAAAGTATTAAAATATAGGAACAATATAAATACTGAAGCAATACAAAAATCAATCTTGTTTTTATCTTACAGCTATCGTGAGAAGCCTCAATTTAAAAAATACTATTTACGATACCATCAAATCATGTCAAATGCCAAGGAATAAATCTAACAAAAGTTATGCAAGACCACTATATAGAAAACTACATACATAAGACATTACCAAGAGAGATTAAGGGAGACCAGATCAGAGAAAAAGAGGAGTAAGGACAGGAGAGAGAGAATGAATGTGTTGTACTGAATAGATTGAAGGCAATACCAATCAAATTTTTTTTGTAAAAATGTACAAGCTCATCCTAAAATGTATATGGAAATGGCAAAGGGGCTAGAAGAGCCAAAGAAATCTTGAAGATAAGTAGGAGAAGCTACTCTTCTGATTCAATATTCTATAACCAAAATCAACACACATAAAGTTACAGAAAACAGGACAATGTGATTTCAGTGTAAGGGTAAATGGACAGACCAGAGAAACAGAACAGACATGAAACAGATGTGAAAACAAACACTACAGAGCACTGGATGGACAAAAAAGACTTTTCAATAAATAACAGGTCAACCTGGTCTCTCTATTGAAAAGCTCACACCACATCCAAAAATAAATTCCAAGTGGAGTGCATGTTTAAATGGAAAAGGCAAAACAATAAAGTTTCTAGAAGATAAATAGAAGGGTAGGCAAAGATTAAATAGAATACAAAAAGCACTAACCATAAAGGAAAATAGTTATACAATGAGTCGTATTAAAATAAAGCACTTCTGTTCATCAAAAGATCTTTTTAGAGACTAAAAAGGCAAGCCACCAAATAAGAGAAGATATCTGCAAAACATCACCACAAAGGGCTCTTATCTAGCAAATAAGAACTTCAAATCAATTTAAAAAAAAAAAAGAACGAAAAACCCCACCAGAAAAATGTGCAAAAGATTTGAACAGGTAATCCACAAGAGAGAATGTCCAAATGGCCAGTAAACTTCTGAAAAGGTGCTTAACTTCATGAGGCATGAGGGAAACACAAACTAAAACCATAATGAGATTCTACTGCTCACACACTAGAATGACTAAAATTAAAAAGACTGGCAGCACCATAGGTTAGCGAGAACATGGAACAACAGGAACTCATATACGCTGCTGGTGGGATTGTGAATTAATACAACCACTTGGGAAACTGTTCAGCAACAGCTGCTGATGCTGAACCTATGTATATCCTATAACCCAGCAATTCTACTTCTAAGTATATACCCAAAAGAAATTGTGCATATACACAACAAGAGACATGTACAAGAATGTTCACATAAGCATTATTCACAATAGCCAAAAACTGGAAAGATCCCAAATACTCATCAAAAGTACAATGAATTAACTGTGGTTTAATACCACAGAATACTATACAGAAATGAAAATGAAAGAACTACAGCTTCACCCATCATCATGGATGAATTTCACAATGCTGACTGAAAGAAGGCAGACTGAGTACACAGTTTGATTCTATTCACATAAAGCATGAAAACTAGTACAACCAAATGCAATGTTGAAAGTTGCATTGGGCTGTTCTTTATTTTTTGTGCATTTTTTTGTATATTTCAACACAAAATGTTTTGTAAACACCTAAAACAAAATAATCTGTATGTACTGATTATGGAAGGATCTCTAAAATATATTTTAAGGGAAAAAAGCGGGACACACAACAGTGTGTATAGTATCACTTGTGTAAGGACAAACATATAGAGACATATTTGCTTTCCTAAGCTTAGATAGAGAGATACACAAGAAATCAAAACCATAGCTGCCTCTGGGAGTAGAACTGGAGCGTGCTAGTAGAAGTGGTAATGGGCTGTTTGCAAGGGAGACTTATTTTTCTCTGTAACCCTTTTGTACATGTGCATGTGTTACCTACTCAAAAGAAGTACCTCTGGCAGGGAGGGACTGACATGAAAGGGGCATTAAATGTATTGGTAACTCCTCAAATTTGGTCGTGGGTACATGTTTATTGTTGTAACACACTGGCATTACTTATCACAGCTTTTTGTAGGTCAAACATTTAACAATAAACTTAAAAAAAAAACCCCAAGTATCTGCACAATGACAAACTGTGTACGCTCAATAAATGTTAGTTACCCTCCCCACTCTATTCCCAAATATCTAAACTTATCTCCCACCTATGTCCCACAGGAGCACTTCACTTTCTCTTCCATCTTCTAATGGCTGGTTATGAGGACTTTCTCAGTGGTGTTCTTAGTGTCAGAAATACCTCTGCTACTGTTAAAATTCTACTCATTCTTCAGAACCAACTCAAGGCTCACCTATACCATGAAGCTCTCCAAAGCAATCACAGCGCGAACTTCACAGGAAAGAAAATGTCTTTCAAAAATAGGAAGATCCTGGGCTTCCCTGGTGGCGCAGTGGTTGAGAGTCCCCCTGCCGATGCAGGGGACACGGGTTTGTGCCCCAGTCCGGGAAGATCCCACATGCCGAAAAAAAAAAAAAAAAAAAAAAAAGGAAGATCCTAAGAGAACACTTAGTGCAATCATGTTGCAGAGGGGGTTAGTTAATGTCAGGTGATAGACATGACTTTATTATAGTTGTTATATATTTTAATGTATATCTACACAAAGTGTACCCAAAATGAATAAAAAGAAAGACTTTTATCAATGCATATCATAGTTAAATTTCAGAATACCAGAAAGAGAGATGATCCTAAAAATGCTTAGGGAGTGAGGAGTGGGAAAATACGTCATGCACAAAGGACAGGGAATCAGAACAGAACTTCTCAACAGCTACACCAAATACTTAAAGACAATGGAATAATATAATGCCATTAAAATTTTAAAGGAAAATAACTTCCAACTTAGAATTCTATACCCAGCTAAACTAAATACTCAAGTATAAAAGACATTTTCAGACACACAAGCTTTAAAAAAAAGTTACCTCCCATGTAGGCTTTCTTAGGATGTTACTAGAGAATGTACTCCAAGAAAAAGGAAAACAGGATTCAGAAAACAGAGATCCAAAACATGAGAAAAATAAATAAAATGCCCTGAATTTGGTGAAGGGAAATCCCAAGAATTCAGCTATACAGCTGTTCTAGCAAATAACTAGTGCAAACTGGAGAACAGAGGTTCCAAGAAAGATTTCTTAAAAAAAAAAAAAAAAAAAAAAAAAAGTAGGACTTTTAGAATTTGGGAGTAAATTGTAAGTAAACAAAAAGAAAAGCAAATTTTATAAGGATGATTGTACTGTGAAAGAAGCCAGACTCAAAATGCTACATATGGAATGATAGTAAAATGGCATTAACAGAATAGAAAACAGATGAGAAGTTGCTAAAGGAGGGCGGTGAGGAAGGGGTTGACAACTACAAGGGAATTTCTAAATCCTAACTGTAGTGGTGGCCACACAACTGTGTGTGCTTGTCAAGACTTGTAGAACTATACACTGAAAGGGTGAATTCTACTATATTTGTGTCTCAATTTAAAAAGCAGGGAGAGAAAGGGCAGCTTTTATCTCTAAGAAAAACAAATTATACAGAACAAATACAATTGTTGTATACTATATGGCTCTGCTATAAACAATTATATCTCATCACTATCATCATAATGTAAATACTTAACACCAACAGCCAAAACTGATACAACTACATAAGGAGAATGATGGAGACCAAATATGTGGCACAGGGTGCTGTGAATGAAATCCTAATCTCTACAAGAGGAAGAAAATAGATAATCTCTCAAACTGTAAGGTCAAGAAATAGCCTTATAAGCATGTTATTTAGAATGCTGGCTTTCCTGTTTCCTGCACTCTTCCTCTACAAAAGAAAACAGCTACAGAGTGGGCAGTGGTTGCCTGGGGAGGGTAGAACTTGGGGGTGAAAATTGGGGGCACTGCTGTTATTTGTTACAAGGTTCATGATACCCAGAGATCCTCCAAATTGTATTCAAAATATTCAACTTCACATGGAATTTCTTTTACTACTACTAGTTTGTCTCACAAGGCATTTACTCTCATTTAAAAATAAACATCTGGGGCTTCCCTGGTGGTGCAGTGGTTAAGAATCTGCCCGCTGGGGCTTCCTTGGTGGCGCAGTGGTTAAGAATCCGCCTGCCAATGCAGGAGACATGGGTTCGAGCCCTGGTCCAGGAAGATCCCACATGCCGTGGAACAACTAAGCCAGTGAGCCACAACTACTGAAGCCTGCACTCTAGAGCCTGTGAGCCACAACTACTGAGCCCGTGTGCCACAACTACTGAAGCCTGTGTGCCTAGAGCCCGTGCTCCTCAACAAGAGAAGTCACTGCAATGAGAAGCCTGTGCACCTCAACAAAAGAGTAGCTCCTGCTCGCCGCAACTAGAGAAAGCCCATGCGCAGCAGCGAAGACCCAACACAGCCAAAAATAAAAATTAATTAATTAATTAATTAATTATTTTTTAAAAAGTATCCGCCTGCCAATGCAGGGGACATGGGTTCGAGCCCTGGTCCAGGAAGATCCCACATGCTGCGGAGCAACTAAGCCCATGCACCACGACTACTGAACCTGCGCTCTAGAGCCCGCATGCCACAACTACTGAAGCCCGCGTGCCTAGAGCCTGCGCTCGGCAACAAGAGAAGCCACCGCAGTGAGAAGCCCACGCACCACAACGTAGAGTAGCCCCCACTCGCCACAACTAGAGAAAGCCCGCATGCAGCAACGAAGACCCAATGCAGCCAAAAATAAATAAATTTATAAATAAATAAATAAGATAAAAATAATCATCTGGATTTTGTTTTCCTTGTGAACAGCTGAGTAGTGTGATGAAAAGAGCCACCATCCAGGCACCTTCAAAGTTGAACTTCTGGCAGATGTTGTATGGGTTTCTTCTCTCGGAATACTTGTGGTTTGACAGTTTACAGGAGTGATAATCTCTTACATCATGCTGCCTAAGCTGTCAACCTGTTTAGTGAATGTGACACTTCCAGACATTTACAGTTTTCATTGACTTATTTTTGTCTTTACTGTTCTTCTTTTTAAATAATTAAAGGCTAAATTCCATAAACATAAAATGTATATCTTACTTGTTTAGTCCCAAGATATTTAATGCCTCAAAATGCATTAAGTGCAAGTAAATACCCTTCTTAAAGAATAATGAAGATTAAATACCTTTAATTAATGAAGATTAAGTACACTGTTATATTATTCTGATAACAAACATTAACCAATGAATGCTTGTGTCTACTTTAATGGGATTTGTTTTAATATAAGAATGAATTTTATGGTTTGCGAATACAAAAACTTTGTTTAAGTATTATTCATATTTTTAATTAATGAGAATTTATCCTACCTACAGGGTTTTCGATATCAAATCATCCTTGACAGGCAAAGGAAGACTGTATTTGACTTGAACCGTTAGGTTTCAAATGCTAATGCTCAGAACAAGGTTAAAACAATTGTGCCAACTGAAATTTAAAAAAAAAAAAAGAGGAGTCAATCTAAAAAATTATATATGAAGTAACACTCAGGTAGAATTTAGATATGCCCAAAATCACGAAGGACGCAATGACCGGAAATTTGGGAAACAGGATGCCAGGGGCTTCCCTGGTGGCGCAGTGGCTGGAGTCCGCCTGTCGATGCAGGGGACGCAGGTTCGTGCCCTGGTCCGGGAAGATCCCACATGCCGCAAAAAAAAAAAAAAAAAAAACAGGATGCCAAAACCTAGCCTGTCACCAGACTGCCAAACTGAAGTAGAATCTCTAGGTGTGGTGGGTCATGACCTGTGTGAGTTGCTTTGCCTAGTCTATCCCTTTCCCTCAATTCCTACTGATCGTGCAGAGTCTTGTGCACCCCTGGAAAGGAATCTGGATTTGATTCCAACTGCAATGGGATGCCATTGGAGGGTTTTAAGCAAGGGATTATAAGATCTGATTTGCTTTAGGGATCAAATGTGCTGATAAATGTGAACAGGCTCTGTAAATGCTAAAGTATCATACCAGCATATTTTATTACCTTGATAGAGGTCAAACTGAAAGGGAGAGATGAAAATAAGGAACATTAAAATCCAAGTAGGACAGGCCCATTCTAAATCATGTGGGCTGGGGTCTTCTCCCAGGCTTCTCTCAAGTTCTGTTTGGGACTTGAGGAAGATCAGGTTTGGTGGAAGAGGAATCAGGAATTGTATTTGCCATATTAAATTTGAGGTGACCATTAGATGCCTAGGTGGAGATCCTGAGAAAGTATCTGGATATATCCAACTGGAGTTAAAGAGAGAAATCAGGATGGAAATACAGATTTAGGATCTATCAGAATATAGTTTTGCTAAAAACGATAGTTGCTAATCTTTATAGCATGCTTACTATATTTTAGACACCATTTTAAGTGCTTTATATGTATAAACCCTCTTGGTCCTTACCACAGCTTTAGCAGGTTAGGTCCCATGATTATCTCTATTTTAAAAATGAAGAGGGCTTCCCTGGTGGCGCAGTGGTTGGGAGTCCGCCTGCCGTGTGTTGCTTAATAATGGTTACATTTTGCCCAATATTCTAGCCACTGTTTCACCTTCTCCATATATTAAAATATCCCCTGAGGAAAAAACCACAAGTTCAATAACAGCAGAACAAGAGGACCTTACAGGTAGACATGGATTTGCTTGGATTTTATGAACTTCTTTCATCTCCTTTCAGAATTTACGAGTTAGGAGAGTCAGAATGTGTTAGCTTATGAAATTTATTTTGGGACTGAAACCAAAAAAAAAAAAAAAAAAAAAAAAAAAATGAAGAAACTGAGGCATAAAGAGATTAAGCTACTTGTCCAAAGACACATAGCAAGTATGTACCAGAGCTGGAACTCAAACCTAGGTAATCTGACTCCAGAACTCCTTAAAGCCATGGGACTGTTTGGGATATACAAAGAGACAGGACTGAGGAAGAGGAGGACAGAGCCCTCACATACAGTATTTCAAGTCAAACAATTTCCTGAGTCCTGAAGATCAAGTGACTGGCACTGTTTCAGGCTCTGCAGACACAAAGAAAAATAAGACACAGTCTCTCAGGAAGCCCACTCTGATGGCTATGAGCTGATGGCAACTATTTACTGAACATTTACTATGTGCCACACACTGGCCAAGCTTTTTAGACATGTTATTTCACTCCTCCTAACAGCCCTATGAGGTAGATGTTACTACAGCCATTTTAGAAATAATGAAACTGAGGTTCAGAGAGGTTAAATAATATAACCTAGTTATAAGTGACAGAACTAGGATTCAATCCAGGTCCATCTTACTTCAAAATTTGGTCTTTTCCCAGGAAATCCTGTTACGTGCTACAACATGGATGAACCTTGAGGATATTATGCTAAGTGAAATAAGCCAGGCACAAAAAGACAATGTATAATTCCACTCATGAGGTATCTAAAGTAATCAAATTCATGGCAACATAAAGTAGTAGAATGGTGGTTACCAGGGGCTGGGGGAGGGGAAAAAAGCAGTTGTTTAATGGGTTGAGTTTCAGATTTGCAAGATGAAAAAATTCTGGAGATCTGTTTCACAACAATGTGAATACTTGACACTACTGACTGCACACTTAAAAATGATTAAGAAAGTAAATTTTATGTGTTTACAACATAAAGAAAGAAAATTTTTATCTGGTCTTTCCAAGTATACCACATGCCATAATGGATATGCTTACTGTGCTATGGAAATACTTGTGAGGATATAATTTATTCTGCAACGTGGGGGTGTAGCAAGGAAGAGATCAAAGAAAGTGACTAAGAAAGGACACATATGAAAGATGAAGTTTCCCACTTTATCTTCACTATAGTTTTGGGAAGGTACATCCATCTCAACCTCTGAAATAGCTCCCATTCCTGTCTGTATACAACTACTGATTACCACAATAACCAGACTAGACCAGGCTCAAGAACACTCCAGCACCTTCTATCTGGTGAGCTTCTTCAGTCTCCTCCCATTTCAAGTCATCCAGCACTGGAAACAAATTAAGTGTACTAAATTTCCCCATTCATTAAGTTAAAGAACTTCCGTGGCTCCCTATTGCCCTCAGAACATAGAGGATTATCAACACGAGTGCTTAGTAGCAAATTACCTAATTTTTCTGAGCCTCAGTTTCTTCATCTGTGTTGAGATGAGACCCGACACTTGATTCAAAAGACTGAGAATTAAATAAAGACACTGTATACCTTGCACAATGCTTGATCCAAAATATGTGCTCAGTAAAGGTGAGTTAGTTCCCTTTCTGCCCATTGCTACATACCCAGCTCAGTAAGGGTTTTTGGGTTAAAGGATAGAGCAAGTATTTCCAGAATCTTAAGGCAGACAGAGAAGAATGCAAAGGGAAAAAAGTTGCTCATCTATGGTTAACTGATGTTCAGGAAAATATTGTTCACCCAGAACTGCTTCTTCATCTGTAACCCTCTACAAACACAGACCACCTGGTCTTTATCTTATATTCTGTCCTTTTAACCATATGAGTAATATTGAAGTTGTTCAAAATTAAGTTCATATATAAAGTTATACTGTGAAAAGTCTCACTCTCATTCTCTCCCTCATCTACCCAATTCCCACTCCACTCCCACCAATCACTTTATTACTATTCCTGTATTTACTTAAAAAGTTTCTTTATGCAAAAGCTATCCTTAAATTAAGCCAATGCTTTACAGGTGTGTTTGCAACGTAAGTTCTGGGAACATGGGGGTGGGGGGAGTAGAAGAGCGAGCAGCCTAGGTTTATTCATCCCGCTTTACCCTAAAACAGTGTCCTTCATTCATTCAAAAAAAAATGCTAATCATATACTGGGCACTATTATAAGCCAGATACCAAGAATAGCATTAATATTAACTGATTACTCTTCAGCTTTTTACCGTGCACCAGAAATGCATTTAACGCTTTTACACAAATCAGGAAACTGAGGCACAGAAACGTAACTTGCCCAAGCAAGAGAGGGCAGGGTTCTGAATCCAGGCCTGACTCCAGAGCCCTAGCTCTTTACCATGACGCTCTACTTTGGCAAACCAGATACAGTCCCTGCACTCGCTGGAGCTCAGCCTAACGTGGGATACACGCGAGAAAAAGGATAGACAACAAAGAAATATGTAATTACAGACTAAGAAAGTAATGTGGACGGAACGAATTCAGGGCTGTAACTGAATAACAATGGGGACCCACTTTTGAAGAGGGAGGGTTGTGTCGAGGAAAGGCCTCTCTGAGAGAATGACATTTATGATGGCTTGGGAACCGTTTGGGGTTTGCAGTGATGACCCACCGCCCAAGTAACGGGGAAGAAACTCGCGGCCCGTAGAGGCTACAGCACACTCGCCCAGGGTCCCCCAGACGTGCAGACGTGGCGCAAGGAAGGGAGGATCTAGGAGCTGGGCCTAAGACTCGTACACGCCATCAATGCCCGATGCAGCCCAGCCCTGCTCGGTCCCTAACCCGGAGCCTCTAGCCTGCCGCTGCCCACTGCCCCGCCGCGGCTGACAGCGTCGCGACAGCCCACAGGGAGGCCCCGCGGCCAGCCAAGAGGGGTCGGGCCCGTACAGTGGCGGCCTGGAAAGGCCTCTTGCCCGGCCCCCCCGCCAGCTCCCGCCCGGTCCACCCCGCCCCGCCCCTCCGGGCCGGCTTCGTACCTGCACGGCCCGGACCAGGCCCTGGCCGGTCAGCTGGCCCTGCCGCAGCTGCAGCAGAATGTTACCAGGCCGCGGCCGGCCGCCCCATCCGCCCCAAGCCGCCACAGTTGCCGCCGCCCGTCGCCCTCGGCCGACCCCAGACCCAGCAGCCGCCGGCGCCGCCGCCATGTCTCCTCGTCCGACAAACAGGAAACAAGCGGCCCCGGGGCCGCGGAGATTCCTACGGGGCGGCGGAGGGGTCGCCGCAGCGCCCCCAGTGGGCCGACGGCGGAGGCGCAAGCCGCGTGGCAGGGGCCGTGCGCGCCGCGGGGACTGCTGGGAAATGTAGTCTTGCTCTCAGGAGGGCAGGTGCGAGAGAGCGTTTCTTGCGCCACTTGTCCTTCTGGCCCCTCCGTCCAGCATTTCAGTGAGGTCCCCCGAGGTCGAAGACAGGTCCCCGCGTGTGCATTCTCCCATTTCTTGCCTATTTGGGGAGGTTACAGCCAACTGGCTAGGAAAAGATCTTGGATTCCAGACCAGGAATCAGGCCGTCTGGTCTGATTTCCCGCCTGCTTCTTTCTGCCTCTGACTCGCCACGGACCTCTCTGAGCCTCAATTTCCTCATTAGTTCATTCAGTCAGTAGTTCCTGGGAGCCTAAACAGCCAGGAAATAGTTCCTTGGGGCCAGCTCTGCGCCCAGCACCGAACGGTCCCTGAGAAAACAGTGGTGAGCAGAGCAGAGTAACTAGGTCCCTGTTTTGAAATGCGGGTTACAGGGAAGACATCCATACACAGACGCACAGTGACAAACTGGGCAACTTGTGTAACTGGGTAGGTTGTTGTGATGTTAAATGAAATAATGGAAGGGAAAAGGATTGGTACATTGTGACATCATATTCTCTGTCAGAGGCCTCTTGTCCTGATTTCTCCCCACCAGATAGTATGTTCTGTTCTACTCTGAGCCCAGGTAATCATTTTTTTGGCAAACTTCTGTGCCCGGATCGTGGCATCTCCTCTCCTTTTTTCTTCCTGGGAGGGGGTCTTGTAACATAAATGAAAGAGGGATGCTGGGTGTGATGCAATAAGGAATGGTGGAGATTGTGACCCATAACTTACTGCCCAAACCAGAACTTTTAAGAATGAAAGGATGCTATTAATTACAACGGGACAGCAGGCGTGTAAAGGGACTATTCCTGGCAAACTGTGATTGTGGTCACCATCCCCATGCCCATCTACAAGGAGTGGTCTCTACTCGCCTCCTGCAGATTGTTGCTGAATTGTCTAGTTTTTCCAGAAAGGCCAAAAGTCTGGGTTTTTATGTGAAATCACTCAATTTAAAAAACTCCATGGGCCAAATAAAACCCTATTTATGACCCCTGGAACAGGGAGACCAGGATCAGGTCCAGGTGTACATGGAAGTTTAGCATGTGGTAAGGGAGACATTTCAAATCAATGCGCAAAGAAAAAAATAAGTTAGGTCTTAAACGTTACACCAAGCTAAAATGAATATCAGACATACTAAAAGCTATGTATAACAAAATCAAAGTATAGTTCTAAAGCTGGATTGTGGTAATAGTTATACAACCTTAAGTTGACTAAAAATCATTAGATTGTATACTCAAAATGGGTGAGTTTTATGTTATGTAAATTATACCTCATACATTTATGATATGTAAATTATCTGATATGTTAAAAACCAAAGTATAAAAATAGTACAAGTGGGGACTTCCCTGGTGGCACAGTGGTTAAGAATTTGCCTGCCAATGCAGGGGACACGGGTTCGAGCCTGGGTCTGGGAAGATCCCACGTGCCGCAGAGCAGCTGAGCCTGTGCGCCACAACTACTGAGCCTGCACTCTGGAGCCCATGAGCCACAACTGCCGAGCCTACGTGCCACAAGTGCTGAGGCCCATGAACCTAGAGCCCGTGCTCCACACAAGAGAAGCTACTGCAGTGAAAAGCCCATGCACTGCATAGAAGAGTAGCCCCTGCTCACCGCAACTAGAGAAAGCCCACACGCACAGCAACAAATACCCAACACAGCCAAAAGTAAATTAATTAAAAAAAAAAAGTAGTAGAAGTTAATCTATGGGAATACTTTTACGATTTGGGGATAGAAAAGTTCTTCTCAATCATAAAACCCAGAAGTCATGAATAGGAAAAGATTGACAAGTTTGACCCTAACAATGTTAAAATTTTCTGTTCAAGACACTATGCACAACCATAAAAGGCAAGTGATATTCTGGGAAACAGTCAATATCCAGAATGTATGAAGGACTTACTGCACCCTCTGCCTGAAGTTCTCATCCCCAGGAAGCTCTCTGAATGGCTTGCTTCCTCATGAACTCCAGGTTTCTATTCACGGAGAGATCTTCCCTACTATCCATATAAAAACAGCACTCCTTAAACTCACCATCTTATTACCTGCTTTGTTTGTTTCTATAGCACTATCTCCACATGACATAGTTGTTTACTTTTTGCACCCCTCCCCCTGACTGGAGTATAATCTTGGTCTTTGTTCATTGCTGCATTTATCTCCAGCACATAGAATAGTACTTGACACATAGTAGGTGGTCAAATATTTGTTTATTGGTTCAAAAAATTAATGAACAGATGCATGAACACCTACAAAAATCAAGGTAAAGGGTTCCTGGTGGTCCAACGGGTAAGACTCCGGGCTTCCAATGCAGGGGGCCTGGGTTCGATTCCTGATCAGGGAACTAGATCCCGCATGCATGCGGCAACTAAGAGTCCACATGCCACAACTAAGAAGTCCACATGCTGCAACTAAAAAGATCCTGCATGCTGCAACGAAGACCCGGTGCAGCCAAAATAAATAAATAAATAAATGCTTTTTAAAAAAATCAAGGAAAAAAATAAACAACCCAATAGAAATATAGGTAGAAAGGAAGAGGCAATTCACAAAAGAAAAATAAATGTCCAGTAAATGTGTAAAAAATGCCCACCCTCAATTTTATTAATAGTAGAATGTTGATGGTGAGAACATAAACTGATATATCTTTCTGCAAAGAAATTTTTTAGCAATATGAATTAATCATAAAGAAATCCAAACTTTTTGACTTGATAATTACTCCCTAATGATATTATTTGATATGATGATGATTTAATGCAAAAATGCTTATTACTGTATTATTTGTGAAAGCAAAAATAGAAAAAAATGTAACAATAAAGTAGGATCATGGTTAAATCTAGTGTTTCAATATAATGGAATATTTCAGCCATTGAACATCATCATTTACAAAATAAAATACTAAGATTTCAAATAAAATTAAATATTCATATACTTTGATCTGCTTCTAGGAATTTATGTCTTAGCAACAGCTAAACAAGTATACCAAGATGTATTACTAAAATATTCAGTGAGATATTTATATATCAAAATATTGGAAAAATCTGAATATCCATCAATAGGTGACTGGTTAAACAAACCACGTTTCATTTACTCAGCAGAATACTGCACAGTCACCAAAACGAATAGGACACACACACACACACACACACACACACACACACACACACACACTGACATGGGAAGATGTTCATGATACAGTTAAGTTAAAAAAGCTCATAGAGGGCCGTGGCGCAGTGGTTGGGAGTCTGCCTGCCGATGCAGGGGACGCGGATTCGTGCCCCGGTCTGGGAGGATCCCACGTGCCACGGAGCA
>NW_006772681.1:3602385-3624008 GCF_000442215.2 Lipotes vexillifer | reverse complement strand
TTCGGGCCCCGGTCCGGGAAGATCCCACATGCCACGGAGCACCTGGGCCCATGAGCCATGGCCGCTGAGCCTGCGCGTCCAGAGCCTGTGCTCCACAACGGGAGAGGTCACAACAGTGAGAGGCCCGTGTACCGCAAAAAAAAAAAAAAAGCTCATGGAGGGACTTCCCTGGTGGTCCAGTGGTTGAGACTTTGCCTTCCAACGCAGGGGGTATGGGTTCGACCCCTGGTCGAAAAGCTAAGATCCCACATGCCTCGCCGCCAAAAATACAAAATATAAAACAAGCAATATTGTAACAAATTCAATAAAGACTTACAAATGGTCCACATCAAAAAAGAAAAAATCTTTAAAAAACTGTTTAAAACAAGCGCTCATGGGGATTCCCTGGTGGTGCAGTGGTTGAGAATCTGCCTGCCAATGCAGGGGACACGGGTTCGAGCTCTGGTCTGGGAAGATCCCACATGCCGCGGAGCAACTGGGCCAGTGAGCCACAACTACTGAGCCTGCGCGTCTAGAGTCTGTGCTCTGCAACGAGAGGCTGAGACAGTGAGAGGCCCGCACACCGCGATGAAGAGTGGCCCCCGTTCGCCGCAAATAGAGAAAGCCCTTGCACAGAAACGAAGACCCAACACAGACAAAACTAAAATAAATTAATTAAAAAAAAAAAAGAAAGGAAAAAAAATCCATTCCAGGGCCACAAAGCTGGACATTCGTCAGCTGTCTGTGAAGCAGCCAGCCTTCCCTGGGCAATCACAGCCCCAGGATTTCACCCAGAGCTCTTCCTGAGGCATATGGTGGAATATACTCTCATCCTTGTCACAGCAAGGAGACAGGATCCTGACAAACCTTACAGTTCAAACGGCCCTTCAGGTTTCCCTTGGCACTCATGATGCTGGGAACAAGTCTTCGCACCTCAGTTTTGACCCAACTACAAATGTCACTTTACATTCCTAAATTTGAACCTTCCTCAGCCCAGCCTGGCCCAGACATTCCCCAAAGTTGGCTATTCACTGAGTCAAAAATGATCACATCAAGTTCAGTCCTAAGGTCACTACTGACCAGGAAATAAGGAGATAGGTTTCCAGAAACCTCTGGGGAAAGGTACTCTCCGCTTCATCTCTGTTCTGCTGGCCCTTTCTGTAGAAACCAGATGAGTGTCTTTTACCACCAGAGGGCAGAGCACCCCTCCCGTAAGAGGCCAGTTGATGTCAATTTAGGTCAGGGTTAGAAAAACTGAAGCTCCTTAATAGGCTTTTTTTTTTCCCCACAATAATCCCAAATGGCTTAACCAAACATGCTGATACTACTCAGAGAGTATCACTTCTTGTAAATGAGTTACCAAATTCAACTGGGCAGATGGATTTTCTGGGGCAATTTTTTAGATCATATTTTTTAATCATAGAAAAGTCATTTTAATCAAAGCAACTGGCACAGTTATATTCAGACCACGGAAACAGCTGTTCATGCATCGTCCTTTGGTGTTATTTCCGACGGTTATATTCTTTCACATTACATTTCTAATGTAGAATCTCTCAAGGATTTGTTTCAAAAATGCTTGTTGAGTACCATTTCACCTGCCAGGCACTACTGTAGGTGCTAAATAAAAGAAACAAAGTCCCTGCTCTCATGGAGCTTATACACTTGTGTAAGACCCACCCTTTTTTCAGCATTTACCATTGGCCAAGCACCTTATTTGCAATATTTTATTTTCCCTCAGCTTTTTGGGGGGAAATTTTCAAATCTACAGAAAAGTTGAAAGAATAATACGATGAATACTCATATATCCTTGCTTAAACTCAATTGTTAACATTGTTTTATCTATATCTTCTCTATCTACACGTGTATTATATACATATATATCACATTTTTTGCCAAACCATTTGAAAGTAAATTACAGATATCATGATACTACACCCCAATATTTCAGCATCTATCTCCCAAGAACAAGGACATACTCCTAATAACCATCACCGAAGAAATTTAATGTTGATATATTACCTTACATTCAATTTTCTGCAACTGACCCCCAAAATGTCCCACAGAGTCTTCCCCCCACATCCAGGATTCAATCAAGGATCACTCATTGCTTTTGAATGCCATGTCTCTTTAGTGTCTTTTAATCTCTAAGACTCCCCTCATCTTTTCTGTCTTTCATGAGAGTCCCTTTCATTTTTCTGTCTTTTCAGTGTATAAGGGTTCCCTTTTCTCTACATCCTCGCTAACGTTTGTTTCTGTTTTTTTTATTTATTTGCTTGCACAGGGCCTTAGTTGAGGCAGGTGGGCTCCTTAGTTGCGGCTCACCGGCTTCTTAGTTGTAGCATGTGAACTCTTAGTTGCAGCATGATGAGGGATCTGGTTCCCTGACCAGGGATCGAACCCGGGCCCCCTTCATTGGGAGCATGGAGTGTTAACCAGGGAAGTCCCATGCCAACGTTTGTTATTTGGGTTCCTTTTGATGACAGCCATTCTGATTGGTGTGAGGTGATATATCATTGTGGTTTTGATTTGCATTTCCCTTATGATGAGTGATATTGAGCATCTTTTCATGTGTCCTTTAGCCATTTGCATTTCCTCTTTGGAAAAAATGTCTACTCAGTTCCTCTGGCCATTTTTTAATTGAGTTGTTTTTTTCTTGATGTTGAGTTGTATGAGCTGTTTATATATGTTGGATATTAACCCCTTATCAGTCATGTCATTTGCAAATATCTTCTCCCATTCAGTAGGTTGTCTTTTCATTTTGTCAGAAAGAGAAATTAAGGAAACAGTCCCATTAACCATCACATCAAAAAGAATAAAATACCTAGGAATAAACCTACCAGAGGAAGTAAAAGACCTGTACATGGAAAACTATATATAAGATACTGATGAAAGAAACTGAAGACAACACACACAGATGGAAAGATATACTGTGTTCTTGGACTGGAAGAATTAATATTGTTAAAATGACCATACTACCCAAGGCAATCTACAGATTCAATGCAATCCCTATCAAAATAAAATGGCACTTTTCACAGAACTAGAAAAAATAATTTTAAAATTTGTATAGAAACACAAAAGACCCCAAATAGCCAAAACAATCTTGAGAAAGAAGAACAGAGCTGGAGGAATCATGCTCTCTGACTTCAGACTATACTACAAAACTACAGTAATCAAAACAGTATGGTAGGGCTTCCCTGGTGGCACAGTGGTTGAGAGTCCTCCTGCCGATGCAGGGGACATGGGTTCGTGCCCCGGTCTGGGAGGATCCCGCATGCCGCAAAGCGGCTGGGCCCTTGAGCCATGGCCGCTGGGCCTGTGCGTCCGGAGCCTGTACTCCGCAGCGGGAGAGGCCACAGCAGTGGGAGGCCCGTGTACTGCAAAACACACACACACACACACACACACACACACACACACATACACACAAAAACAGTATGGTACTGGCACAAAAACAGAGAAATAGATCAATGGAACAGAATAGAGAGCACAGAAATAAATAAACCCACACTTATACGGTCAAGTAACCTATGACAAAGAAGGCAAGAATATACAATGGAGAAAAGACAATATCTTCAATAAGTGGTACTGGGAAAACTGAACAGCTACATGTAAAAGAATGAAATTAGAACATTCTCTAACACCATATATAAAAATAAACTCAAGATGGATTAAAGACTTAAATGTAAGACCAGATACTATAAAACTACTAGAAGAAAACATAGGCAGAACACTCTGACATAAATCACAGCAATATTTTTTTGGATCCGTCTACTAAAGCAAAGGAAACCAAATAAAAATAAACAAATGGAACCTAATTAAACTTAAAAGCTTTCGCACAGCAAAGGAAACCATGGACAAAATGAAAAGACAACCTACTGAATGGCAGAAGATATTCGCAAATATGTCCAATAACAGGTTAATATCCAACATCATTATTGTTTTTAATGCTCAAATTGTTCCAAATTTGACCAGTGGTAGTCCTTTCAAGCCAGTTCCTGTGTCCTTTTGATATTTTCTGGGACAATCCTAATTTTAAGTGGTCCCTGTGAGACTTGAACTTGTTCAACTCTGTCACCTGATCTGAGTTCAGAAAATACAATCACTCTAGATCTCTGCTCCAATCCCCACCATAGCAAGATGGAATACGTGCAGTTATAAATAAAGGCATATGGTCATTAAATTTCATTCATTCACCAAATATTTATTGCAAACTTACTATGTGCAGGCACTGTCCTAGGAACTGGAGATATATCTGTGAATAAGATAAATATGGTTTGTGCCTTCCAGGGTTCAGAGTCTAGTGGAGGAAGACAGATAGATAAGCAATTCCAATCCACACAAGCATTATAACCTTGAACAAGTTACTTAACTTTCTAAAGCCTCAATTTGCTTATGTGTAAATGTGAAATGAGAAAATAACAGCATCAACCCCAATGGATTGTTCTGAGTTTTATATGAGATAATAGATATAACACAGGACCTGGCACAAAGTAGACACTAACAAAATATTAGCTATTACTATTACATTATATTTATCACATACATTTTCTTGTTTAAAAATATGTAAAATTCAGTGGCTTTAAACTGGCATTTTTAAGGCTCTACACAATCCATGTTTACCCCTAAGTATTCAATCCTGATTCCCACTGTTCTTCCACAACCCCTCCACATTCCAGGCAGACTGGGATCCTTAGAGACCTCCTGTCATGCTAAGGATGAGAGCCTACAACTCCTGCAAATCCCACATTTCTTTAAGACTAAGCTCCTACCGTTTTCAGAACTCTGGAAGCATTTCTGGTCAGACTCTCACAACTTAACCCTTGCTCACAAACCGTTTTAGTATTGTTCAATACTTAGTTCTTATGGTTTCTTTCAATTTCGTAGGTAGATTGCATCTGAGAGAAGGATAAAGTAACAAGATTACTTTCCCCTCCTTTTAACATACATATAGTTCAAAAGATATACAAAGCCTTATTTCCTTGACTTGCATAATTATCCCCTTTAAAAAATCCTTTTTGGAAAGAAACCAAAAAAATCTCTTTTAAAATAAAGAAAATTCTGAGTAAAAGCCACTGCCTCTGAGTCTTTACTACAATTCTTGGGAACCTCCTGACAGGCAACAAATTCGAATTCTCTGGTGGATTCGAATCTTACAAACAGCCCAAAGTCCTTCTGAGTGGAGCTTGATGAATAAGTGGATAATTAATACCGTTTTTTCCTGTTCTTTTTTTTAAAAAAAACCTTCTAATTTGGAATAACTTTAGATTTACATAAGAGTTGCAAGGATAGTACAAACAGTTCCCTTACACCTGTAACCCAGCTTACGTCTTACATAACCATCATTTTTCTGTTTGTTTGTTTTTTAAGCTGCAGTACAAGAAATCCCACATTGACTGTTGTGCTACAATCCTAGAAAGCAATCAATCAAATTAGAACAGACCCTGTGAAAAAAAAAAAGAATAGATTCCAACCAGGAATTAGTGTCAAAAATTGAAAGGAGGAACATCATTTCAGATTCTTCAGCATGATATAGTGAACAAGAAGAAGATTGTAAGAGGATATAATGAACAATTTTATGCCTAGACATTTGAAAATTTAGATGAAATAAATAAATTTCTAGGAAAAAAATCCATACCTAAATGGGCACCAAGAAGTAATACAAAATTGGAATAATCCCATATCTATTAAGAAATTGAATCTATAAATTAAAAAACCTTCCCAAAAAGAAAACTCCAGCCCTAAATGGCTGTGATATCTACTAAACTTTCAAGGGAGAAATAATACCATCAATACACAACTTCTTCCAAAGACCAGAAGAAGAGTTAACATTCCCCGACTGATATTATGAGGCGAGCATAACACTAATACCAACATAGGAGATAAGGTGCAATAAAAATCTCTAATTTTATTTCATTTAATTCAAACTGCTTTCATTAATAAGGTCTCATCAATTTGTTGCAACAATGATGGGGACATCCAGTACCCCGGTTCTCAAACTTAAGCTTGTATCAGAATCAGAATATGTGGAAACACATATTGCTGGCCCTACCCCAGAGTTTCTGAATCAGAAGGTCTGGGCTGGAGCCCAAGAGTTTGCATTTGTAAGAAGTTCTCTGGTGATGCTGATGCTGCTGGACCAGGGGACCACATTTGAAAACCATGGATCCAGTGGCATATATATTGAAATCTTGTTGCCATAGCAGTAATATTATTTGAAATGCTTGGATAGGCTTGAAACGTTGGAATGGGTTTCCCAAGAACTTTCTAATTTAATTCACTAAGAATGTTAAAAAATACATAAAATAGGCCAACATTGTTACTCAAAAAAAACTTTGAAAAGATTTTCCAAATGAGATTGCTTTTTGGCTAGAAAAATATGAATTTCATTCTTGTATTCCTATAATGTGCTTTGGACTTTCCTTTAAGACAACCAACTAACTTTGATATGATAAACTAAGTGGTAGGTCAGCTCTAAGCCCCGAAAAAGTTTTTTTTTTTTAATTAGCTATTTTGTCAGCGTCCTTTAAGAAAATTAACAGGAACATACACGTGAATTTCAGCAGAATCTCTGTTTTCCAAAGATTTACAACATATAAAATAGTATGCCAAATAACATTGTTTTTAGATGCTTCTAACAATTTTTAAATGCCTTTGTTATATTTTCATTTCTCCAGACTAATTTGCATTGACCAAAATTGCACTTGTCAATTCTGTAAACATTTTAAATGAAGTTTTGTGTGAAGAGGTTAACTAAACACATAACAAGACCCTCCTTAAAATGGCCTTACCACTCATATCAGACATAAACTGTTATGCAATTTGCAACTTGTCTTTCTCAAGTTGGATCACAAAATCTATACCAGACTGTAATAGCATAACAAACATTGCTTCTAAAATCTGCAACAGCAAAGATTCAAGGAGAAATCGTATTATTGCTAAGACATATTTTTATCAGTTGATGTACCATAAAAACAGTACACACCAAAATACATACCAGAAGATTAAAAAGCTTTTGTACAGGGAAGGAAACCATCAACAAAACCAAAAGGCCACCTATTGAATGGGAGAAGATATTGCAAATGATATATCCAGTAAGATATTTGCAAATGATGTATCCAAAAGATACAAAGAACTCACACAACTCAACATCAAAAAACAAAATCCCTCGATTAAAAAATGGGCAGAGGATCTGAATAGACATTTTTCCAAAAAAGACATACAGATAGCCAACATGCACATGAAAAGATGCTCAACATCACTCATCATCAGGGAAATGCAAATCAAAGCCACAATGAGATATCACCTCTCACCTGTCAGATGGCTATTATCAAAAAGACAACAAATAACAAGTGTGGATGAGGATGTGGAGAAAAGAGAACCCTCGTGCATTATTGGTGGGAATGTAAATTGCTGCAGCCACTATGGAAAACAGTATGGAGATTCCTCAAAAAATTAAAAATAGAACTACCATACGATCCAGCAGTTTCACTCCTGGGTATTTATCCAAAGAAAATGAAAATACTAATTCAAAAAGATATATGCACCTCTATGTTCACTGCAGCATTATTTACAATAGCCAAGATATGGAAGCAACATAAGTGCTCATCAATAGATGAATGAATAAAGAACACGTGACATATATATATTATACACACACACACACACACACACACACACATACACACACACCATGGATATTACTCAGCCACAAAAAAAAGAATGAAATCCTGCCATTTGTGACAACATGGATGGACCTAGAAGGCATTATGCTAAGTGAAATGTCAGAGAATGACAAATGCTGCATGATTTTACTTATATGTGGAACCTAAAAACAAAAACAAAGGAACAAACATAACAAAACAGAAACAGAGTTATAGATACAGAGAAGAAATGTGTGGCTGCAGAGGGGAATTGGGAAGGGGAGGAAAGAAATAGATGCGGGAGATTAAGAGGTACAAAATTCCAGTTACAAAAGAAATGAGTCAGGGGTATGAAATGTCCAGTGTGGGGAATATAGTCAATAATTATGTAACATCTTTGTATGGTGGCAGATTGTAACTGGACTTAGTGTGGTGAGCATCTTGCAGTGCACAGAAATATCAAATCACTATGTTGTGTAACAGGAACTAACATAGTTTTATAGGTCAAGTATACTTCAGAAACAAACAAACTCAGGAAAAGAGATCAGATTTGTGGTTACCAGAGGCAGGGGGTGAGGCGTGGAGAACTGGATGAAGGCAGTCAAAAGGTACAAACCTTCAGTTATAAGATAAATTAACACTAGGGGTGTAATGTACACCATGATAAATATAATTAACACGGCTGCATGTTATAGAGGAAAGTTGTTAGAGTAAATCCTAAGAGTTCTCATCACAAGGAAACATTTTTTTCTATTTCTTTAATGTTGTATCTATATGAGATGACGGATGTTCACTAAACTTATTGTAGCAAACATTTCATGATGTTTCTAAGTCAAATCATCATGCTGTACACCTTAAGTTTATCCAGTGCTGTGTGCCGATTATATCTCAATAAAACTGGAAGAAAAACAAAAACAAAAAAATATATATGCCAAAAGAATAATTTTTTTTCAGGAGCCATGTGAGCAATTTTCCCTTTAGACACATAATATACAACCCAATACAATGATAATAAGGTTTTCTCACTGACAGGTACATCATGACTAAGAAAAATTTGCCCATCACATTATATATATTTTTTCTTTTTTTGAAAATATTTAAGGGACTAAGTCAGCATGTCATGTTTCCAAGTATCTTTTTAATATTGGTGGCTTTAAGTTTTCATTGGCAAGCGTATCATTACAAATAACACACTAGTATACGTCATTTTTTGGTTTTGCACATTTGATAAAGCCATATATATATATGTATACATATATATATATATATATATATATATATATTTTTTTTTTTTTGGCTGCATTGGGTCTCCATTGCTGCGCGGGGGCTTTTTCTAGTTGTGGTGAGCGGGGGCTGCTCTTCATTGAGGTGCACGGGCTTCTCATTGCGGTGGCTTCTCTTGTTGCAGAGCATGGGCTCCAGGCACACGGGCTTCAGTGGCACGTGGGCTCAGTAGTTGTGGCTCGTGGGCTCTAGAGCACAGGCTCGGTAGTTGTGGCACACGGGTTTAGTTGCTCTGTGGCATGTGGGATCTTCCCGGACCAGGGCTCGAACCCGTGTCCCCTGCATTGGCAGGCGGATTCTCAACGACTGTGCCACCAGCGAAGTCCCAAAAGCCATATTTTTTAAGAGTTGTCTTACTAAATTTACCCTTCCTTTTTTAATGAGGCACAAATAAAGGCACCGTCTGCTGACTAACGTCAGTACTTTCCCCAATATCACTATTCACTGTTCCCATATTTTTCATCTTCTCATTCTCATTTTTTGTAGCATTAAAATAATTATTTAAGGGCAATTTGAACTAGTGCAATAAAAAAATGCTACATTTTTCCAGACATTCAAGATTTTCTTGATTATGAACTTTCTGAGAAACCACACTGCAAATTCCTAACCAAAACTCACTTGAAAGTCATGGCAATGTTGCCAAAAATAAAATTCTCCCACACTTTCATTCACAACTAACTTCAAATTATGTTGCTATAAAGTTAAGCAATACTCGATTCTCCCATTGTAGGGTGATGATCATATTATTGACAGTCATAGACCAGAAAATCAAAGTAGATGCCAGTCCACTGAATAAAACAATCTGCTCCTAACCAATGTATATATTTTTCACATTCCATCTGTCTCTCTCTCCCACAGCATGATGCAGTTAGCCTTAGTATTGCCAATGCCCTTGATTCTTGTCAAGGATCAACGTGATACACTCTAACAATTTCTAATCCACTCTATTTCATTACTGTAAAAGTTAGTTGTGACTCATTGTATTTATTTCTTGACCCGCTGAAGGGTCATAAGCTGAGTCTCAAAAACACTGCTCTAAGGCACTAAACAAGAAAGAAAGTTTGTTTGAAAGTATATATAAACAGAATAGCTTACGTCTCTGCATGCAGAATGCTTCCTTTGGTAAATTTATTTTCCAGGTATGGATTTAGACCACTCTGTGCCTGCAAATTGCTGCTGCTTCTTGAGAGAGTGTATGTTCTTTTTTGTTTCCTTCTTTGTTTTCTTGTTGGGTTATTTTTTTTGCTTTTTTTAAAAAAATTGAGATATAATTCATATGCCATAAATTCAGCCTATTAAAGTGTACAGTTCAGGGACTTCCCTGGTGGCGCAGTGGAAAAGAATCCACCTGCCAATGCAGGGATTGGCAGGTTTGAGCCCTGGTCCAGGAAGATCCCACATGCTGCAGAGCAACTAAGCCCGTGCGCCACAACTACTGAGCCTGCGCTCTAGAGCCCATGAGCCACAACTACTGAGCCTGCGCTCTAGAGCCCGTGAGCCACAAGTACTGAAGCCCTTGCTCCTCGAGCCCGTGCTCCACAACAAGAGAAGTCCCCGCTCACCACAACTAGAGAAAGCCAGCGTGCAGCAACGAAGACCCAACGCAGCCAAAAAAAATTTTTTAAATAAAGTGTACGGTTTAGTAGTTTTTAGTATATTCACAAAGTTGTGTAAACATCAACACTATCTATTTTACATTTTCATCACCCACCAAAAAAAAAAAACCCTATGCACATTAGGAGTAACTCTCCATTCCTCCCCTCTCTTCCCCCGGCAACTAACGATTTACTTTCTGTCTCTATGGATTTGTCTAGGCTAGGTGCTTCATATAAAAAGAACAATATGATAAGTGGTCTTTTGTGTCTGGCTTCTTCCACTTAGCATATATTTGCAAGGTTTATCCACGTTGTAGTATTTATCAGTACTTCATTCCTTTTTGTGGTTGAAAAGTATTCCATTGTATGGATATGCCACATTTTGTTTATCCATTTTTCAGTTTACGGATATTAGGATTTTTTACACCTTGGGCTACGATGAATAATGCTGCTATAAACATTGGTGTTTAAGTTTTCATGTGGGTATATGTTTTCATTTATCTCAGGTATATATATACCTGGGAGTGAAATTAGTGGGTCATAGGCTATTCTATGTTTAACTTTTTGAGGAACTGCCAAACTGTTTTCCAGACCAGCTTCCCCATTTTGTATTCCCACCTCCAACATATGAGGGTTCCAAATTCTTCTTAACATTTGTCTTTTTTTTTATTATTATTATAGCCATCTGCAATGGACTGAATGTTTATGTCTTCCCAAAATTCACATGTTGAAATCCTAACCCCCAAGGTGATGGTATTAGGAGGTGGGGCCTTTGGGAGGTGATTAGTTTCACCCTCATGAATGGCGTTAGTGCCCTTATAAAAGAGGGCCAAGGGAGATCCCTCATCCCTTCTGATGTGAGGTTACAGTGGAAAGACAGCCATCTAGGAAGCAGGCTCTCAGCAGACACGGAATCTGCCAGCACCTTGATCTTGGACTTCCCAGCCTTTGGAACGGTGAGAAATAAATTTTTATTGTTTATAAGCCACTTAGTTTATGGCATTTTGTTATAGCAGCCCAAACAGACTAAGACACTGTCCTAGTGGATGTGAAGTGGTATCTCATTGTGGTTTTGATTTGCATTTCCTTAATGACTAATGATGTTAAACATCTTTTCATGTGCTTATTGGCCATCTGTATACTTCTTTGGAGAAATGTCTATTTATCTCCTTTGCCCGTTTTTTGATTGGGTTGCCTTTTATTGTTGAGTTGTAAGAGTTCTTTATATATTCTGGATACTAGACCCTCACCAGATATTTGATTTGCAAATATTTTCTCCCATTCTGTAGGGATAGTGTCCTTTGAAGTACAAAGTTTTTAATTTTGAGAAAGTCCAATTTATCTGTTTTTCTTTGTCTACATGTGCTTTAAGGTGTCTTCTAAGAAGCCATGGCCTAATCCAAGGTCACAAAGATTTATGCCTATGTTTCCTCCTAAGAATTTTATAGTTTTAGCTCCTATTTAGGTCTTTGATTCACTGAGTTAATTTTTTTTAATATGGTGTTAAATAGTGGTCCAAAATCTTTCTTGTGCAAGTAGATATCCAGTTGTCCCAGCAAAATTTGTTAAAAATATTCCCCATTGGATTGCCTTGGCACCTTTTTCAAAAATCAACTGACCATAAATATAAAGGTTTATTTCTGCACTCTCAGTTCTATTCCATTAATTCATACATCTATCCTTATGCCAGCACCACACTGTCTTGATTATTGTATCTTTGTAGTAAGTTTTGAAATCAGGACATGTGAATCCTCCAGCTTTGTTCTTTTTCAAGATTGTTTTGGCTATTCTGGGTCCCCTGACTTTCCAAATGACTTTTAGGATCAGCTTGTCAAATTCTCTTTAAAAAGCAGCTGAATTCTGATAGAGATTGCATTCAATCTGTAGACTAATTTGGGTAGCAATGCCATCTTAACAATATTGTGTCTTCTAACCCATGAACGTGGAAATATTTTTCCATTTATTTAGGTCTTTAAAGTTTTCTTTTAACAATGTTTTATAGTTTTCAGTGTACAAATCTTCTTGTACTTCTTTTGTTAAATTTACTCCCAAGTAATTTATTCTATTTTATGCTATTATATATGGAAATGTTTTCTTAATTTCATTTCTATATTGTTAATTGCAAATGTATGGAAGTAAACTGACTTTTGAATGTTGATCTTGTATCCCACAACCTTGCTAATCTAATGTTTTTCTTTTATTTGGGAGTGGTGTAAAGATAATGATTAACTTTAGACTTTAAATTAAAAACATGTACCAGTCAGAATGGTCTCTAGGTGTAACAGTCAGGCACCTGACAGGAAACATATGGCTCATTCAAATTAGGAAGATTAGAGGAGGGTTTAATAAAAAGACTATTTACAAAGGTATGGGCAGAGTATAAGAGAACCACAAAGGATAACTCAGGAATCTGGGGCTACTAATAGCACAGCAATTACCATACCCAGCCTGAAAGAACAAGGGAATGGAAAGGTTACCATTTCCTGGAAAGAAGGAGTTGAGAGAAACAGTGACCTTCAATTGAGAGACTAGCCAGTGTGAAGCACCCCGGAAGGAAGGAAGCCAGGAGGACAAATATCATGACATCATTCTACTCCCTTTCACCAATTTCCTGCCTGGACGCCCCATTGACTGGACCCAAGTAGAAGCCAGAAGGAAAGTGAACCCACTGGGGTAGTTCATACAGGCTACAGGAGTAGAGAACAATTCACCCTCGTGGGGCAGAAAGGGTGGAAAGTACTTCCGGAGGAGCAAATGGAAGATACCCTACAGACTAGGTCATGCCACAGTAACCAGCAACCTCATCAGAATCACTCAAAGAAAGTATAAGGAAGAAAACAATAAAAAATACTGAATCACTGGGTTTCCCTGGTGGCGCAGTGGTTGAGAGTCCACCTGCCGATGCAGGGGACACAGGTTCGTGCCCCGGTCTGGGAAGATCCCACATGCCGCGGAGCGGCTGGGCCTGTGAGCCATGGCCACTGAGCCTGCGCATCCAGAGCCTGTGCTCCACAACAGGAGAGGCCACAACAGTGAGAGGCCCGTGTACCGCAAAAAAAAAAAAAAAAATACTGAATCACTATGTTGTACACCTGAAACTAATATAATATTATAAATTATACTATACTTCAATAAAACATAAAGTACACCTGATTAGTAATGAAATATGAAATTATTAAAAAAAGAAAGAAAATAATAAAATAAAAGCAAAAATTAGGACAACAGAAAATAAACATAAACAATTGACAGTAACAACCAAGTCAAAAGTTTGTTGCTGAGAAAAGAATAATAAAATTAAAAATCTCTGGCAAGACTAATCAAGGCATAGATAACTAATATTAGGAATAAAAGAGAACAACTTTATGGCTTCCCTGGTGGCACAATGGTTGAGAGTCCACCTGCCAATGCAGGGGATGCGGGTTCGTGCCCCGGTCCTGGTAGATCCCTCATACCGTGGAGCAACTAAGCCCGTGTGCCACAACTACTGAGCCTGCGTGCCACAACTACTGAAGCCTGCGTGCCTAGAGCCCGTGCTCTGCAACAAGAGAAGCCTGCACACAGCAATGAAGAGTAGCTCCCGCTCGCTGCAACTAGAGAAAGCCCATGTACAGCAACAAAGACCCAACGCAGCCAAAAATAAATAAATAAATAACCAAACAAACAAACAAATAAATAAATAAATATTTTTAATGGCTCTTAGGATAATATATTCTAAATGGAAAACTTAAAAAAAAATCTGACTCTGATTAAGCCTCTAGATCTTAATATCAATTTGCCAAAACAAAAACACCAGAGAGACATTAAACAATCAATTCCACAGGGATGCAATTAGCTAAACCCATAATATGGGAAACTATAGGACAAACAACCCAGTTTCTTCAACAAATAAATTGCTGTGAAAGTAAGAGAGAGTTCAAGAAAATGAAAAGACAAGCCACAGACTGGGAGAAATATTTGCAAGACATATACAATAAAAGACTGTTTTCCAAAATATACAAAGAATACTTAACTCAACAATTTAAAAAAACCAACAACTTGATTAAAATGTGGGCCAAGAACTTAACAGACACCTCACCAAAGAAGACACACAGATGGCAAACAACCATATGAAAAGATGCTTCACATCAAATGTCATCAGGGAAATGCAAATTAAAACAAGGAGATACCATAACTGAGTCACTTCGCTGTACAGCAGAGATTGGCACAACATTGTAAATCAACTATACCTCAAAACAAAACAAAACAAAACAACTCCCTCCCCCCTTCCCCCCCAAAATAATGAGATACCACTACACACCCTTTAGAATGGCCAAAATTCAAAACACTGACAATACCAAAAGCTGACAAGGATGTGGAACAACAGGAACTTTCAGTGCTGGTAGAAATGCAAAATGGTACAGCCACTTTGGAAGACACTTTGGCGGATTCTTAAAAAAAAATAAATGTACTCTTACTATAATATCCAGCAATCATGCTCCTTTGTATTTACCCACAGGAGCTGAAAACTTATGTCCACACAAAAACCTGCACACAGATGTTTATAGCAGTTTTATTCATAATTGCCCAAACTTGGAAGCAACCAAGATATCCTCAGTAGGTGAATGATTAAATAAACTGATATATCCAGACAACGTATTTTTAAAAAATGAGCTATTGAGCCATGAAAAGGCATGGAGGAAACTAAAATGCATGTTACGAAGTGAAAGAAGCCAATCTGAAAAGGCTATATATTGTATGACATTTTGGAAGGCAAAATCATGGAGACAGTAAAAAGATCAGTGGTTACCAGGGGTTAGAGAGACAAAGGGATGAAAAGGTGGAGCACAGAGGGTTTTTAGGGCAGTGAAACTACTCTGTATGATACTATAATGGTGGACACACATCATTATACATTTGTCAAAACTCATACATACAATGTACAACACCAAGAATGAATCATAATGTAAACTATCAATGTACAACCTCCCAAGACTGAATCAAGATGAAATAGAAAATATTAAAAGATCGATTGCCAGTAATGAAATTGAATTAGTAATTTAAAAAAAAAAACCTCACAACAAACAAAAGTCCAGGACCAGATGACTTCACAGGTGAATTCTACCAAACATTTAAAGAAGAGTTAATACCTATCCTTCGCAAACTATTCCAAAAAACTGAAGAGGAAGGGATGCTTCCAAACTCATTCTACTAGGCCAGTATCACCCTGATACCAAAACTAGACAAAGACACACACAAAAAAGAATGTTACACGCCAATATCACTGATAAACATGCAAAAATTCTCAACAAAATATTAGCAAACTGAATTCAACAATATATTAAAAAGATCATACACTATGATCAAGTGGGATTTATCCCAGGGATGAAAGGATGGTTCAATATCCATAAATCAATGTGATACATAAACAAATTGAAGGATAAAAACAATATGATGATCTCAATAGATGCAGAAAAATCTTTTGACAAAATTCAACATCCATTTGGCTGCTCTCACCTTCTGAGACAGCCCACACTCTGTGAAGACTGTTTCTCCCAGGGCTGCTCTCACTTTTTTAAAAAAAATAAATCTATTTATTTATTTATTTATTTTTGGCTGCATTGGGTCTTCATTGCAGTGTGCAGACTTCTCATTGTGGTGGCTTCTCTTGTTGCAGAGCACGGGCTCTAGGCACACAGGCTTCAGTAGTTGTGGTGCACAGGCTCAGTAGTTGTGGCTCGCGGGCTCTAGAGCGCAAGCTCAGTAGTTGTGGCGCACAGGCTTAGTTGCTCCATGGCATGTGGGATCTTCCCGGACCAGGGCTCAAACCCACATCCCCTGCATTGGTAGGCGGATTCTTAACCACTGTACCACCAGGGAAACCCTGCTCTCACCTTTTGAGATGGACTGTATTCTGTCTATGGAATGTGTATCTCTGCTTTCACTTTACTATGGCTTGCTCTTGAATTCTTTCCTGTGTGAAGCCAAGGACTCTCACTTGGTGGCCCGTCCCAGGAACTCGCCTGAGACCTGAGACATGACCATCCTCTTGTGCCCCATTTTCCTGCAACATCTTTACAAAGGAAGAGGAAGAAGTTGGTCTTCTCCCCCTCCCCACTTTTCCTTTGATTATAAAGATGTAGCCCACTTAGCTCTCAGGGCAGAGCCCTCTTGCCTGCCCACTTGTATCCTTTATGAGCATCCTGAATTTAAATCTATTTCTTGCCTATCAAAAATATTCAACATCCGGGCTTCCCTGGTGGCACAGTGGTTGAGAGTCCGCCTGCCGATGCAGGGGACACGGGTTCGTGCCCCAGTCCGGGAAGATCCCACATGCCGCAGAGCGGCTGGGCCCGTGAGCCATGGCCGCTGAGCCTGCGCGTCTGGAGCTTGTGCTCTGCAACGGGAGAGGCCACAACAGTGAGAGGCCCGCGTACCGCAAAAAAAAAAAAAAAAAAAAAATTCAACATCCATTTATGATAAAAATTCTCAACAAAGTGGGTATAGAAGGAATATATCTCAACATAATAAAGGCCATATATAACAAATCTACCATCAATATCATACTCAATGATGAAAAGCTGAAAGCACTTGCTGTAAGATAAGGAACAAGGCAAGGATGCCCACTTTTGCCACGTTTATTCAACACAGTATTGGAAGTTCTAGCCACAGCAATCAGACAAGAAAACAAAATAAAAGGAATCCAAAATGGAAAGGAAGAAGTAAAACTGTCACTGTTCATAGATGACAAGATATATCTATAGAATCTATAGATAGAAAATCCTAAAGATACCACCAAAAAAACTATTAGAACTAATAAATGAACTTTCTCATACCACGTTCAAAAAGAAACTCAAAATGGATTAAAGACTTAAACATAAGACCTGAAACCGTAAAATTCCTACAAGAAAATATAGGCAGTATGATCTTTGATACTGGTTTTAACTATATATATATATAACTTTATTTTATTTTTTTTTGCAGTACGCGGGCCTCTCACTGTTGTGCCCTCTCCCGTTGCGGAGCACAGGCTCCGGATGCTCAGGCTCAGCGGCCGTGGCTCACAGGCTCAGCGGCTCCGCGGCTCCGCGGCATGTGGGATCCTCCCAGACCGGGGCACGAACCCACGTCCCCTGCATCGGCAGGCAGACTTTCAACCACTGCGCCACCAGGGAAGCCCCTAACAATATATTTTTGTTTTGGATATGTCTCCTTGGGCAAGGGAAACAAAAGCAAAAATAAATAAATGGGACTACATCAAACTAAAAAGCTTTTGTACAGAGAAGGAAACTATCAACAAAACAAAAAGGCTGCCTACTAAATGGGAGAAGATGTTTGCAAACAATATATCTGATAAGGGGTTAACATCCAAGAGATACAAAGAACTCACACAACTGAACATCAAAAAAACAAACAGAGATTGGTCCAAAATGGTGGAGTAGAAGGACATGCGCTCACTCCCTCTTGTGAGAGCACCAGAATCACAACTAACTGCTGAACAATCTTCGACAGAAAGACAATGGAACTGACCAAAAAAGATACCCCACATCCAAAAACAAAGGAAAAGCTGCACTCAGACAGTAGGAGGGGCGCAATCACAATAAAATCAAATCCAATAACCGCTGGGTGGGTGACTCACAAACTGGAAAACAATTATACCACAGAAGTCCACCCACTGGAGTGAAGGTTCTGAGCCCCATGTCATCCTTCCCAACCTGGGAGTCCGGCAATGGGAGGAGGAATTCCCAGAGAATCAGACTTGGAAGGCTAGGGGATTTGATTGCAGGACATCGAAAGGACTGGGGGAAACAGAGACTCCATTCCTGGAGGGCACACACAAAGTAGTGAGTGCATCAGGACCAAGGGGGAATGAGCAGTGATCCCATAGGAGACTGAACCAGACATACCTGCTAGTGTTGGAGGGTCTCCTGCAGAGGCAGGGTGTGGCTGAGGCTCATAGCAGGGACAAGGACACTGGCAGCAGAAGTTCTGGGAAGTACTTCTTGGCATGAGACCTCTCAGAGTCCACCATTAACCCCAGCAAAGAGCCTGTAGCCTCCAGTGCTGGGTCGCCTCAGGCCAAACAACCAACAGGGAGGGAACGCAGCCCCACCCATAAGCAGACAAGTGGATTAAAGTTGTACTGAGCTCTGCCCACCAGAGCAACACCCAGCTCTACCCACCACCAGTCCCTCCCATCAGGAAGCTTGCACAAGCCTCTTAGATAGCCTCATCCACCATAGGGCAGACAGCAGAAGCAAGAAGAACTACAATCCTGCAGCCTGTGGAACAAAAACCACATTCACAGAAACATAGACAAGATGAAAAGACAGAGGGCTACGTATCAGAAGAAGGAAAAAGATAAAACCCCAGAAAAACAACTAAATGAAGTGGAGATAGGCAACCTTCCAGAAAAAGAATTCAGAATAATGACAGTGAAGATGATTGAGGACCCTAAAAAGAATGGAGGTAAAGATCGAGAAGACGGAAGAAATGTTTAACAAAGACCTAGAAGAATTAAAGAACTAAAGAACAAACAAACAGACATGAACAATACAATAACTGATATAAAAAATACACTAGAAGGAATCAATAGCAGAATAACTGAGGCAGAAGAACGGATAAGTGACCTGGAAGACAGAATGGTGAAATTCACTGCCGCGGAACAGAATAAACAGAATGAAAAGAAATGAAGACAGCCTAAGAGACCTCTGGGACAACATTAAACACACCAACATTCGCATTATAGGGGTCCCAGAAGGAGAAGAGAGAGAGAAAGGACCTGAGAAAATATTTTAAGAGATTATAGTGGAAAACTATAATCTCTTAAAATATTTTCTCAGGTCCTTTCTCTCTCTCTTCTCCTTCTGGGACCCCTATAATGTAAATTGGAACATGGAAAAGGAAATAGCCACCCAAGTCCAGGAAGCTCATAGAGTCCCAGGCAGGATAAACCCAAGGAGAAACACGCCAAGACACATAGGTTATCAAACTGACAAAAATTAAAGACAAAGAAAAATGATTAAAAGCAGCAAGGGAAAAATGACAAATAACATACAAGGGAACTCCCATAAGGTTAACAGCTGATTTCTCAGCAGAAACTCTGCGAGCCAGGAGGGAGTGGCATGATATATTTAAAGTGATGAAAGGCAAGAACCTACAACCAAGAGTACTCTACCCAGCAAGGATCTCACTCAGATTCGATGGAGAAATCAAAAGCTTTACAGACAAGCAAAAGCTAAGAGAATTCAGCACCACAAAACCAATTCTAAAACAAATGCTAAAGGAACTTCTCTAAGTGGGAAACACAAAAGAAGAAAAGGACCTACAAAAACAAACCCAAAACGATTAAGAAAATGGTCATAGGAACATACATATTGATAATTACCTTCAATGTGAATGGATTAAATGCTCCAACCAAAAGACACAGGCTTGCTGAATGGATACAAAAACAAGACCTGTATATATGCTGTCTACAAGAGTCCCAATTTTACCTAGGGACACATACAGACTGAAAGTGAGGGGATGGAAAAAGATATTCCATGCAAATGGAAATCAAAAGAAAGCTGGAGTAGCAATACTCATATCAGATAAAATAGACTTTAAACTAAAGAATGTAACAAGAGACAAGGAAGGACACTACATAATGATCAAGGAATCCATCCAAGAAGAAGATATAACAACTATAAATATATAAGCACCCAACATAGGAGCACCTCAATACATAAGGCAAATGCTAACAGCTATAAAAGTGGAAATTGACAGTAACACAATAATAGTGGGAGACTTTAACACCTCACTTACACCAATGGACAGATAGATCATCCAGACAGAAAATTAATAAGGAAACACAAGCCTTAAATGACACAATAGACCAGATAGATTTAACTGATATTTATAGTACATTCCATCTGAAAACAGCATATTACACTTTCTTCTCAAGTACACACGGACATTCTCCAGGATAGATCACATCTTGGGTCACAAATCAAGCCATGGTAAATGTAAGAATACTGAAATCATATCAAGCATCAAGCATCTTTTCTGACCACAACGCTATGAAATCAGAAATAAATTACAGGGAAAAAAACGTAAAAATCACAAACACATGGAGGCTTAACAATACGTTACTAAATAACCAAGAGATCACTGAAGAAATCAAAGAGGAAATCAAAAACTGCCTAGAGACAAATGACAATGAAAATACGACGATGCAAAACATATGGGATGCAGCAAAAGCAGTTCTCAGAGGGAAGTTTATAGCAATATAATCCTACCTCAAGAAACAAGAAAAGGGCTTCCCTGGTGGCGCAGTGGTTGAGAGTCCACCTGTTGATGCAGGGGACACGGGTTCGTGCCCTGGTCTGGGAAGATCCCATGTGCCGCGGAGCAGCTGGGCCTGTGAGCCATGGCCGCTGAGCCTGTGCTTCCGGAGCCTGTGCTCCGCAACGGGAGAGGCCACAACAGTGAGAGGCCCGTGTACCGCAAAAAAAAAAAGAAACAAGAAAAATCTCAAATAAACAATCTAACCTTACACCTAAAGGAACTGGAGAAAGAAGAACAAACAAAACCCAAAGTTAGTGGAAGGAAATAAATCATAAAGATCAGAGCAGAAATTAAAGAAACAGAAACAAAGAAAACAATAGCAAAGATCAATAAAACTAAAAGCTGGTTCTTTGGGAAGATAAACAAAACTGATAAACCTTTAGCCAGACTCATCAAGAAAAAGAAGGAGAGGGCTCAAATCAATAAAATTAGAAATGAAAAAGGAGAAGTTACAACAGACACCGCAGAAATACAAAGCACCCTAAGAGACTACTACAAGCAACTCTATGCCAATAAAATGGACAACCTGTAAGAAATGGACAAATTCTTAGAAAAGTATAACCTTCCAAGACTGAACCAGGAAGAAACAGAAAATAGGAATAGACCAATCACAAGTAATGAAATTGAAACTGTGATTAAAAATCTTCCAACAAATAAAAGTCCAGGACCACATGGCTTCACAGGTGAATTCTAACATTTAGAGAAGAGCTAACACCCATCCTTCTCGAATTCTTCCAAAAAATTGCAGAGGGGGCTTCCCTGGTGGCGCAGTGGTTGAGAGTCTGCCTGCCGATGCAGGGGACGTGGGTTCGTGCCCCAGTCC
>NW_006772681.1:3597059-3602281 GCF_000442215.2 Lipotes vexillifer | reverse complement strand
TGCAAAAAAAAAAAAAAAAAAATTGCAGAGGAAGGAACACTCCCAAACTCATTCTACAAGGCCACCATCACCCTGATACCAAAAACAGACATAGATATTACAAAAAAAGAAAATTACAGACCAATATCACTGATGAATATATATGCAGAAACCCACAACAAAATACTAGCAAAGAGAATCCAACAACACATTAAAAGGATCATATACCACGATCAAGAGGGATTTATCCCAGGGATGCAAGGATTCTTCAATATACATAAATTAATAAGTGCGATAAACCACATTAACAAATTAAAGAATAAAAAGCATGTGATCATCTCAACAGATGTAGAAAAAGCTTTTGACAAAATTCAACACCCATTTATGATAAAAACTCTCCAGAAAGTGGGCATAGAGGGAACCTACCTCAACATAATAAAGCCCATATACGACTCACCCACAGCAAACATCATTCTCAATGGTGAAAAACTGAAAGCATTTCCTCTAAGATCAGGAACAAGACAAGGATGTCCACTCTCACCACTATTATTCAACATAGTTTTGGAAGTCCTAGCCATGGCAATCAGAGAAGAAAAAGAAATAAAAGGAATCCAAATCAGAAAAGAAGAAGTAAAGATGTCACTGTTTGCAGATGACATGATACTATACATAGAGAATCCGAAAGATGCCATCAGAAAACTACTAGAGTTAATCAATGAATTTGGTAAAGTTGCAGGATACAAAATTAATGCACAGAAATCTCTTGCATTCCTATACACTAACAATGAAAGATTAGAAAGAGAAATTAAGAAAACAATCCCATTCACCACTGCAACAAAAAGAATTAAATACTTAGGTAGGAATAAACCTAAGGAGATAAAAGACCTGTACTCAGAAAACTATAAAACACCAATGAAAGAAATCAAAGATGACACAAACAGATGGAGAGATATACCATGTTCTTGGATTGGAAGAATCAATATTGTGAAAATGAGTATACTACCCAAAGCAATCTACAGATTCAATGCAATCCCTGTCAAATTACCAGTGGCATTTTTCACAGAACTCGAACAAAAAATCTTGAAATTTTTATGGAGACACAAAAGACCACGAATAGCCAAAGCAATCTTGAGGGAAAAAAATGGATCTGGAGCAATCAGAGTCCCTGACTTCAGACTATACTACAAAGCTACAGTAATCAAGACAATCATACTGACACAAAACCAGAGATATAGATCAATGGAACAGGATAGAAAGCCCAGAGATAAATCCACGCACCTATGGTCAACTAATCTACGACAAAGGAGGCAAGGATATACAATGGAGAAAAGACAGTCTCTTCAATAAATGGTGCTGGGAAAACTGCGCAGCTACATGTAAAAGAATAAATTTGGAACACTCCCTAACACCATACACAAAAATACACTCCAAATGGATTAAAGACCTCAGTGTAAGACCAGACACTATAAAAACTCTTAGAGGAAAACATAGGCAGAACACTGTATGACATAAATCTTTTTTGACCCACCTCCTTGAGTAATAGAAATATAAACAAATGGGACCTAATGAAGCTTAAAAGCTTTTGCACAGCAAAGGACACTATAAACAAGATGAAAAGACAACCCTCAGAATGGGAGAAAATATTTGCAAATGAATCAATGGACAAAGGATTAATCTCCAAAATATATAAACAACTCATGCAGCTCAATATTAAGAAAACAAACAACATAATCAAAAAACAGGCAGAAGACCTAAATAGCCATTTCTCCAAAGAAGATATACAGATGGCCAAGAGGCACATGAAAAGCTACTCAACATCACTAATTATTAGAGAAATGCAAATCAAAACTACAGTGAGGTATTTCCTCACACTGGTTAGAATGGGCATCATTAGAAAATCTACAAACAACAAATGCTGGAGAGGGTGTGGAGAAAACGGAACCCTCTTGCACTGTTGGTGGGAACGTAAATTGATACAGCCACTATGGAGAACAGTATGGAGATTCCTTAAAAAACTAAAAACAGAATTACCATATAACCCAGCAATCCCACTACTGGGCATATACCCAGCGAAAAACATAATTCAAAAAGACACATGCACCCCAATGTTCATTGCAGCACTATTTACAATAGCCAGGTCATGCAAGCAACCTAAATGTCCATCGACAGATGAATGGATAAAGAATATGTGGTACATATATACAATGGACTATTACTCAGCCATAAAAAGGAATGAAATTGGGTCATTTGTAGAGACGTGGATGGACCTAGAGACTGTCATACAGAGTGAAGTAAGTCAGAAAGAGAAAAACAAATATTGTATATTAACACATATATGTGGAATCTAGAAAAATGGTATAGATGAACCGAATTGCAAGGCAGAAATAGAGACACAGATGTAGAGAACAAACGTATGGACACCAAGGGGAAAGTGGGGGTGGGGTTTGGTGGTGGTGGGATGAATTGGGAGATTGGGATTGACATGTATACACTAATATGTATAAAATAGATAACTAATAAGAACCTGCTATATAAAAAAATAAAATAAAATTCCAAAAAAGAAATATATAATCTTTTGTATGTATTCAATATTACATGAAATTAAATGAATATAATGCAAAAACAAATAACCCAATTAAATAATGGAAAGAGGACCTGAATAGACATTTTTCTAAGGAAGACATACAGATAACCAACAAATGCATGAAAAGATGCTCACCATCACTGATCATCAGGAAATGCAAATCAAAACACAATGAGATATTACCTCACACCTGTCAGAATGGCTATCAACAAAAAGACAACAAATAACAAGTGTGGGCGAGGATGTGGAGAAAAGGGATCCCCTGTGCACTGTTGGTGGGAATGTAAATTGATGCAGCCACTGTGGAAAACAGTATGGAGATTCCTCAAAAAAATAAAAATAGAACTACCATAAGATCCAGCGATTCCATTTCTGGGCCTTTATTTGAAGAAAACAAAAACACTAATTTGAAAAGATTATGCATGCCTATGTTTATTGCAGCATTACTTACAATAGTCAATATATGAAAGCAACCTAAATGTCCACCAATAGATGAATGGATAAAGATGTGGTTTGGACGAAGTGAGAGAGTGGCATGGACATATATACACTACCAAATGTAGAATGGATGGCTGGTGGGAAGCAGCTGCATAGCACAGGGAGATCAGCTTGGTGCTTTGTGACCACCGAGAGGGGAGGGATAGGGAGGGTGGGAGGGAGACCCAAGAGGGAGGGGATATGGGAATATGTGTATATGTACGGCTGATTCACTTTGCTGTACAGCAGAAGCTAATGCACCATAGTAGAGCAATTATACTCCAATAAAGATGTTGCAAATAAAAAAGATATGGTTAGTGTGTATACACACACACACACACACATGTGCATACGCAGTGGAATATTTACTCAGCCACAAAAAAGAATGAAATCTTGCCCTCTGTAAAAATATGGATGGACCTAGATTGTATTACGTTAAGGGAAGTAAGTCAGACAGAGACTTACACGTGAAACATAAAAAAACAAAACAAATGAACAAACATAACAAAACAGAAACAGACTCAAACTGGTGGTTGCCAGAGGGGAGGTGGCGTGGGGGGAAGAATGAAATGCGTGAGGGAGATTAAGAGGTACAAAATTCCATTTATAAAATAAATAAGTCACGGGGATGTAATGTACAGCACAGGGAATATAGTCAGTAATACTGTAATAACTTTGTATGGTGACACATGGTAACTAGACTTATCGTGGTGATCATTTTGTAATGTATAAAAATATCTAATCATTATGCTGTACACCTGGAACTCATGTAACTTTGTAAGTCAACTATACTTCAAATAAAAAGTAAAAAATGAAAATCCCTCCCCCCCAAAAAAGAACTGACAAATACATTTATAACACCCTCCAGAAAATGGGAACTTTGAAAGGAAGGGAGATTCAATTATCAACCCCTGGAGTCTTTTATGTTTAGCTGTTTCTCCAACTGTATGAGAAAAACACACTAGATTCGCAATTGTTTTTAGCCATGAAGGCTTTCTTTGAATGAAATCTCATGAAATGATCCAATATGTAAAATAGAAAATCATGATCATCAAAAGCAGATTTATTGTTATAGTTTAGTTTCAAAAACAAAGTATCATCCAGTGGTTATGAGGAATCTAGGAAAACCTGTCCCAGTAATGCCAACTTTGAGGTAAAGGGCTGACTAGGGCAGCTGAGAAGTGGGATTTTCTGCTTGGTGGGCTTCTTCTTCCTTGCCCGGTCATAGTTTTCAGGGGAGGACAATGTCCCTGGCCCTGTTGGGGGTTCCCATGGCCCTGAGCTCATAGTTTTTTTCTGAAATCTCGACCTATTCCGTTTGAGAGAGTAGAATTCCCTCATCAGATCTTCCACTTCCCACTGCTCTTCCTTCAGCCTCCGGCAACAGTGCAGGGCGGCGGGGTCAATGGGGTGCGCTTCTGTGTTGAAGATGTAACCCCCAGCCCCCAGGATGCACTCCCCGTAGGGGGTTATCACCGCATCGAAGGTGGAGCCGTTGTTGTGGATGAAGTTGGTTGGGTCAAACAGCAGGTAGAGGTATTTCACGGTCTCGGCCAGGAAGAAAGACTCCATGCGGTTGTCAAGCTTGTGGTCTCGCAGATCTTTGATCTGCCACGTGGAGGAGGGAAGCAAGTCAGACCAGCATCACAGTACAGCAGAAAGGGTCAGGGGACCCTGTCAGGCATTCCCGCTCTGCCACTAGGTGACTGCAGGCCTTTGGGCAAATCATTTAACTTTTCAGAACTTTGCCCTTTTCCCAGCCATCATCATCTCTCACCCAGGTTATCACAATTTTCAACTGGGCTTCCTGCTTCCATCCTTACCCTAAAGTATATTTATATCATAAATCTTACCTGTCACTCCTTCACAGAAAACTCTCTGTTGACATCCCATTGCCCACAGACTAAAATCAAAGTCCTTATCGTGGCCTAACAGGTCCTTGGTGATCTGGCTTCTGCTCCCTCCCTGACCTCATCTCTTCCTGCTCTCTCCCCTGGTTCTCGCAGGTCCAGCCACATGGCCTTTCTGTTCTGTGAACAAGCACATGCCCAGCCCGGTTCTTTTCATTGGTGTCCTTGCAACCTGGAGCACTCCTCCTTCAGACGCCCTCCCACTCTTTCACTTCCTTCAGGTCTCTGCTCAAATGCTACCTCATCAGAATGGTCTTCCCTGGCCCCCCTGC
>NW_006772681.1:3591001-3596705 GCF_000442215.2 Lipotes vexillifer | reverse complement strand
CCTACACGATATAACAATCTCCTATCCCCTTTATCTTACCCTTTTGTGACTCTAAACATTGATCTAACCATTCCTTTTTAATGATGTAAAAATGTCGCATCATTTACTTAGCTAATCCTCCCTTAACAGACATTAAGGAGGTTACCAAGTTTTTTGCTCTTGTAAACAACTAATTAGGAGTCTTTATGAAGAGAAATTCATACTGAGTTTACAGTCAGGGATGAGTAAGTTTACTTGCTACAAATATTTATTTTAGCTTCTCAGAATTAGCAACACATTTTCTTAAACGAAACTAATTCTCAGTAGACATCTATTTTACACCAAAAAAATGTGACTAAAACATGGACTTGATGTACCAAGCATTATTATTCTCTTGCCCTGTTTGCCAAAGGCCAAGGAGTCAGTTGCCTGTTCCCATCATTCGCCTTGGAAGGGCTCCAAAAGACTTCACTTTCATGGAAATAAGTCAAGAGTTCCTAAGGGCCCAATGGGCTCATCCACTTTGGCCTTTCACAAAATACAACATATTAGAAACTAAAACATATCATTGCTTTATATTTCTCCTACACATATAGGTCTTTTCTTTAAAAACATGTATCTATGTTTTACTTATAGAATATAATCACATTACAACTTTTTGAAAAAGGTTTTTGTTTGTTTTAATTCCTTACCCTAAAAAAAACCTCTGTAGGCTTTTTGGCAAATAGGCTTCCAGGCTATTTGCTTGCACATTTAGTTTTTACATGTCTGTAACCACTGTTTATTTCTGTCTTGCCTGCCTGGGTCCTCTATGGATGTGACATGGCTCTCATCCTTGACCCTTTCAGACCATTCTCCACAGAGCAGCCAG
This sequence comes from Lipotes vexillifer, assembly GCF_000442215.2. Classification (NCBI taxonomy): domain Eukaryota; kingdom Metazoa; phylum Chordata; class Mammalia; order Artiodactyla; family Lipotidae; genus Lipotes; species Lipotes vexillifer. The sequence goes on along the minus strand of NW_006772681.1, from coordinate 3,595,855 downwards.
AGTGGTCTTTCTAAAATACAAATCAGAGCATGTCACTGCTCTGCTGTAAATCCTCCCAAGGCTTATCATTCCAAGCAGAACAAAAGCCAAACTCTTCCTCAGGACTTATACAAAGCCCTGAGCAATCTAGCCCCTGCCTACTTCTGGGGCTGTATCTCCTCCCACTTTCCTCCTTGCTCACGCCCTCCAGCCACACTGGCCTTCTTTCTGTCTTTCAGATACACATTGTTTGTTTTTTCTACTAAAATGTCAGCTCAGGGGCTTGGTCCTTCTTCACTGATATAACTCTCAGCCTAGCACAGCGCCTGGCCCGTGAAAGACACTCAGCAAATATCTGTGAGACCAGTACAGCTGTTCCATTAAGGATCCCTGGGTTTGCAAATAAGGCTATGGGACTCTGTAATTCCCTTCTAGAATCCATTTTACAGGCCTTTTCGCAAAATGTTTCACAATACTCACCCTTGCCAAGTAGCCTATTCCGATAGCTAAAGGATCTATGAAGCAGGGAGAACGCCAAGGGCATGGAGTCAAGACCCCTGGGAACTCATCCTAGCTCCACCTCTACTAGCTCTGTGACCTCTAGCAAGGCTCTCAGTTTCTGCTCCTCAGTCTCCCCATCTCTAAAATAAAGGCATAGCTTATATCTCTAAGGTCCCTCCCAGTGCTAATATTCCAGAGGCTCTTTAGCAGCAGGGGGAGACATTTCCCAATCCTTGGGCCCGTGGAAACACTTACTGTGGCAAATCCACATTCCACCTTGCTGATTTTTTCGATGGATTCCACAGCATCTCTTCCGAGTTCTAAGAGGGTAGGGTCCCCCGTGGCACGGTAGAGGTACATGGCGCTCTCAATGAGTTCTGCGAAGTTCAAAGCAGACCTTCCTCACCCAGTGGCTGAGCAGAGAAGGCTTGGGGACTGCCTGGGCCAGTGAGAGATTCCTTCTCTCCACACCATGTCCACAGGGTCCCAACTAGTGGGTACATGGGACAACTCACTCAATACTGAATCTTCAGAGCCAATATACCCAGTCCGAAGCTTAGTGGACTTAGTGGACCATGGAATCCCATCCCAAGGGAGAGACAGGCAGCCAGGTTCTGGGATAGGGAAGGTGGCAGAGGCAGCTGCCTATCTCCCAATATCTGTTCCCTCCTTCTTCCTTAGTAACAGAAGAGCTAACTTTATCCAAGCACATGGACGCCTAGACTAACAACTATTCCCAGCAGGCAGGTGTGGGATTAAGGTCCCTGCCACCAAAGAGAGTCATGTAAGGCCAGAAAACCAGAGAGAAATACATTTCTATTTTATCTAAGCTACTACTTTGTCTCTGTCACTTACAGCCTAACCTAATCCTAAAACTTAAAAGAGTATGAGCCTGTCATTACAAGGCCCTTTCCAAGATGGGATAGGCCAAAAGATAAAGGTTAAGATACTCAAGAATCAACTTCCAATCTAGCAAAGATGCAACCATCAGTTCTCTGTGCCCAGAACAAGGCAACAGTCTTGCCCTGTTCTACACCACAACTGGAATTTGACGTTCACACATGGGCCCCATCATAAGATGAATATTTGCCAACTAGCCAACAGGAACTGGACCAGATGGGAATATTTATTCCAGAGAAAAGAAAACTTAGCAAAGTGTGTTTGTTGCTTTCAGATATCTAGAGAGCTGTTATGGAAAAGATGTGATTTCTAGGGTGGGCCCAGTAGGCAAAAGCTACAGTTCAACAGACTTCCCTACTTCTTCACCTCTTTTTTCTCAGAGAGGAAAGAACACCTCTCCCCTCCCTATACCAACGTCTCCTCCTGATGCTCTACATCCTGTTTCCTCCTAGCCCTTGATCAGTACTTTTCTTCCTTTTGATTTATTACTGCAAACTCCATTACTTATTCTTGGAGAAAAGATCGCTGCCTATCTCTCCAGTTTTCTCCTACTTCTCTCTCCGTTTACCCCACAGGCCTCTAGACACTGGCTAATCTAATCACTCATATTCTAAGCAAAGATTGGGGCACATTTACTGGTAGATGAGCACACTGTGTGTGTTCAAAGACAGAAAAGACGGTGTCCTCATGGGAAGCCTCTCCTTATGCTTCTCACAGCTGGCTGACTCAGTGCCCAGGGCCAAGCATCTTGTTTCTTGTTTTCTCTTCCTCGCACATGGGCCTGCATATGCTAGTAAATGCTTTAATTTCCTGTATATCTAGCCAACTCTCTAGAAGAGGGTGACAGCCCAAGGTTTAGATTTGGACTTAGGTGAAGGTTAAGCCCTTCAGAGGCTTTTAGGCTAGGTTCTGTGCTCCAGCACTGCTGATCGGATACATGCACCAGAGCGTCAGGGACTGGCCAATCTAATTATAGAATAGTACCTTATCTCCCATTGGCTATTGCTTTGGGATAGGAAGGGTGACTGGTCTAAGACATTTCTGGATTCCTGGCTGTGGTACCTTACTTTCCACTGAGCATTCCTACAAACAAAACATGTTGCCACCTTAAGTAGTGAGCCCCCTGTCACTGGTGGTAATCAAACATAGATGAGATAACCACTTGATGGGGCTATTGCAGGGGGATTTCGATTAGAAGACCTCTCAGGTTCCCTCTAACCTTGAGAATGCACATGTCTAAGTCTTACATTTAGTTCCAACCTCTATCTTCATTTTACCTATTGGTAACATGGGATCCAATACCATCTGAGTATTTTCTCTTTAAAAAAAAAAAATGCCATGAGAATAAATGCATGAGAAATACTAAAAACAGCAGCCTCTAAGGAGTCAAAAGTGACTAATTTGCTGCTTCCAGTTGCTGCTTTACTCCCGCTCTGGTCCCCCTCCAAGACTCCTACAGCAATCACTTAGGGGACTACAGGGTTAGAGGAGGAAGGAAGTGGAGCTGAGGATGGCAGGATGGGCAGAACCCATTAGAAGGCCCACCCCACAGCTAAAAGGCATTCAGGTAGGAAGAGTCTAAAACAATGGGAATGTAACCTATTTTGCGGGGGAGGGGAGATGACTGTGTGCTGACTCAGCTTCCTTCCTCTGTCCCCCTTTCCCTTCCTCTCCTCACAATGTTTAACTTTCCTTCAGTGAGTCAGAAGATCGGAGCTGGAAAGGAACTTAGAAGAGTTCTCAAGTGTATTGTCCCTTTCTTCTCTACATCTTGACTGCTGACCTGCAAGTGGGGAGGTGGACGAGAAGAGATGATTCACTCCTAAAGTCCATTCCAAAGTTCTAACGTTCCATAGATGCACAACTTATCTGACCTGACCCACTGACTTAAAGAAGTTTGCCTACACATCTGAAATCCCAATGGCAAGAACTCAAAAGGCGTCAGCCTGGCTTTTTCCATCTCACTTGCTTGTCTGGGTTTGAAACAGCATAAGATGTAATTAGGAGACCTGGGTTCCGGTCCTAGCTCCTATACTTAACAGCCTTGGGCAAGCCATTTCAACCCACCAGGCTTCCGTCTCCTTCTCTGAAAATAAGGGGGATAAATAATTCCTAGAAGGAAAACCATCCAGAACCACTGGAAGAAGCAGATGGGAAAAAAATGGAGCTGTGAGCACTTGTGAGGCATGGAGCTTCATAGAAATGCGAGGGGTTGGGGTTCTGAGAATCAGAGCCTGTGGGCTGGCAGTGGGCCAGAGATGCTGCTTACCCGGTCGAAGCGGGTAACCCTCTCGCTTTTCCACTGTATATCCCTGAGGAATGTTGTAGAATTCCGGGAGCCCCCCAAACTGCTTCCAGACGGTGTAGTAGTTGAGGAAGGTCCTCATGGCATTGTCAATGTCCCCAATGAGGGTCTGTAGGAGAGAAGTGGTTGTCAGGCAAGCAGCCACCAGGCAGGAAACCCACATACAAAACCCCACACATGGGCTTCCCTGGTGGCGCAGTGGTTGAGAGTCTGCCTGCTGATGCAGGGGACGCGGGTTCGTGCCCCAGTCTGGGAAGATCCCACATGCCGCGGAGCGGCTGGGCCTGTGAGCCATGGCCGCTGAGCCTGCGCGTCTGGAGCCTGTGCTCTGCAACGGGAGAGGCCACAACAGTGAGAGGCCCGCGTACCGCAAATAAAAAAACAAAACAAAAACAAAAACAAAAACCACACACACAACCTCAGGGAAAAGAGGAAGCAAAGGCTTTGGAGCCAAAAAGACCTGTGATCAAACCCAGAGTCGGCCATTTACTCAGTGTGCTGCCTCAAACCAGACACTTAACTTCTCTGAGCCTCGTCTCTAACATGCAAAATACAACGTATATTTTACATTGTTGTGAGGGACAGAGGCTGTATACAATGTCCCTGCCTACCAGTACGTGCTCAGTCAATACTGGCTACTAACTGTTTTTAAGTAGGTAAGTCAGCCATCTGATTCAAACTTCTAAGAATAAGAAAAAGATTGATTGTACTTAATCTCACTCACACCCTACCCCCCAGCAAATAACCATTTTGCATTAGTTTGTAAACATAAGCAAAGATGTATGAGTATGTATTATTTCCCCCACATTAAATACGGCTTATTAAATATACTTTTCTGTAGCTTCCTTTATTCAGTTAACAATACATCTCAATTTTTCCATGTAAGTACATAAAGCACTCCCTCCTCCTATTTATACAGTTGCATAGTATTCCACTGCTTGGACCGCAATTTAATTAGTTCCCTATTGATAGCTAGTTGGCTTTGTTCCAATCTTTTGCTATTTGCTACAATAATCAATGCTGCAATAAATAACCCCATACATATGTCACCTCAAACATATGTGAAGTGTGTCTGTAAGATACATTTCCAGAGTTGGGATTGCTGAATCTGAGAATATATGCACTTGTAATTTTACTAGGTGCTTCTATGTAGCTATTCATATTAGTGT
>NW_006772681.1:3586574-3590991 GCF_000442215.2 Lipotes vexillifer | reverse complement strand
GGAAAGAGCTGACCTTCTTGACATCTCCACTAGATGTCTCAAGGATAGAACAAACTTGACAGTTTCCAAACAAAACTATCGGTCCCTTCACACTCCCACAAAGCTGCCTCCCTCCTCTCACCTCTCTCCCTTTTCAGTAAACGGCACCACCTTCCACTGATTCCACTCTGGCCAGATACCTGCTGGCCATCCTTGACTCCTCCCTCTTCCCCCACTCCCACATCCATTCCATCAGCAACTCCTATCAATTCTCTCTCTCTCTAAAACATCAAGATTTTTCTCTTTATCTCCAGAGCCACCACCTGTTCACCTGCATCTTGCACTGGGATGACCTCAAAGGCCTCCTCACTGGTCCTACCACTTGTCTTCTCCAGTCCACTCTTCCCAAGGCAGCCAGAGCAACTGTCTTACTCAGTGGCTTTCCACAGGCTCAGCTTAAGGTCAAGACACCTCACCATGGCCCTCAAGGCCCTGAGAAATCTGGCCTCTGCTGACTTTCCACTGACCGGTCTTTCCCGTCCCTGGACTGTGGCCATGCTGCTTTTGTCTCTGATAAACACCCAACTCTTTCCTGCCTTGGGACCTTCACACATCATGTTTCCTCTGCCTGGAACATCGTCCCCCACCCCAGTTCTTCACGTATCAGCTTGAGCATCACCACTTCTGAGAGGCCTTCTTATCTAAAGTAAGTTCCCATCCAATATTCTCTCTTTTAGCCTCTAATTTGTTTCCTTCATTGCAACTTATTATTTTATGAATTTGTCTAAGTTTTTCTTTGTGTCTTGCCCTCTATAAACTTCACGAGGACAGGGCCTGGAATAGAGCAGGCACTCAAATATTTGTTGAGTAAATGAACAAATTTAATGTCTATAAGCCTCCTTTCTTCATCTATGAAACATCGTTTACCTCGGTGTGTTGTGATGATTCTGTGTAAAATGCCCAGCACATAAATCATTCTTTCATAAATGTTTATCACCTCTATGTGCCAGACAGACTGTCAGCTAAATGTTAGCTATTAGTGTTATTATAACCTCATAGAGAAATAACCCCAGGACCCCTTCTTAAAGCGGGAAAAGTGCCACACACAAAGCACACAAATCCTATACAAACAAAGATGGCAAAGTGTGGTATACACATACAAAGGAATATTATTCAGCCTTAAAAAGAAGGAAATTCTGACACATGCTACAAGCATGAAGCTTGAGGGACATTATGCTAAATGAAATAAGCCATTATGCTAAATGAAATAAGCTAGTCACAAGAAGACAAATACTGTATAATTCCACTGATATGAGATACCTGGAGTAGTCAAAATCATAAAGACACAAAACATAATGGTGGTATGACCCAGCAATCCCACTGCTGGGCACATACCCTGAGAAAACCATAATTCAAAAAGAGTCATGTACCACAATGTTCACTGCAGCACTATTTACAATAGCCAGGACATGGAAGCAACCTAAGTGCCCATCAACAGACGAATGGATAAAGAAGATGTGGTATCATATATACAATGGAATATTACTCAGCCATAAAAGGAAACGAAATTGAGTTATTTGTAGTGAGGTGGATGGACCTAGAGACTGTCATACAGAGCGAAGTAAGTCAGAAAGAGAAAAACAAGTACCATATGCTAACACATATATGTGGAATCTAAAAAAAAAAAAAAAAAAAATGGTTCTGAAGAACCCAGGGGCAGGACAGGAATAAAGACGCAGAAGTAGAGAATGGACCTGAGGATATGGGGAGGGGGAAGGGTAAGCTGGGATGAAGTGAGAGAGTGGCGTAGACATATGTACACTACCAAATGTAAAACAGACAGCTAGTGAAAAGCTGCTGCGTAGCACAGGGAGATCAGCTTGGTGCTTTGTGACCACCTAGAGGGGTGGGATAGGGAGGGTGGGAGGCAGACACAAGAGGGAGGGGATATGGGGATATATGTATATGTATAACTGATTCACTTTGTTATAAAGCAGAAACTAACACACCATTGTGAAGCAATTATACTCCAATAAAGATGTTAAACAAAATAATAATGATGGTTGTCAGGGGCTAGGAGAGGAGAGAATGGGGAGTTATTGTTAAAAGGTATAGAATTTCAGTCTTACAAGGTGAAGAGAATTATGGGGATGGATGGTGGTGATGGCTGCACAACATGAACATAAATACCACTGAACTGTACACTCAAAATGGTTAACACGGTAAATTTTATGTTATGTGTATTTTACCACAGTAAAAAAAAAAAAAGAAAAAAATACAATCATTTATTTTTTCTTCCATTACTGGGCATTTGGACCATTTCTAGTTTTTCTTTGTCATGAACTTTGCTGCTGGGAATATCCATGTACAGATTGCATCTTTCCCTGGTCAATTATTTTCTTGAGGAACATGCATAGAAATAGAATCATGCAAAGTCAAAGGGTGTGATCAGTTGTATGGCTGGTGGCACAAGCAGGTTTTCCAAGAGGAATGTAGTTACAAATAGTTTTAAGGAAATAGATTTCCTGATCCTTAATTTTCCTAAAATGGATCTGCTTGAAAAGATGCTTACAACACAAAGGCAGGCTACCCATTCTATCTCTTCCACAACTGTCCTACCACCTTATAAAAGCAAGATATACCCACCAACAATCTCCAGCCTTACTGCGGAACATTGTCCTTGGATATAAAAATGTCCTGAGAACTGAACTAGGTTAAATTTAAAATATTAGTGTAGGTGTTGAGAAAAATGAATGGCTCTAACCACTGGGTAACAAATCCTTCTGCAAATCAGATGGCTTTCAATTCTTTGCCTTCAAAAAACTGAAAGAGGAACTGGTCAAGTTGTCAGCAGAGACATCATTAAAAATAATTTTTGATGACAGATCATTTGTGATTTTTCTTTAACCATATAAAGAGTGAACCATAAAATACTGCCACATTTGCAGGTCAAAAATGGTTGATGCTGGCAATTTTATATGGTTCAATCTATTAACTCAATGATTTCAAAGAACTGAATGATATTACAATATCAAACTCCTTCCATCTCCATCTACTTATTTATGTGCACAGGCTCCTCAGCACTTACATCTAAAAAAATGAAAAGCAGGAATAAAACTGATGCTTAACAGTGCTCTGTTTTAGCAATATGTATTATTCATGCACAAATACATGAACTACTTAAAAACTTTAAAAAGCCCCAAAAATCTCATTAAGAAATGCACTTCAGGGACTTCCCTGGTGGTCTTGTGGTTAAGACTCCACGCTTCCACTGCAGTGGGTTCAATCCCTGGTGGGGGAACTAAAATCCTGCATGCCGTGCGGCGTGGCCAAAAATAAATAAATAATTTGGGGCTTCCCTGGTGGCGCAGTGGTTGAGCGTCTGCCTGCCGATGCAGGAGACACGGGTTTGTGCCCCGGTCCGGGAAAATCCCACATGTCTCGGAGCGGCTGCGCCCGTGAGCCATGGCCGCTGAGCCTGCGCGTCCGGAGACTGCAAGGCCACAACAGTGAGAGGCCCGCGTACCGCAATTTAAATAAATAAAAATAAAGTCATGGGCTCTTTGTTAAAAAAAAAAAAAAAAAAAGAAATGCACTTCCAATAAATTACTTTCAGGTTTATAATCATCAAAAATTGTAAGCTATAAATGTTGTTTTAATCAGTTACATACTAATGATAACTAAATCCAGAAGAAAACAAATTTAATACTCAGAGCTTATGATCACGGGAAATTTAAACACATTTTAAACTTCTATGTATGAACAAATTTTGTCACAGAGACATACGATAGGGTGAACAATAAAATGCTTTCAGCATAAAATATAATAATTAGGATAAAATCCTGTTCGAGTGGTAGAATGGAAATATGAGTTGGAGGAGAAAAAGGAATGGTATGCAACTATTTAAACTCATAAGATTAAAAACATGCATGGGGCTCTATAATTTTTCAAAATTCTTTTAGGGGACACTCAGCTAAATTTGAAGATCTTAGAAGAGTTGGACCAATATTTAATGTTATCAACAAGTCCTCTCTGAGCTTCTTTCCCCATCTGTAAAATGAGAGGGTTGGCTAAAAGTATATAATGGGGAACAAGTTAAATAAATGACAATATATCTATTCAATGGAATATATGCAACTGTTTAAAAAAGTAAAATTGATCTTTATGTATCAATAAAGAATGATCTCCAAGATACATTCAGTGAAAAAGAATAAAAATGTTCCTATTTATGTAAAGAAAAAAGGGGGCTATAAATATGCATATGGATATGGATTTCTGGAAAGAGGTACAGAAAACTGACAACAAGGGCTGGATTGGGGAGAGAATCTGAGGGTGGGGGCTTGAGACTTATCATTGTATTCCTTGTTGTGCTTTAAAAATTTACCACCAGGCTTCCCTGGTGGCGCAGTGGCTGAGAGTCCGCCTGCCGATGCAGGGG
>NW_006772681.1:3579953-3586411 GCF_000442215.2 Lipotes vexillifer | reverse complement strand
AAAAAAAAAAAAAAAAAAAAAAAAAAAATTTACCACCATCTACATGTTACTACCTTTTCTTAATTTCTTAAGATTAAAAAGAAGTTGTTTATAAAAATATTAAAAATATTTTAGGACACACAGGGGCTGGATTAGATGGGCTCTAAGATCCCTTCCAGCTGCAACTCTATCAGACCATGTAATGGAGACACATAATGATGGCAGGCAGAGCAGCCCCAGCTGCTGTCACGCCCTTTCCTAGGCCCGCTGTCAAGAATGAGGATATGTGACAGAAATGTCCAGCGGAGAGATGGTCACTGCCAATGGCTATTACCGCCCTGTCTACTTTAAGTGGTACAACATTCCACAGCAAGCTGGAAGTTCAGTTCCTGACACCTTAAAGCTCCCCTTGGAAAATTCAGTTTGGCAGAACTTTAAATCTGTCTCACTCTAAGCCCCTCTCCCATCCCCAATCCACTCCTCCAAAAAAGAGTGCTCAAGCACTTTTTTGACTCATACATTAGAATGAGCTTGCTTTGCCGGTTCCATAGAAAAAGGACCACGCTCTCTGATCGTTCCTACCTGAAGACCAGGCCAGTAGGCCTCCAGAGACTGGAAGACTGGCATGGACACAGTCCCCTTGTACATCTGCACCCACAGGTACCAGTCATCGAAGCGGGTGTAATTCCGAATGGCTTTGTTATATTCTGCAGAGGAGATAAGATGATGGACACATCAGTGATGAGGGACACAAAAAGCAGGCTTTGGCAACAGAAAGATGGACTTAAACATTTGCAAGACCCTAGGGTGGCCCAGCCTCAAAGCACACTAGGATGCAAGGAGGCACAGAGGAAGGAGCATGGGTTCTGGAAGCAAACTTCCAGGCTCAAATTCCAGCTCCAGCTTTACCACTTGTTAGCTGTGACCTCAGGCAAGTTTTTCCCTCTTAAGCCTCAGTCTTATTATCTGTAAAGTGAGAAGAGTAATGTTATATACCTCATGGGACTGTGCAGTCATTTATTCACTCAACAATATTCACTGAGTGCCTACCAGGTGCCAGGCACCTGGGGGGTGGCAAATAAGACAAAGTCCAGCCCTCAGGGAGCTGGCATTCTAGTGGGAACTTGAACTTATAACTCCCCCTAGACTGTAAATCTGTGAGAGCTAGGACTTTGTTTTGTTGATTGCAGAATCCCCAAGATGAAGATAGTACATAATAAATATGCACAATAAGCATTATCTGAATGAACAAAGTACCAAAAACATGCAAATAATAAGATAATCTCAAACAGTGTTGCAAGGATGAAATGAAATAGTCCATGTTCAGTGCTTGGCACAAAACTTAACACAATGGTACACAAATATTTACTGAGTAATGGTACTCAGTAAATATTTGCTGAATAAATGAATGGTAGCTATAATTATTATTAGGTGCCCAACAATTCCTCAATATCATTACTACTAGTGTCTAAGGGCCTGAAGGGTAAACTGCTTTTATTCAACAGGCATTAATCTACAGCTACCTCCTGCAAAGCACTGTGGGGAGTACAGATGAATAAGGCCTGGATGCTGCACTCAGTTAGAAGAGCTGTAACTGTGATGATAGCTGACTGCAAAAATGATGCCGGGCTTCCCTGGTGGCGCAGTGGCTAAGAATCCGCCTGCCAATGCAGGGGACAGGGGTTCGAGCTCTGGTCTGGGAAGATCCCACATACCGTGGAGCAACTAAGCTCATGCACCACAACTACTGAGCCTGTGCTCTAGAGCCCATGAGCCACAACTACTGAGCCCACGTGCCACAACTACTGAAGCACGCGTGCCTAGAGCCTGTGCTCCGCAACAAGAGAAGCCACTGCAATGAGAAGCCCGTGCACCGCAACAAACAGTAGCCCCGGCTCGTCACAACTAGAGAAAGCCCGCGCGCAGCAACTAAAACCCAATGCGGCCAAAATAAATAAATAAATTTATATATTAAAAAAAAAAAAAAAAGATTCTGAAGGCCCTAAATTCTGAGGAAGAATCAAGCTATTTCCTGGGCAAAGTGACATTTAAGCTGGGCCTTAACGGGTGAACAGAATTTGGACACATAAAGGCAGGAAAAAAGGTATTTTAGGCAAAGGAAACCATGTGCAATGGCCAGGAAATAAAAAATCCAGGGCTGCACATAGAGAAGCCAGCATGGTTCACTTGGCTCTTGCAGGAAGGCATGAAAAGGTGTAGTGGGCCTCAAGTGGGCAGTGTAAGTCCATGGTGGTTTTGAATGCAGAGCTGATTCTGTAGGCACTTGGGAGCAACTGAAAGTTTATAAATAAACTACATGTCAATAGGGAAAACCATGGGGAAAAGCCCCCTTACCCTGCCCTTTTTACCTAGGAACATGGCCATGAGCTTCTTATCCTGAAGCAGGATGGCTCCTTTTACCAGGTACTCAAAGTAGGAGTCCACGCCAGCCCCGATGCCCGCGTCCTGGGCTACCCACTTGCCAGTGAGCACATCGATGTGGTTGCCGACCTAGGAGAGAGACATGTGGTGTCAAAGGAGGGCCCAAGACCAAACAAGGATGTCCCCACACCCTTGACTGTCCCGTGAGATACAAGACAGGCACCCCAGTGCTTCTTGGGAGACAAGCAGGCTATCGGGGTACGGGGTTGGGGGGCAAGGCTGGATCATGGCCAGCTCTCTTGCATATATGTACAGTGGAGACACATCTCATGCACATTTAGGAGGACTTAATTATACACACTGGTCAAAAACTGAAAAAAGAACAATGACTTGGAGTGTTCATGCCCTGTCTAGAGTGAGTGTGAGCTGGGAATGAGAACGTGCTGTTCCCACAATCTGTCTCAGACTTCTCAGCCTGAGAATCTGCATGCGATTCCAGTGTCTAAAGACATAAGATATACTTTCCGTATTTCCATAAATCAACTTGGGAAGGACATCCAAGAAACTGATAGAGTAGTTGCTTGTAAGGAGGAACTGGGTAGCTGGAGGAAGGGTCACAGATGTCACTGCATACTTTTTTGTATCCTTTGACTTGTGAACAATTTAAAAATAAATTTTAAAGATTTAAATGAAGAGATATGTTGTCCATATAACTTAGACCCCGATGGAAGCTGATAACTTCACCTGGTACTCATTCAAAAGAAACAGCTAATTGTCCTGTGTTAGTTTGGGCAGAGCCCCAGCAAGGAAGCCAGGAAGTCGTTGATTTGGAAGGTGAGTCCCTGGAAACTCTGGAAGACGAGGGGAAAAGTGAGGCAGGGCAGGGAGGCAGCCCATAAAGGGTGTGCTGTCAGGCAAGTTACCACCATGGGAAACGGAGCTCTATCCCACCGGGCAGCTCTGGGAGTCAGTGTAGAGCACGAGCCTTGGCACGGTCCCACCCGAGGGCCGGGGAACTAGGGTGATTGTCCATAAACTCCCATCAGTATCAGCCACTGATTGAGAACTGCTCTGGGGTAGCATTTAAGACCTGGTGTTTCCAGCCACGTGCAAGCAGAGCAGGATCCAGGCACCAGAAAAGGCCAGTAGCCAAAGAGACATGGGTGACGGCAACTGGAAGACAGGCCAGTGTGCACGGAAATGATAAAGGGCTGAGAGGATGTGGGCAGGGTGGTCACGGAGTCACTATGGCTCCTGAGCTGGAGAAAAAACTGCCTGTGTTGGACACTAAAGGAGTTACTCTAGGTCTCCAGAGTGGCACCTTCTTAAGGGACTGTCAAGGAGTCCTCATACAAGTTTCACTTTTCAAGCTGACTTAGAAACAGACTTTGCATAAAATGTGCCTCCACCTGAATCACTTTCGGACAACACAGTCTTTATAAGTCATAATGACTCAGCAAGGAGGTATTAATCCATAAATATTATTGCTGAAGTAACTGTGGATCAGAAAGGTTGAATGACTTGGCCAGGGTCACACAGTTTCAACATAGTAAGGCTGGGGCTCAGTCTCAGTTCTGACTAAATCTAGTGCTATTTCCTGGACAGCTTTGGCTCAATTACTGTTAGTTTCACTGGATCATCTAGGTTAGGAGCCGAAACCGACCTTAGAGATGATCTGGCCCAAGGTGTGTTAAATTTCCATAGGTCAGTAGGTTTGGAGGGGAAAGAAAAGTTCTGGGGTCAAATAAGTTTGTGAAACGTTGAGTTAAGCAAAGTTAAATAGATGAATTTATCATAGGATTTCATAACCTTTAACCTGCTCGTGTTCATTATGACTCTCCAAAAAAAGGATACTATTTATAGTGTTGCCCAAATTTAATTGACCAGTAGTCATTTCCTCATGGAACAGCCATTCAACATCTCTCAAATCTTCTGGTTCTAAGAAACACCGTTTTACAAATAAATATATGTAAAAATGAGGGCCAGACAGGCTGACGATCTAAGGTCACCGAGTGAGTCAGTGGCATGAAGCATATGACCCACTCCCTAGATCAGAGAAGCTCAAGGAGCCAGAGCTTATATGGCCCCTTTTCCTGCCAGAGGATGTGTTCTCATGCTGTCCTCCCCTCTGTGCCAAAGCATGAACTGGAGGCTTGGTCTACTTTCGGTGCTGTGAGCCTAAGTCGTGGACCACTCCTGAGGTCACCCTTAGTTTCCTTCGGCTGGACTGCAACTTGTTGCTCAGAGCCCTGAGCCTCATAAGCAGGGGCCAAGGTGGCCAACTTGAGCTAGACAGGAAGAGTGGCAGCGGACCTACCAGCCCAATATCTGACCGGCTCTCCCAGAGGCGCATCAGGGCCACTCTGGCCACGTCTTCGAACACAGGGTCACCGGTGAGGCTGCTCACGGTGGCAAATTCCACGATGAAGGTCCCGAATCCTGCTGTGCAGGTGACAGGAGTCTCTCCTGGGTTCACGCCGTGAAGCAGGTTCACCGTTCCATACGGCATGCCAGTGGGGGTCTGAAAGGCTGAACAATCGCAAAATTAAGACCCCAGATAGGAGCGGGGAGGTGGGCATGGGTGGACACAGGACCAAAGCCTGAGGCCTTGGCCAGCACTTCCCTTTTGTCTCCTGGGTGACCTGCTAGAGACTGAGCCAGAGAAGGATAAATGTCACAACTGGAGGGCCCTCAGTGGCCACCTAACCCAGATGCTCTCAAACACTGCTCCTCATGCCTTGGGCTCTTGCCTGTGGTGAGCAGGGAAGCAGCAGGCTGTGCTCTGGGGTATCACACTCCACGCATGCTCACTTTAGCTAGAGCAGCTCTACTTTTACTTATTTTATATTATGCCTCAGAGGCCAGGCAAGTAACTTAGTGTGAAGCAGGCAGGGCTTAAGCCACAGGCAGTGGGGGAGCTGGTGGCACAATGAAAAAGCCATTCATCTACTTCTTAAAACACCATTCTGACCAAATGAAACACATCTGAAGACTGTAAACAGTCCCAGAGCAGCCAGTTTAAGATCCCTGCTCTAAATAAAGAGTTTCAGGGGCTATGTTATTTTTTTAAAAAAGGATATAAACCACGAAACTGCCAATGTGGTCCAACCCTCAATTCACAGGTAGGAAAGGTCAGGCTTGTAAAGAAGTGACTCAAAGATCACAGAGAGAGCCAAACAGAGCTGGGATGGGAATGACTATCACGTGCCCACTCCCTTTCCCCCCCTCAATGGGCCCAGTGCCCTGTCCACCTCACCCCAGTGCCTTCTAATTCAAGGCAAGGAACTAAGACAGCAAGTCAGAGGCAGAGATTTCCTCTCCAGGCTGAAAGGTCAAACAACCCCAAAGCAGCCTGTGCGCCACCAAACTGTGAACAAAGTTGTCAAAACTTCCAAGAACCACAAGGCCCAGCAACTTTACTGTAAGAAGAGAAACTTGCTATCTGGCAGACATGAGTGGTAAGCAAGGAGGATTCAAGTCACAAGCAAGAAGGGCCCAAAGGGATAGTTCAGAGAAGTCAGGCAGTATTAAAAAGGGGGTGGGAAGGTGACAAAATCCTGTTTCTCAGCGTGAATGCACTTTTCAATATGTATATTTCTCAATACAAGAAAAAGAAGGGAGCAACCAGACAGTTTCCCTCCAGGGATGAGTCACACAGGACATGATGTTTGTAAGGAGACATTCAGGCCGTGAGTGAGACCTGAACCCAGTTCGCTCACTCTCCTCAGCTCCAAGGATGAGAGGCAATTCCTGGGTGAAGGGGAGAAGTGAGACGGCCAAGAGGTTGGTGGAAAGCACAGTGTAACGTGTTTGGGTGTGAACAGCTCTCAGAGCCTCCACCACACCCTGAACAGAACACAGCGTCCCACTGATGCTGCCGAGCCCAGCTACTGCCCCTCTGGACAAACACTGCAGCTTGGCCTGCAGCCCTGGACATGGCTCAGCTACAAAACAAGTCCCTCTCGTGTCTCAGTGGTGTTTGAGGTTCTCCAAGAACTTTCTCCTCTCTGACCTCATTGTACGTCTCCCCAGAGGGAGGCAGGAATTATGACTCCCATTTGATAGACGGGGAAATTGAACCAAGGAGAGGAAGAGCG
>NW_006772681.1:3570283-3579928 GCF_000442215.2 Lipotes vexillifer | reverse complement strand
GCGGCTTGGTCAAGCTATTGGTTGTCAGATCCGAGTCTAGAACCAGGGGTCCCAAACGCTCAGACCAAGGCTCTTCTCTGGAACCCTTTCATTCCAGTGGCGTGTGAGCCTGGGAAGGGGCAAAAGCACTCACTCAAATAAGGGCAAGAGCCTTCCAGCCACCAGGCTGGGCTTCAGCACTCCTCGCAAATATTAATGAGGTCAGCTCATCCATCCTAGCCTAGCCGTCAAAATGCCAAGGACTCTCCTGTTTTCCATGGTGGGCGCCAAGAGGTAGAAATACCAAGTGTTTGGGTGAGCAACACGAGCAAATAATTCTGCACAGCCACTCTCTTCTCCAGCAAGAGCAGCAGGACCTACCAGACTCCATCTCTGCCCCATCTCCACATTGGTCTTACCTGGGAGGAGTTTCCGGGCTGCCTCCTCAGCCATCCTCAGGAGAGGTCCCGAGCAGGGCCATCCAGCCTCCACTTCTACCCCAGCCCTCTTTGAAAGCAGGTGAGCAGACAGAAGTCCTCCTACTACTACAGATGGTACAAAAAGCAAGTGTCAGAATCCTAAGGACCAGTCTTTCCCTTGTACAAATTAAACCTAATGCTCTGTTCAGTGGCTCACTGGGAAGGGGCTGGAGCCACATAGCAAAAGAAGAGTCCTTAACCCCCCACACTGGTACAGTGTTAAGTTCATGAAGTTTATTTTTCTCTTGGTGGGTCACAAAAATAATGGTTATCGGGCTTCCCTGGTGCCGCAGTGGTTGACAGTCAGACTGCTGATGCAGGGGACATGGGTTCGTGCCCCGGTCCGGGAAGATCCCACATGCCGTGCAGCGTCTGGGCCCGTAAGCCATGGCCGCTGAGCCAGCATGTCTGGAGCCTGTGCTCCGCAACAGTAGAGGCCACAACAGTGAGAGCCCCGTGTACCACAAAAAAAAAAAAAAAATGGTTATCATTTTTTTGCAGTCCCTACTGTATACCAAGCACTAGGTACTACTGTGCCCTCTTCAGACGGAGATACTGTGGTTCAGAGAGGTAAAGTGACTTGCCCAGGGTCGTCCATCTAGTAGGTGGTAGGGCCAGGTCTGTCTGACTCCAAAGTCCATGCTCATTGCACTTGGTCACTGTCTCCCAATCACCCCAAGACCAAGGGAGGATACTTATTACCTTCATTTTATTCATTTATCTATTTCAATTTATTACATAATATTTAGGACTTATAAAAAGACACAAAGGTTATCTGGAAATATGGCTAAACAGATATCCTGAATGGCCCTCCCACTGAAAAAACTGGTGACCTTGAGCTTCAGTTTTCCCCTCCTCCTGGCAGACCAGGAATAAGAGACAAAGGCAGGACCTACCCAGAGTGGGAAGTCTGATAGAAGATCCCTCCATGAAGTTGGGATCTGGAAGAATTATATACCCTGTGTAAAGATGAATTAAAAATAAACCCTACACATCTCCCTTAGCATAGAATAAGGAAAACTGTACACCTCAAATCTCAATGCCAAGTAAATAGAAGAAAAAAAAATATCTCCTAAGAATTAATAACCACAAACTGGTACTCACTAAGTTTTACAGACTGAATTCACACTAACTGCATAGTCCAGAAAACCTCAAACCTTTAGCCTAAGGTGGTTTTAGCAGATAATGCCTCCAGCCATATGGCAAGAGTAAACAAAAAATATATCTGGAAAAACCCACATTCAACCCGGGCCTCAAAGAATCCCACAGGTAAAACCTAGGCAATAAGTGTTCATTAAAAAATAAATAGGGACATTTAGAGAAGAGCTAACGCCTATCCTTCTCAAACTCTTCCAAAATATAGCAGATGGAGGAACACTCTCCAACTCATTCTACAAGGCCACCATCACCCTGATTCCAAAACCAGACAAAGACGTCACAAAGAAAGAAAACTACAGGCCAATATCACTGATGAACATAGATCAAAAATCCTCAACAAAATACTAGCAAACAGAATCCAAAAACACATTAAAAGGATCATACACCATGATCAAGTGAGATTTATCCCAGAGTTGCAAGGATTCTTCAATATATGAAAATCAATCAACGTGATACACCCTATTAACAAACTGAAGGAGAAAAACCATATAATCATCTCAATAGATGCAGAGAAAGCTTTTGACAAAATTCAACACCCATTTATGATAAAAACCCTGCAGAAAGTAGGCATAGAGGGAACTTTCCTCAACATAATAAAGGCCATATATGACAAACGCACAGCCAACATCATCCTCAATGGTGAAAAACTGAAACTATTTCCATGAAGATCAGGAACAAGACAAGGTTGCCCGCTCTCACCACTATTATTCAACATAGTTTTGGAAGTTTTAGCCACAGCAATCAGAGAAGAAAAAGAAATAAAAGGAATCCAAATGGGAAAAGAAGAAGTAAAGCTGTCACTGTTTGCAGATGATATGATACTATACATAGAGAATCCTAAAGATGATACCAGAAAAATACTAGAGCTAATCAATGAATTTGGTAAAGTAGCAGGATACAAAATTAATGCACAGAAATCTCTGGCATTCCTATATACTAATGATGAAAAATCTGAAAGTGAAATCAAGAAAACACTCCCATTTACCATTGCAACAAAAAGAATAAAATATCTAGGAATAAACCTACCTAAGGAGACAAAAGACCTGTATGCAGAAAATTATAAGACACTGATGAAAGAAATTAAAGATGATACAAACAGATGGAGAGATATACCATGTTCTTGGATTGGAAGAATCAACATTGTGAAAATGACTCTACTACCCAAAGCAATCTATAGATTCAATGCAATCCCTATCAAACTACCACTGGCATTTTTCACAGAACTAGAACAAAAAATTTCACAATTTGTATGGAAACACAAAAGACCCCGAATAGCCAAAGCAATCTTGAGAACAAAAAATGGAGCTGGAGGAATCAGGCTGCCTGACTTCAGACTATACTACAAAGCTACAGTAATCAAGACAGTATGGTACTGGCACAAAAACAGAAAGATAGATCAATGGAATAGGATAGAAAGCCCAGAGATAAACCCATGCACATATGGTCACCTTATCTTTGATAAAGGTGGCAGGAATATACAGTGGAGAAAGGACAGCCTCTTCAATAAGTGGTGCTGGGAAAACTGGACAGGTACATGTAAAAGTATGAGATTAGATCACTCCCTAACACCATACACAAAAATAAGCTCAAAATGGATTAAAGACCTAAATGTAAGGCCAGAAACTATCAAACTCTTAGAGGAAAACATAGGCAGAACACTCTATGACATAAATCACAGCAAGATCCTTCTTGACCCATCTCCTAGAGTAATGGAGATAAAAACAAAAATAAACAAATGGGACCTAATGAAACTTCAAAGCTTTTGCACAGCAAAGGAAACCATAAACAAGACCAAAAGACAGCCCTCAGAATGGGAGAAAATATTTGCAAATGAATCAACTGACAAAGGATTAATCTCTAAAATTTACAGGCAGCTCATGCAGCTCAATAACAAAAAAATAAACAACCCAATCCAAAAATGGGCAGAAGACCTAAATAGACATTTCTCCAAAGAAGATATACAGACTGCCAACAAACACATGAAAGAATGCTCAACATCATTAATCATTAGAGAAATGCAAATCAAAACTACAATGAGATATCATCTCACACCAGTCAGAATGGCCATCATCAAAAAATCTAGAAACAATAAATGCTGGAGAGGGTGTGGAGAAAAGGGAACACTCTTGCACTGCTGGTGGGAATGTGAATTGGTACAGCCACTATGGAGAACAGTATGGAGGTTCCTTAAAAAACTAAAAATAGAACTACCATATGACCCAGCAATCCCACTACTGGGCATATACCCTGAGAAAACCATAATTCAAAAAGAGTCACGTACCAAATTGTTCATTGCAGCTCTATTTACAATAGCCAGGACATGGAAGCAACCTAAGTGTCCATCATCGGATGAATGGATGAAGAATATGTGGCACATATAGACAAAGGAATATTACTCAGCCATAAAAGGAAATGAAATTGAGTTATTTGTAGTGAGGTGGATTGACCTAGAGTCTGTCATACAGTGAAGTAAGTCAGAAAGAGAAAAACAAATACAGTATGCTAACACATATATGTGGAATCTAAGAAAAAAAAAATTTAAAAAGGGTCATGAAGAACCTAGGGGTAGGATGGGAATAAAGACACAGACCTACTAGAGAATGGACTTGAGGATATGGGGAGGGGGAAGGGTAAGCTGTGACAAAGTGAGAGAGTGGCATGGACATATATACACTACCAAACGTAAAATAGATAGCTAGTGGGAAGCAGCCGCATAGCACAGGGAGATCAGCTCGGTGGTTTGTGACCACCTAGAGGGGTGGGATAGGGAGGGTGGGAGGGAGGGAGACGCAAGAGGGAAGAGATATGGGAACATACGTATATGTATAACTGATTCACTTTGTTATAAAGCAGAAACTAACACACCATTGTAAAGCAATTATACTCCAATAAAGATGTTTAAAAATAAATAAATAAATAAGGGACTTCCCCGGTTGCTCAGTGGTTAAGAACCCGTCTACCAATGCAGGGGATACGGGTTCGAACCCTGGTGCAGGAAGATCCCACATGCCGCGGAGCAACTAAGCCCGCGAGTCACAATTACTGAAGCCCATGTGCACAGAGCCCATGCTCTGCAACAAAGAGAAGCCACTGCAATGAGAAGCCCATGCACTTCAACGAAGAGTAGTCCCCACTCGCCGCAATTAGAAAAAGCCCACCCGCAGCAACAAAGACTCAATGTAGCCAAAAAAAAATAAACAGTTAATTAATTAATTAATTTTTAAAAAAAGAATCACTGGGTCAAAATTCATTGAAATGTGTAGATCTGTGCATTTCAGTATATGTAAATTTACCTCAATAAAATGAATGATTCATTAAAAAAAAAAAAAAAAGATTCATTGGGAACCTGCTAAAAATACTGACTGTAGGACCCAACCCAGAGATCCCAATTCATTAGATTTAGAGTGGAGTCTACACAGCTGAACTTTTTAAAATGTCCCAAATGCTTCTGATGGGCAGCCAGGTTTGGAAACTAATACCCTAGCCTTGCACTATGTAATACAGTAATTAGTAACCACATGTCACTATTTAAATTTAAATCCATTGAAATTAAATGAAATTAAAAATTCAGTTCTTCAGTTGCAGTAGGCACCTTTCAAATGTTCAATAGCCACATGTAGCTAGTGGCTACTGGACTGGACAACACAGATATAAAACATTTCCATCAACAATACAGAAAGTTCTAACAAACTTTCAATAGGCAATAAGCTACAAGAAGGCAAGGATTACATCTTTCTTGCTCTTGGTTGAAAGTCTGGTACCAAATATATGTTAAATATGTGAGCAATCCTGGCATATTCCTTTTCAGTCTTTTCTCTGTCCCCTGCTCACTTTCATGTCTGAAACTGATGAGGGATCCCGAGACCTCCCTACCCAACCCTACAGGAGGGAAGAGCTCTGTCAATCTGGTTTGAGCCAAGTGCCCTGGCAAGGCTGGCGCTTAAGATCCTGTTTATCACCTCTTGGTTTACACAGAAGCCAAAATTCCACATTCTCCTTTCTTCCAAGGGCCCTAGAAGGCAGCCCTCACCTCGGATGTTGGTTTCAAACACAGAGGCATTCACATCAATATCAAAGTCCACGTTGTCCTGGAGCACTTCAACCACTCTTTGGAATTCTGAGACATTCCCCAAAATCTGAAGGAAAGAGAGACCTGACAGTGAGGCTCTCAGGCTTGTAGGCACTGAAGATGCTAGATTCAGAGTCTAGGATCCTATGCTGGTGTGACTCTCACTTATTCAACTTCAGACCTACAGTTTCTGTTCTAGGACTGCTGGTAACAGAAGAAAACACTGAGAGCTGGAAATCACACAGACCCAGTATCAAGAGACTGGTAAAGTAAATTCTTTGGTACCAATTTAAGAATTTTTATGTACTCATTTAAATGAAACCAATATAAAGACTGTAGACCACATAAGGAAATCTTAGCTTGATATTTACAGTGGATATTTATTGTTTTTAACCTGGTCACATTCATCCTTATGGAAAATACTGCAGGTTGGTTGGCCCAACATTGATTCTCAATCTTCTTTACCCTTGTAGCTCCCAGCCATAGAGTCTAGAAATCCACATATTTGCTTTCTCAGTCTCATTTGCTACTGGGTGATTGTGTTACCCAGTCAGTTCTGAGCTTTGTAAAGTCTACTAGGGGCACTTCTCAGAAAGCTCCTGTTTTCCTAATAGAAAGGGACAAGACACAGTTGGCATGGCTTTTACTCTTTTTCTTTCTGCTTTGAAAGCAGACTTGATTTCTGGGGCTGTGGCAGCCATCTTAGGCCATGAGGTACTAAGCATGAGAATGAAAGTCAGTATACTAATGATGGTAGAATGGAGGATACAAAGAGCATGGGGTTTCTGATGGCACGGTTGAGCAGCTGATCCAATGCTAGAAATTATCTTCATTCAGATTTTCTTATACTTGAGAAAATTAAACCCTTTTGTTTAAACCATCAGTCAAATGCAATCCTGATGCCTTTTATTCTGATATCAGTGTTCCAATTTTCCCTTGAGGAATCACCCTTCTTCCACAGTCACTCCTGTAATTTGAAGAAGCTGACTCCATCCCTTCAGCTGCAAGAATGGGCACTTCACCTGGACCAGCCAACGTACCATATCCCTTGGCCAACTGATTGATTCAGGGATAGATGTGTAACCCAAGCCAGATCAGTGAGTCTCAGTCCACGGAATTAATGGAAAAGGACTAATTCTCTCCACACACAGGTTACTAAATGAGTGGGATGTGAGTCTGGAGTTACCACTGGCTACCCTGCCAGCTTAAGGAGAGCCTGAGAATACAGCCAGCAAAGAAAGCAGAAATAAGAGATGGAGAAAGAGATTCCTAATGACGTTATTTAAATGTCTGGAACCAGCTGGGTTTGAGGTCAGTCTTTACCTGGACTTTTTAGTTATCTGACTCAGTAAATTTCCTTCCTGTCTAAATCAGTTTGATCACTTGCAGCTGAAACAATCCTGACTATCTCAGCATTCAAAGCCCTCTATGATTTAGACCTAATCTATCCTTCTAACCATGTCTCTCACTGTTCTTCTGTCGACTTCAGTACCCACTATTCCCTGATTTTCTGCCCTCAGACATGCTGTTCCCTCTACCAAAAATCTCACCCTATGTCTTCCCATTTCCAAATCCAACCTATCTTCGATTATCTAAATGTCACCTTCTCTAGGAATCCTTTGATTCCTCCAGCTGAAATTAACCTCTTCCTCCTTTAAAAGACTCCAGCAAGTTTATCCCCACAACTCTTAGGGCATCTATTTCTTTCCACATTAAGAGAATCTTTGCATAGGCAGGAGCCTCACTCATTCCTGCACTCCCCCAGAGGGCTGGGCACAGTGCGTGAAGCAATTACTCAAAAAATGTTTGTTAAATGATGACATGAATCTTTCTCCACATTGTAGCCAGTCATCTTCTCAAAACAGGAACCTCATTTCCTACCCTCTTCTTGAAAAAATTCCACTGGCTTTCCACTGCCCCCAAATTAAAGATGAAAATAAAAAGCCCAGGTGAAGAATTCATTTTTCACCCACAGTCAAGCTACCAAAAGAAGGACATGGGTCATGCAATGTTGGAGAGGAAAAGGAATAGATGAGATACTTACCAACAAGGTGTCCAGAGCATCAATAAGAGTCAGAGAAAAACTGTAAAAGGACAAAAACCCCAGCTGCTTAGTAAGAAAATCAAACACCAGTTATTAAGGCTGCCCCAGATCAGAGACCCCAAAAACTAATAAGTGAAGCACAGCGAATTCTCTGCCAGTCCCACTTGAAATCACAACACAGAAGCCATCATGAAAATCGCTGGGAACCTCTGACCCATTTAACGTACCTGGGAGGTGGGCTGATGTATAACATCTTATGCAAATAGCTCGACTGTAGTTAAACACATTGCCTATATTCTCTGGCATTCTTCTCCACCATAGGGAGGCAGTATAAGATTGTAGCTCAGAGCGCAGGCTTTCCACATCTAAGAATTTATCTCGCAGTGCACAGAACTGTAGCCTTGAGAATGCTCATGGCAATATTGTTTTTACAACAGCAAAAAGCTAGAAATAACCCAAATGTATACCAGTTGAAAAGTGATTAACCAAACTGTAATACATTCAAACAATGCGAAACTATGAGGTGGTCAAAAAGATTGTTATCAAGAGTTCTATGGGCTAAGGGGAAGACATTCAAATTATATAGTTAAATGAAAAAGACAAGGTACAGAATAGGCAGTGTCGTGCGTCGTATTATAACTGCATTTTTCAAAAAGAGATAATACAGACAGAAAGCAGATTAGCAGTTTTTTGGGCCAGTGGTGGTGGACAGATTAACTATAAAGGGCCACCAGGGAACTTTCCAGTGTGACAGAAATGTTCTCTATCCTGTGATGGTGGTTACTACACACTTAGAATGGGTGCATTTTATATAAGTTACACCTTTAAAAGGTTATTTTAAAAGATACACATACACATACCTATATGATGGTATAAACCAAAAATATTTCTGGAAGGATACACAAGAAGGTTAACAGTGGTTGGAGTTCTAGGGTATGGGAGATATTTATTTTATTATATGATATTGGACTGCTTGAATTTGCCATTTACTTGTATTACTTTTTTCAACTAAAAAACGAAAACCAGCGCAATTTGTGTTGAGCTTAATTTCTCCAGTCCCTAGCATATTCATTTTTAAAACAGAGATAACAGCAATTAACTCCTAGGGGTGTTAATTAAATGAGATGACACAAGTAAAATGCTTAGCACAGTGTTTAATCAAGGTTAGCTTCAGCTAAATGCAATGATTCTTCACTTACTCAGTAAGGAACAAGACAGAGAATTCCATCTCTCACAGATTTTTCTTCTAGTGGAAGTGAGAAAGACAAACTAACACATAAGTGAAAATGACAGTATAAGAGTGAGAAGTGCTACGAAGAAAATAAAAAGGGTGGTTTGTGAGAGTGACCTGTCGGGGTGGGTACTTAGGGGAACTGATGCTAAGGTGACAGTTTGAGCTGAGATCTCAAGAAGCAGTCAGGGATGTGAGGGTAATGGGGGAAGTGGGTTTCAGTTACACTAACAACAAAGGCTCTGAAATTTCACGTCTAGGAGAGTTACATCCCCTCCTAGGCCTGTTTGCCCACTTATAACATGAAGGGGTTGGGTATTCTGACTTTTTGAAGCCCTTCCACATATCCTAAGCCTCCAGAGATTTGCCCAAGTCCCAACAGCTGGTGTCTGTCACTGCTGTGGCCAGAGCCCAGAGGTCCAGACCACCAGGCTCACCCAGCCTTTTTCCACTATGGGAATCCAACTTTCCAGGAGGCTGGGTGGATCCTGGTGGTGCTGGCCTGAATTGGGGGGAACGCGACCCCACGCTAGCTAGGAGGTTTTTCTGGAACCGGTGAGATCATGAAGCCACAAGCTCCAGCATACCCGCCCGCCTAGGGCCGGACTGCCAGACCCAGGCCGCCCCCTTGCTCCTCCGCTCGCACTACCTGCCCCAGGTGTCGTGCCCGTCACAGGTGAGAGGT
>NW_006772681.1:3570082-3570273 GCF_000442215.2 Lipotes vexillifer | reverse complement strand
TAGGGAAAGGCATTCTCCAGGTAGCTGTCGTAGGCGTGGTAGAACATGGCCTTGACTCGCTCCCTGGTGCGGGGTACGAGAAATAAGTCAGAGGGCCACCAAACGAAACCAGGCAAAGGAAAGGACAAGAATTAGGGCGGAAAATGGTAATCACCACCTGATTTCTGCGAGGAGCCCAGTGGCGGGGTCCC
>NW_006772681.1:3556871-3570064 GCF_000442215.2 Lipotes vexillifer | reverse complement strand
GGGGGGGGGGGGGGTCTGGGATGGAGGGAATGGGGAAGGGACCAGGTCTGGGATTCCCATTCCTCAACTACGGAAGGGCGGGGAGCCTGACCCCTTTCACCTGTAGTGGGCGGGGTCGGGCGCGGTGCCATCCGGGCCGGGCGCACCATGGTGCAGGGGTAGCAGCGCACACAGGAGGCCAAACGGGACGAGCAGCCGGAAAGGCATAGAGCGCGTGCCCTGTCAGCGCCGCCGCTGCAGCAGCAGCCGCAGCCACTCGCACATCCTGCGATCCTCTGCTGGTTCTTCCGGGAATTAGGAGCACTGCGCCTGCGGGCCGATGAATCATCAACTCACTTCCGGACTACAAGCCCAAGAATGCAATGGGAAGTGGAACCCAAGCAAAGAGCATCTTGGGATATGTAGTCTCTGAAGCGGAGATCAACGTGTCTTAAAAGACAGTGGCTAGTACAGCTACTATTATTAATTAATGTTTTAGCAACAGCATTTTTAAAAGATTTCTTAAATTTAATTATTTTTATTTAAGTATAGTTGATGTGCAATATTATATAAGTTACAGGTGTACAGTATAGTGATTCACAGTCTATAAAGTTTATAACTCCATGGACTTCCCTGGTGGCGCAGTGGTTGAGAATCTGCCTGCTAATGCAGGGAACACAGGTTCGAGCCCTGGTCTGGGAGGATCCCACATGCCGCGGAGCAACTGGGCCCGTGAGCCACAACTACTGAGCCTGCGCGTCTGGAGCCTGTGCTCCACAACAAGAGAGGCCGCGATAGTGAGAGGCCCGCGCACCGCGATGAAGAGTGGCCCCCGCTTCCCACAACTAGAGAAAGCCCTCGCACAGAAAGGAAGACCCAACACAGCAAAAATAAATAAATTAAACTCCTACCCCCAACATCTTCTTTTAAAAAAAAAAAGTTTATAACTCCATTTATAGTTATTATAAAATATTGGTTATATTCCCTGTGCTATACAATTTAGCCTTGTAGCTTATTTGATATGTAATAGTTTGTACCTCTTAATCCCCTACACTTATGTTGCCCCTCCCCCCTTCCCTCTCCCCACTGGTAACCACTAGTTTGTTCTCTATATCTGAGTCTGTTTCTTTTTTCTTATAGTCACTAGTTTATTGGGTTTTTTAGATACCACATATAAGTGATATCATACAGTATTTGTCTTTCTTTGTCTGACTTATTTCACTTAGCATAATGCCCTCCAAGTCCATCGAAGTTGTTGCAAATGGCAAAAGTTTCATTCTTTTTTATGACTGAGTAGTAGTCCATTGAATACATATACCACATCTTCTTTATCCAGTCATCTGTGATGGACACTTAGCTTGCTTCCATAACTTGGCAAATGCAAATAATACTGCTATGAACATTGGGGTGTGTGTATCTTTTTGAATTAGTGTTTTTGTTTTTTCAGATATATACCCAGAAGTGGAATTGCTGGGTCATCTGGTAGTTCTATTTTTGGTTTTTTGAGAAACCTCCATACTGTTTTCACAGTGGCTGTACCAATTTACATTCCTACCAACAGTTTACAGAGGTTCCTTTTTTTCCACATCCTTGCCAACATTTGTTATTTGTGGTCTTTTTGATGATAGCCATTCCTTCAGGTGTGAGGTGATATCTCACTGTGGTTTTCATTTGCATTTCCCTGATGATTAGCATTGTTGAGCATATTTCCATGTGCCTGTTGGCAATCTGCATGTTCTCTTTGGAGAAATGTCTATTCAGATCTTCTGCCCATTTTTTAACTGGGTTGTTTGGTTTTTTTTGATATTGAGTTGTATGAGTTGTTTATATATTTTGGATATTAACTGCTTATTGGTCATATCATTGGCAAATATTTTCTTCCATTCAGTAGGTTGTCTTTTTGTTTTCTCGATGGTTTCCTTGGCTATGCAAAATCTTTTAAGTTTGATTAAGTCCTATTTGTTTATTTTTGCTTTTATTTCCTTTGCTATAGGAGACAGATCCAAAAAAATATCGCTGTGATTTATGTCAAAGAATGTTCTGCCTATGATTTATTCTAGGAGTGTTATGGTTTCAGGTCTTACATTTATGTTTTTAATCCATTTTGAGTTTATTTTTGTATGTGGTATTAGAGAATGTTCTAATTTCATTCTTTTACATGTAAGTGTCCAGTTTTCCCAGCACCACTTACTAAAGAAACTGCCTTTTCTCCATTGTATATTCTTGCCTCCTTTGTCATAGATTAATTGACCATAAGTGTGTGGGTTTATTTCTGGGCTCTCTATTCTGTTCCATGGATCTATGTCTCTGTTTTTATGCCAGTAGCATACTATTTTGATTACTGTCTTTGTAGTATTACCTGAAGTCAGAGCAAATGATTCCTCCAGCTCTGTTCTTCTTTCTCAAGATTGTTTTGGTTATCCAGGGTCTTTCGTGTTTCCATACAACTTTTAAGATTATTTGCTCTCGTTCTGTGAAAAATGCCATTGGTAGATTGATAGGGATTGCGCTGAATCTATAGATTGCCTGGGGTAGTATGGCCATTTAAAAATATTAATTCTTCCGGGCTTCCCTGGTGGTGCAGTGGTTGAGAGTCCGCCTGCCGATGCAGGGGACACGGGTTCGTGCCCCAGTCCGGGAAGATCCCACATGAAAAAAAAAAAAAAATATATATATATATATATATATATATATATATATTAATTCTTCCAATTCAAGAACATAGTGTATCTTTCCATCTGTTTGTGACATCTTCAATTGCTTTCTTAGCAACAGCATTTTAAAGGACTTGTGTACTAAGACTGTATGGGTACTTTAAATATATTATCTTTTTTTAAAACCACCTTATTAAGCATGAAGGCAGAGACCAGTGGGGCCTCGATATTTATTAGTGGATGTATTTAAAGATGGATGAAGAATGTTTAGCCTTTATCATAATTAGAATTTTATTGAGTTTCCCAAACGAGTTCCTTGCTAATCATGTAAGATACAACTTACTTCCAAAGCTGCTACTCTCAAGATTTTCAGAAATCCCTTCAGTTCTAGGAATTCATGAAATCTTGACATTCCTTTCCTCCCATTTGAGACATGGTCACATCATCATGGTCTCTTCAGTCTCCGTTCCAGTGCAGAAGCTACCCCCTCCCAATCCCCTGGACCATCTCAACCCTGCACCTCAGGGCTGCAGCCCTGTAGGTTACCAGATGTGAGAATGAAGACCTGGGACACTATAGCTTTGAGAAGGTTGTGAC
Organism: Lipotes vexillifer; assembly: GCF_000442215.2. NCBI lineage: Eukaryota > Metazoa > Chordata > Mammalia > Artiodactyla > Lipotidae > Lipotes > Lipotes vexillifer. Next base: position 3,566,834 of record NW_006772681.1, on the reverse strand, counting down.
CCATTTTTCCATTTTCCTTCTTGCAAGTTCCCAGAGTTTTGTCAGCCCTTTGGACCATAGCAACACACATGACTTTGGGCAGTGTGATGTGCAGTAGAATCAACCCTAGATTTGAAGTGCGACCAGGACTTCAATCCCAACTTTATCACTTAAAGCCTCTATATGTGACCCTAGGCAGGGCCCTCCCCTTCTGTGAGCCCCGCTTCTTCATATGTAAAATGAGGAATTTGAACAAATGGATCTCTGCGGTCCTTTTAACCTGAGCTTTCTGTGGTGCTAGGATTGGCCATCCTCTTCTCTTTGCTAAAAAACGGCAGCTCAGTTCCTTGAGCTGCAATGAAGGCATGTTTGGTCTCCTTTGGTCCAAAGTCCTTGAAAATATCCCTCAGATATATATATCCTGAAATTTCGCCAGTAGATACGAGAATTAAAACCTTGACTTACCCCAGAGATCTTGAGGTAGTACAGTACAGAAGTTAAAAGTGTGGGCTTTAGATTTGAGCAGACCTGAGTTGGAATACTAGCTCCATCACCTGTTAGGAATGTGGCCCCACCAGCTTTTCTTCTGAGCCTCATTTTACTCATCTGTAAAATAGGAATAATATTAGTATTATATTCACCTAATAGGATTATGAGGGTTCAGTGAGCTACTGCATATAAAGTGCTGGTCACAGTGCCTTTCAGAAGAGACAAACAAAAGATATTAGGATGCTTTTGGAAACTCTTCTTGGAAGTGCCAGATGGAAGGGAAAGGATATGACAGTAAATTGAGACTTGGATAACAACACAGGGGCACGGTGTTAGTTTTCTGCGACTATGCTAACAAATTATAATTACCACAGACTTGGTGTTTTAAAGCAACAGAAATGTATTCTCTCACAGTTCTGGAGGCCAGAAGTCTGAAATTAGTTTCACTGGGCCAAAATCAAGATATTGGCAGGCCCAGAGCCTCTAGGGAAGAATCTGCTCCTTGCCTCTCCAGCTTCCCAGGGAAAAGAGAATGTTACTGACATTCCTTGGCCTGTGGCCGTGTCACTCCAATCTCTGCTTCCATGTTCACATCACCTCCTCCTCTGTGGATTAGTATCATATCTCCCTCTGCCCCTCTAAGGACACTTGTGACTGCATTTGGGCCCTACCTAGATAATACAGGATAATCTCCCATCTCAAGATCCTTAACTTGATCACATCGGCAAAGACCCTTTTTCCAAACAGGGTACACTTAAAGATTCCAGGAACTAGGACCTAATTGTCTTTAGGGGGCCATTTTTTTTAGCCTAGCATAATAGGTACTAAGCATTTTTCAGGCCTGGGCCCTTCCATGCTATGAAACTCAGCCAGGCCTATGTGTCTGTCTCTACATAAGTCCTGTCACTTATCTTCTTGTCTCCATTCAAAACTCTAATGTGGATTAAATGTTTGCAGGGAGAGTGTGGCCAGGTTGCCTGGATTTGGTAATGATGGGTCTCTTTTGATGAGCAAGATTGAAATACTCATAATTTTTCTTTGTTTTCTTTTTCTAGCTTGATAAAAATGTGCATTTCCACACTGTCACAGAACAAATACAATCATGACTTATATTTTCACAATTTATATGGTTGATTTCATGGTTTTTCATGAGAAAAAACTCTCTCTTTTTTTTTAACCTTTTGGGATGTATTAGGTCTCTTCCTTCTTGGCTTTACCTCTCACTCTGTGATTATCACATTAGATTCTAAAAGGTTGTGGTCCATCAGAGAAATGTCAATCTTGAATATTTACTCATGAAGACTCAGAGTAACCTTAATTTCCTGATTCAAAATCTGGAAATTGACAATGCTACAAAGGATGTCTGGGGATTAAATGGGATAGTGGTGAAAATTCTAGCACAGTGACTAGAACGTATTAATTTCTTAATAAATATTCTCTTCCCTGAGCCCCATTCCTCTTTTTTTAAAAGTGGGGGTATGTTAATTAGTTCCATTTATTGAGCATCTGTCCCTAACAATCCTAGCTGTTATAGGCAATAATTTCTGCCCTCAAGAACTTGAAGCACAGTGCTGGGTATACAATGAAGATTACAAGTCAAGCCACAGACCTTTCCCTTGAAGTGCCTGAAATTTTGATAGAAAGGAAAGACAACATTTGGAGAATACCTGGAATCACAGAGTGTTCAAGTTTTCCTGTGCATGTTTGGAGGATGGGCGGAGTGTATTAATACCCCAGGTCAGTATTCTTGGACTCTGTGTCGAGTGGAGCAAGCCGTGGACTCGTGGTCAGAAGTCCTTCGTTCTATTACTGGTTTAGTCATTGTCTCTGTGTGATCTTGGGCAAGTCACTTTCCCTTTTGGGGATTCAGTTTCCAAATCTGGAAAATGAGAGAATGAGACTACCTTTCAGTACAAGGAAAATGTTAACAGATTCATAGAGTTATTGCAAAAAATCAAGAAGCAGAATTCAATACACATTAACTGTAGAAATTTTCCCCCAGAAACAATCATGAAGCAGAATAAAACTGTAGGATGACACTCCAAATAAAATTCGATTATTTCCCAACTGAATAATAATAATAATAATAAAGAAGAGGAGAAGGAGAGGGGAGCAGGAGGAGAAGGGGAAGGCCAAAATGTCTTGATAATAGCAAGAATTTATACAGCATTTACTATGTCCCAGGCTCCGTTCTTGGGATGTTAGTCCTCACCACGATCCTCTGAGACAATACTATTATTATTACCATTTTAAAGATTTTAAAAATTGAGACACAGATTTTAAAAATTGAAGAGAGGTTTAGTAATAATCAACGTCTCACACTGAATAAGTTGTAGAGCCAAGATTCAGACCTAGTCTATATTCTACTACACTGATGAAATTAATGACAATTGTATAAATAAACGTCCAAAACAGAATTAAAACGTGGGGATCTGATTGACTTTGGCAGTATTCTCTAACTTTAGCTTCATGCGATTCTACATTCACCATTCCCTTCCTTTTTGCTGGAAAGTCAGAATAAAAGGTTCAATTCCCTGAAGCTGGAAGCCCAGGCATTTTAGTTCTCCTTTGACCCAGTACTCTTAACTACTTTTAGCAGGGAAGTATCTGGAAATTCCTTTTCTAGCATCTGGAGGTCATGTGGTTCAAGCAGATTCTCTCAACTCCCAGAGCAGAGCTTGCATACTACATACTTTTGGACTGCCAAGAGATAGCTAGTTTGTTCCTGGGAAATTTCCCATCTGTTGCTTTGTAGAAATGCTCGAATTTCCCCTGTCCCCAGTATATACAAAATTTAGAGCACGTCAGAGCCCTAGAACACGTTTTTAATGCTCATATTCCATGTAAACATTCTCTAGGCTAAATCTGCCTAGAGAAACTTAGTCATCCTGGTTATATTTAGGCAAAAGTACAAAATCAAGAAATGACCACCCACAGATGGTCTCATAGTCTGCTTAGTCCTAGGCCCTGAGCCAGATTATAATCTTTGAGATCTCAAGCCTTGAAAATGGTATCCATCCCTCATATGCAATTCAAAACAAAAATAATCTTATTCTATAAAATAAAGGGAGGTGATAGCCAAAAGATGGAAGCAATGCAAGCATCCGTCAATGGATAACTGGATAAACAAAATGTGATATAAATACAATGGAATATTATTCAGTGTTAAACAGGAAGGAAATTCTGACACGTGGTACAACTTGGATGAACCTTGAGGACATGATGCTAAGTGAAATAAGCCAGCCACAAGAGAACAAATGTTGTATGACACCATCTATATGAGGTACCTAGAGTAGTCAAATGCATGGAGACAGAAAGTAGAGGGTGGTTGCCAGGGGCTGGGGGAAGGGCAATGTGTTACTGTTTAATAGGTACAGAGTTTCAGTTTTGCAAGATGAAAAGAGTTCTGCAGATGGATGGTGGTGATCGTTGCACCACAATGTGACGGTACTTAATGCCATTGAACTGTACACTTAAAATGGTTAGGATGGTAAATTTTATGTTATATGTATTTTACCACAATTTTCTAAATTGAAAAATTGAAAAAAAATAAATGGATAGTGGTCCCCAAAATTTCTGATTTTTTTCCATGTTGCCTACTTCACTGCCTTTTTGGAAATATCCAGTTCTTTCAAAAATATATATACGTGTTCTTATGGAGGGGAGAGATATGTGCCTGCTTTGCTGATGCCCAAAGCAGATACTTCTGCCTATTTAATGAGACAGAATTAGCATTACAACACCCCAGGCTGAAGGAAGGAAGAGCATAGGATCCTGCAGGGTTCCCCACTCAGTCTACCAGTTCTGTAGGTCCCAACTCTGACGCTGGGGAAAAGGAAAAAAGCCTAACAGAATGAAAATCCTTTCAGCAAATATTTATTGAGAGCCTTATAATAATAACAGTATCTACTAAACTAAACTTACCAGTGTTAAGAAAAACTATCTAAAACGTGTTACTAAAGTAAAAAGATGATTATGTGACCTTTTGATGTCACAATAAAGCACTGATCAGCAAGTCTACTTAAGAGTCATCTGCCTCTGAAGAGAAATTTAACATTATTTACACAACCAATTTGGGCCCAGACATTTCACAATTCTGTTAAGTAATAGGATGGGATGATTTCCTTTTCTGTCTAGTAGAGAAGATAATCCTTAAGGTTATGGTTTTATTACCCTGTAGGACCTTAATCCATCTGAATATAATTTAGCAATATCATTTCAATATTCTTCTTTCTCAGTGACTATAAAACCCCCAGTTTTCGGGGGGGCGGGAGGTGGCCGTGTTGGGCTGAACTGGGAGATTGGGATTGACATGTATACACTAATATAAATATCTATGTATATACTAATATATACACTAATATAAATATAAATATCTATAAAATAGATAACTAATAAGAACTTCTGTATAAAAAAATAAATAAAATTAAATTTTAAAAAAACAGTTTTTATATTCTGTTTTGAACTGGCTTTGTCATCCTGCTAGCCCCCTTATTAATGAGTCAAATGAAATTTTGACCCATGCTCACTGTTTGTATGAGAATCATGTTTTTAACATGCTGAGAATTAGCCTTTACACTAAGTGTCAGATCCTAGGTTAAGCAATTCACAGACCCATGATACCCCTTTGAGGTAGTTTCTATTTTTTTTCCCATTTTCCAGATGAGAAAGCTGATGCACAATAAAAGATTAAATAATTTTCTAAGGGCCAATTATGTGCCAGGCATTTTGCTGGTCACAATTTTCTCTCCTTCCCTAGATGTTCTATTTATTTGTTCATTCATCCAATAAATATCTATCGAGCACTTAGCATGTGCCAGGTACTCTACTAGCCTTGTGTTACAGAAATGTTAAAACCCATTCCCTGCCCTCTTACAGCTTTTGGTATGAAGGAGAGATGATGCTTAAACAGACAATTATCATGGAGAAGTTAGCTGTGATGAGGGGAGAGGGCTATGGTAGAACAGAGGGAATATCCAACACATATTTGCGTGACATCAGGGAAGTCTTCCTGGAGTAAGAGACACCTACTCTAATAGATGTTAGGTGTGCCAAAAAGGGGGTGAGAATTATCTGAAGATAAAGTCTCCATTCCTTAGTGTAGTATGACAGACCCTTCATCGGACTCCTGCTTACCTCTTCACATCACTTTGCCCTCCCCACTGCCCACCTATTCCGTTTTGGCCACACTTAAGTACTACTAATTTCTCAAGCATGTTATATTCTTTCTCCTCTCATATTATATTCTTTTGCACCTTCTTCTCCCTCTATTTGAAACAACTCTTCCCCACACCTTCTGCCCTTCCCCTACTGCCATCCCTCATTTGCCCTGCAGGACCACCTTAGGCATCACCTCCTCCAAGAAGCCTTCTCTGACTCCCAGGCTAAGTTAGAGGACTCTACTCTCATAAGCTCGATCCCCCTCATGCTCCCCAACCCCAGTCCTCCACCTCCCTGGCCCGCTCTCTTAACACTTATCACACTGTATTATCACTGTCTGCCTATACGTCTCTCTCCCCTGCTTGATTGTCTGCTTCCTGAGGAGGGATCTTGTCTGCTTCAGGTCCTAGTACACAGTAAGTGCTCAATAAATGGCCACTGAATGAAAGAATGAAGTAGCCTATGAACAGCTTTAGAGGAAATAGAGGAAGACGAGATGGCTCTCAGAAGTCCTTGGAAATAGGGAGTTCCCTGGCGGTCCAGTGGTTAGGACTCAGCATTTTCACTGCTGTGGCCCAGGTTCAATCCCTGGTTGGGGAACTAAGATCCTGCAAGCTGATCCCACATGGCACGACCCCCAAAAACAAAGAGGCTCCTCTTGGAAATCAATTGTGAGCAGTTCAGAGTAAGAGAAGCATAGAGTGTAGTGGCAACTGCTATAGACTAAGATAGCAAAAATACTACGTGCCCGGATCTGTACTAAGTGGTACACTTATATCATTTCATTCTCACCACAACTCTATGAGACAGGTATTATTATTCTCCCTATTTAACTGATGGGCTGAGGGAGGCCAGGTGGCATGCCCTATATCCCACAGCTAGCAAGTGGCCAAGCTGAGATGTGAGCCCAGGCAGCTTCACCCCAGAGCCCATGGCCTCATCCTTGGTGTTACACTCAATACCACCTCTGCTCTGGGTCATGGGAGGAGGAAGCAGGCTGAGAAGAAAGCACAAAGATGCCCTCCAGGGGTTTGTAGTCCAGGAGAGAAGACAAGGGGTAGAAGGTGACAATACAGCTACAATGAAGCTCCCAGGGGAAGCAATGTTCCATTGGTTTTGTGAGTAGAGTGAGAAGTCAAATATAGCTGGGGGCATCCTGGAAGGCTTTCAGAAGGAAGTGGTATCCCAGCAGGGCTCTGAAGGAATGGAGAGGACATGGAGAAGTCTAGAGAAAAACAGCAGAAGAGTAAAATATATGTAACAAGGAAAATACCTCATGAAGAATTGTCTTCAACAGCGCTTAACACTAGAAACAATGCATTTGCCACATTAACAAATTAAAGATGGAAAATCATATGATCATTTCATTAGATGATGATAAAGGATTTAAAAAACTCAAGACATTTATGATAAAAACTCAGCAAACTGGGAATAAAAATAATCTTCTTAAAGAAAAAAAGAATCTTCCTTACTCCAATAAACGGTATCTGGTTTTTTTTTCAATATAGCAAACATCATAAAAGCTTTCCTTTTTAAGCCAGGAAAATGAAAAGAATACTCACTTATATTTTCTATCATTTCTTTTCAACATTGTACTAGAGATCAGAGCCAGAACAATAAGTTAAGAAAAAGAAACTGTATAAAAACTAGAAAGGAAGGAATAAAACTATCACTATCTACTAATGATGTGACTATGCATATAGAAAATCGAAAGAATCTACAAATAATTACTGAAATAAATAAAATAGTTAAGGTTTCTAGATACAAAATCAATGCAATAAAATTATCAGTATCTCTATATATCAGCAATAAACAGAACATGAAATTTCTTGTAGTTACCATTGTCAAAAACATTTTAAAATATGAAGGACCTAGGGAAAAAAATCTAACAAAGGATGGGCAAGATGTCTAGAGAGAGACTCATGTAACTCTGGGAGACACCAAAGGAGATAGAAATCGAAATAAATGAAGAGATATACTCTATCCTACATTGGACAATTCAATATTGTGAAGATGTCAATTTTCCCCAAAGCCATTAACACATTAAATGCAATACCAACTAAAATCCCAACAACTTGACAAAATGATTCTAAAATTTATGTATAGAAATTCAAGATTTGAAAATAGCCAAGCCATGGGAATTCCCTGGTGGCCCAGTGGTTAGGACTCCTGCTTTCACTGCCGAGGGCCCAGATTTGATCCCTGGTCGGGGAACTAGAATTCCGCAGGCTATGTGGTGTGGCAAAAAACAAAAAACAAGACACTCTTGAAGAATAAGGTGGGAAGACTTGATCTGCAAGAAATGAAGATGTATTATAAGTCTATACTAATTGAGAGACTGTGACATTGGTGCAGGGAGAGAAGAATAGGCCACTGAAACAAAAGAAACACATTTACTATAAGTCAGAGATGTCACTGCAGATCAGTAAGGAAGGGCAGACTCAAGAAGTGGTACTGGGACAATGGGCTCTCCACATAAAGGAAACTTATCTTTTCTTTTTTTTTAATTTAATTTATTTATTTTTATATAGCAGGTTCTTATTAGTTATCTATTTATACATATTAGTGTATATAAGTCAATCCCAATCTCCCAATTCATCCCAACACCACCACCCCCCCACTTTCACCCCTTGGTGTCCAAACATTTGTTCTCTACATCTGCGTCTCTATTTCTGCCTTGCAAACTGGTTCGTCTGTACCATTCTTCTAGATTTCACATATATGCATTAATATACGATATTTGTTTTTCTCTTTCTGACTTACTTCACTCTGTATGACAGTCTCTAGGTCCATCCACATCTCTACAAATGACCCAATTTCATTCCTTTTTATGGCTGAGTAATATTCCATTGTATATATGTACCACATCTTCTTTATCCATTTGCCTGTCGATGGACATTTAGGTTGCTTCCATGACCTGGCTATTTTAAATAGTGCTGCAATGAACATTGGGGTGCATGTGTCTTTTATGAATTATGGATTTCTCTGGGTATATGCCCAGTAGTGGACTTGCTGGGTCATATGGTAATTCTATTTTTAGTTTTTTGAGGAACCACCACACTGTTCTCCATAGTGGCTGCATCAATTTACATTCCCACCAACAGTGCAAGAGGGTTCCCTTTTCTCCACACCCCCTCCAGCATTTGTTGTTTGCAGATTTTCTGATGATGCCCATTCTAACTGGTATGAGGTGATACCTCATTGTAGTTTTGATTTACATTTCTCTAATAACTAGTGATATTGAGCAGCTTTTCATGTGCTTCTCGACCATCTGTATGTCTTCTTTGGAGAGATGTCTATTTAGGTCTTCTGCCCATTTTTGGATTGGGTTTTTTGTTTAATATTGAGCTGCATGAGCTGTTTATATATTTTGGAGATTAATCCTTTGTCTGTTGATTAGTTCACAAATATTTTCTCCCATTCTGAGGGTTGATTTTTCATCTTGTTTATGGGTTCCTTTGCTGTGCAAAAGCTTTTAAGTTTCATTAGGTCCCATTTGTTTACTTTTGGTTTTATTTCCATTACTCTAGGAGGTGGGTCAAAAAAGATCTTGCTGTGATTTATGTCAAAGAGTATTCTGCCTATGTTTTCCTCTAAGAGTTTTATAGTGTCCGGTCTTACATTTAGGTCTTTAAACCATTTGGAGTTTTATTTTTGTGTATGGTGTTAGGGAGTGTTCTAATTTCATTCTTTTGCATGTAGCTGTCCAGTTTTCCCAGCACCACTTATTGAAGAGACTTTTCTCCATTGTATATCCTTGCCTCCTTTGTCATAGATTAGTTGACCATAGGTGTATGGGTTTATCTCTGGGCTTTCTATCCTGTTCCATTGATCTATATTTCTGTTTTTGTGCCAGTACCATATTGTCTTGATTACTGTAGCTTTGTAGTATAGTCTGAAGTCAGGGAGTCTGATTCCTCCAGCTCCATTTTTTTCCCTCAAGACTGCTTTGGCTTGGGCTTCCCTGGTGGCGCAATGGTTGAGAATCTGCCTGCCAATGAAGGGGACATGGGTTCGATCCCTGGTCTGGGATGATCCCACATGCTGCAGAGCAACTAAGCCTGTGCGCCACAACTACGGAGGCTGCGTGCCGCAGCTACTGAAACCCATGCACCTAGAGCCCCTGCTCTGCAACAAGAGAAGCCACCACAGTGAGAATCCTGTGCACCGCAACGAAGAGTAGTCTCCATTCACTGCAACTAGAGAAAGCCCGCGCGCAGCAACAAAGACCCAACCCAGCCAAAAATAAATAAATAAAAGAAATACATTTTTAAAAAGGGGGGGGGTGCTTCCCTGGTGGCACAGTGGTTGAGAGTCCGCCTGCCGATGCAGGGG
>NW_006772681.1:3555679-3556746 GCF_000442215.2 Lipotes vexillifer | reverse complement strand
AAAAAAAAAAAAAAAAAAAAAAAAAAAAAAAAAAAGATTGCTTTGGCTATTCAGGGTCTTTTGTGTCTCCATACAAATTTTAAGACTTTTTTGTTCTAGCTCTGGAAAAAATGCCATTGGTAATTTCATAGGAATTGCACTGAATCTATAGATTGCTTTGGGTAATATAGTCATTTTCACAATATTGATTCTTCCAATCCAAGAACATGGTATATCTCTCCATTTGTTTGTCTCATCTTTGATTTCTTTCATCAGTGTTTTATAGTTTTCTGAGTATAGGTCTTTTACCTCCTTAGGTAGGTTTATTCCTACGTATTTTATTCTTTTTGTTGCAGTAGTGAATGGGAGTTTCCTTAATTTCTCTTTCTGATCTTTTGTTGTTAGCGTATAGGAATACAAGAGATTTCTGTGCATTAATTTTGTATCCTGCAACTTTACCAAATTCATTGATTAGCTCTAGTAGTTTTCTGGTAACACCTTTAGGATTCTCTATGTATAGTATCATGTCATCTGCAAACAGTGACAGTTTTACTTCTTCTTTTCCAATCTGTGTTCCTTTTATTTCTTTTTCTTCCCTGATTGCCACAGCTAGGACTTCCAAAACTATGTTGAATAATAGTGGTGAGAGTGAACCTCTTTGTCTTGTTCCTAATCTTAGAGCAAAGGCTTTCAGTTTTTCACCATTGAGAATGATGTTTGCTGTGGGTTTGTCGTATATGGCCCTTATTATGTTGAGGTAGAAGGAAACTAATCTTGACCTCTATTTCCCACCATACACCTAAAGGTGAAAGACAAAAGCATAAAGCTTTTGAAAATAAATAGGAGAATATCTTCGTGATCCCAGAATAGGGAAGGATTTCTCAAACAAGGAACAAATAGCATGAACTAACAGAAAAGTTGACCATCTTAAAATTAGGAATTTCTGTTTATCTAAAGATAAGATAAAGAAAGTGAAAAGATAGCATTTGTGTGCTCTGTGTTCAGGAAACCAGAAGGAGCAGGTTTGGCTGAGGCTGGAATACGTGGAAAGATAAGGCTGGAAAGATAAGCAGGTACCAAGCCAGGAA
>NW_006772681.1:3551264-3555631 GCF_000442215.2 Lipotes vexillifer | reverse complement strand
AGGAATGCCAGGCCACTTGCTAGGCAGGCAGGAGCTGGAATCATCCTACTTTAGGGGCTTCTTTTCGTGTTTCCTAAGTTGGGGTGTGTGAGTGTGTACAGGGGGAAATCTTGAGGAAGATTCATACCTATTCCTTTGCCTCTCCTTCAGGAAATCCTACTTAATGTCTGCCCTCCATTCTTCCTGTTGCACGGTCAGTTCTGTTTGCTGCCCCCAAAGCCAAGTTCCTTTCTTATCTCTCCCACCTACTGAATACGTACTGTGTTCTGGCACTTTGTATGAGTCATCTCATTTACTCTTTTAGGATGGCCTGATAGTTAAGAAAACATATTTGGGATACAAGTCACTTGGATTTGAGATCTGTCTTTACTAGTTGGGTGTCTTCCAGCAGGTCAAGTCACTGTTCTATGCCTCTGTGTCCTCAACTGTAAAACGGGAGTGATGGCTATGTCTTCCTACTTTTCATAGGGCACTAGTGAGAATAAAACACAAGTACTCTGCTGACTTAATACCATGCTTAGCACATTGTAAGCTCTCAATACGTGTCATTGTTATCATTTAACATCCTAAGGGGTAGGTGATCTCTGAAGGGACCACACTCCGCTGTTATCTGTTGATATCTGAGTTGGGCCTGGTTGCTTCAACTGCCTCTCTTCAGTAGCTAACAGGGAGGGAGAGGGCTGGTCCTGTGAAGTCCTGCCGGGCACTCTGCCAGTCCCCAGCTCAGCCTAGCTCCTACGACCCTGGCAGGGCCTCTCCTCACCTACTGGGGCTGCACCGGCACTGGCCCCTGCTCAGCTTCCTGTCTCCCTTATCTACCCCCAACATGTGCGTTCGGCAGTGGGAAATGCTACCACTTGCTTCCTTTACTCAACAGGACCCTCATTCTTTAGGCCGCAGTCAAATCCCAGCAGCTGGCCCAGTGCCCACTCTGCTTAGTGGTTTTCTGCCCCTCAGCCACCCAGGCCAGATGCAGCAGAGGCTCTGCCTCCAACCCTCACCCCTGGCTTTAGAAAGGGAATGGGGCCACCCCTTAAGCTGCCCCCCACTTACCAGCTTCCCCAGCCCCAGTACTCTCTTTGTTCTCCCTGTACCCAACCCCATACACCCATCCTCTTTGAGTTCCAATCTCTGCTCTGAACTTCTCAACTCTGTGACCTTGGGCAAGTTAATTACACTTTCTGTCCTTTAATTATCCAATCAGTCACATGGAGACAATGAGCCTGGTGCTATCTGCCCCCAGAGGAAGCAATAAAGGTGTAGCACTTAGTATAAATTTTTGGCACATTTTATATTATACATAACATAAATATTCAAGCATGTTGGAAGTATGTGTTCAAAAATATACTGATGGAGAGTTATCTCCTCAAATTTTTGAGATACTATGTGGTGGTTAAATTCACAAACTTTGGCATCAGAGAGATGTGGGTTCAGATTATAGCTTTTGCTATATGACCTTAGGTAAGTCACTTACCCTCTCAAAGCCTCAGTTTCTTTATTAGTAAAATGATGTTAATGAAACCCACCTGGTAGGGCTGGCATATGAATGTGAGATTATTTGTGTACAGAGCTTAACACTGTTCCTAGCCATGATAAATGTTACCTATAATAATTGCTGTCTCTGCTGTTTAATTTTCAGGACACTGGTGTGTGAGGAGGGTGCTTGGGAAACAGCTGTAGCTGCTGCCACTTCTGTCCATGACAGATCTTAGCTTGGTGGGAAAGATCTCTCTGTAATTAGCTCTGTGCATATTGGTGTGGATCCACTTTAACCCCTGTGACCCAGGCCCTATCTGCTTAGATCAAAGACTCACAGCTCTCAATTGGTTCAATCATATGCTTTATTACCCTCCATCCCAAAGTAACCTTCTAAGCCCCCAAGGGAGAAAAAAGCAAAAATGCACTAACTCACTAGGAATCAGATAAAGCAAAGTAAACCCAAAACAAAGTGCCATTTTACATCCAACCATCTGACATCAATGGCTAGCAAGGAATTAGAGCTAGGGAACTCTCACGCACTGCTGGGGTATAAATTGGCCCAAGCTTTTTGTAAATCAGTTTGGCAATATCTAGTAAAATTGAAGGTATGCACATACCCTATGACTCAGCAATGCTACTCCCAGGTTTGCACCTACAAAAACTCTCCCACCCATGCACAAGAAAATGTTAGTAAGAACATTCATACCAGCACTGTTTATAACAGCAAAAACCTGGAAAAAAGACTGTAACGTCTAACAACAGGAGAATGGATAAATAAATTGTGATATAGTCATAAGATGGCATATTACAGAGCAGTGGAAATTAATGGACCTACACACAGGGCAACATGAATGAATCATTAATATGTCAGGTAAAAAAAGCAAACTGCAGAGAAATACGAGCACTTCAGTACTATTTCTATAAAGCTCAACTTACGCAAAATACCACTATATATTACTATATGCATATGTTGTGCAAGTATACAGAAATGTAAGGATATAAAAAATAGCAAATCCTGATTAGTGGTTACTTTGGTGGTGGGGCACGGGGGAGAGAGATGCAGTTGGGGAGGAGTACAGAGGGGGCTGCAATTATATTGGTAATATTTTATTTTTTATGCTGAGTAGTGGGGCCTCGTATGTTTGTAATAAAATTCAAGCGTGAATTAATTCTTCAAATATGAATTATTTCATAATATTATTTTACAAAAGGCAAGACAATATAATTTGCAGTGATTTAAGTCCTTTTGCTTTCCTGAGTCCCAGTCCAGGAAAACAAGGCCCCCATTCTCCTTCTAACTAGACCACTTTGACGAACTGGAAAAAACTTTGTTATTTCTATGCTGGTTTATAACTACTGAGAGGTGAGTATGGACACTCTTGCATATTTTCAGCTCAGAGACTGGGAGTCTGGTATGTGCCTAGGGTTTGCCCCAATTCTGCTACAACATCTACTCTCCCTCCAAGAAACAGTATATAAAATAAAAAGTTAAAGTCCCCCCTCAGCCCTTTATCTAATCCCATTCCCCAGAGGTAATCTCTACTGACGGTGGTACCCTTCCAGGCATTTTCCCTATGCATATATAAATACATAGATACACACATAAAGATTTTTTTTAATATAAGAATGGAATTAAATATGGATTACTTGGACAGAAGTAAAAATTTTAAACTAAAAATAGATGGAATTTTACTATATGTATCGTTTACTATATAAATCGTTCTGCAGTTCCTTTTTTCATTTATCAGTGTCTCATGTCAATACATCAGTTCATAATGTGTCTTTTACCACAATCTGTTACTTAAACTTCGACTTTTAATTCAACAAGAGATATATGATCACATTCTAGATGCAAAATTTTCAAACAATACAGATAGAGTGATAAAATCCTTCACAAAATAGAGAAAGTCTTTCACAAGATTGTCACCCCTAACGCATACACCAAACACACACACACACACACACACACACACACACACTTAATCTCAGGCCCCTCCCTGGAGATGAACTACTGCTATATTTGATGTACATCTTTCCAGATTCCTTTACTCCCATAAAGAAATAGGTTGTTTAGTTGTGTGCGTGGCTGACACATAAATGGTTCTAAACAGTACATAATATTCTGTAACTTATTCTTGGTGATTTATGCATATAATCACTATCTCACTGAGTCATCCATTAGCTGATATTTATTATTTATTATGCTATTATTTATGATGTGCACTGTTCCAGGCACAGTAGCAAATAAGATGGACAGCCTCTATCCTCATGGAGCTTACATCCTGATGGGACATTCAGACAATAAACATGTAAATGAATAAGTAAAATCACTTCAGGTAGTGCTAAGTAATATGATGAAAACAGAGTGGGCATTGGGCAGAAAGGGTTTTTTTTAACAACTGCATAGGATCCCACAGTATAGATTAACATAGTTTGGGAGAGTGACTTTCAAATTTTTCTACTTGCTTCCTAGAGTAAGAAATAAACTTTACACTGCTACCCAATATCCACCATAGAAATATACACACACACAGAACCAACACACACACATATACAATTGAACAAGTATTTCATGAAATAATGTTTACCCTTATTAAGGGTGATGCACTGAAAACTTTTATACTGTTCTATGTCATTCTTTTATTATTTTTTTAATTCCTTACATCTCTCTGGGCCTCAGTTTCCCCACCAGGAACATGCTGATCTCAACATCCTAGAATCTGCTCTAAATTGATGCCCCACCCCCTGACTCAGCGAAGGCAGGACTTCTCTCTGGCCCTTCTCCCCCTTTTCCGCTCCCTGCTCCTCAGAAGTGGCCCAGGGAAAAGGGAAAAGGCAGGTCCCTGCAGGCAGGAGAGTGTGATTCAGGGTGGGGCAGAGGGAGGGAA
>NW_006772681.1:3543870-3551212 GCF_000442215.2 Lipotes vexillifer | reverse complement strand
AGAGGGAGGAAAAGAGAGAGGCCCGCCTCCTAGTAGGAAATGACACTGGGTAAGAATGACAGTTTATAAGCCTGCCGACCTCTTTCTCTTCCCATGCCCTGGCCATCTTCCAGCCTCCTCCGTCCAGTCTCCTCCCCTCCCAGACAGTCCTAACTTCTTTTTCCCCTAGGCTGCAGTCAGCCGGAGCCCCCAGCCTGCCAGAGCCAAGAGCCCAGGTGGGGTCGAGAACCTCAGCTACAGGATGTTGACAACACTGCTGCCCCTGCTGCCACTACTGCTCCTGCCCTGCTGGGCCCTCTGTAGCCAGGAAGCCTCAGATGGTGAGTCGAGGGCACATCTCGTACCCCGGGATGGTTCTGGAGACTCTCAGCCTGTCTGGGTACACAGGCAAGACCACAGGGGAGCTTATCCCACAGTGTCTGTGTCTGCAGCCGGCTGGATCTCTCCAGGGGGCAGGCAGGTCCTGGGGACTGGTTCGTGTCCCAAAGCCAAGGTGAGGAAGCATAGTTCAGCCCCTGGGAAGGGGGAGATGCAGGAGGCTGGGGGGAAACAAGACTGGAAAAATGGGAAAGGGGCTTGTAGAAAGGGTGAGAGAATTAGCCGTGGGGAGAGAGGAAAGATGGGGCGAAGTCTGGAGAGGGAGGTCTGAGGGTGATGGTGGATGGAGGTGAGTTTAGGGAAGATGGGAAGAGACTTAGGGATGAGACAAGAGATGGAAGGAATGAGAGACACTGGGAAAACTGACGGGAGACTTGGGGAAAGACTGGGGCTGAGACCTGTGAGGCAGAAGAGGAGACTAGAGAAGGTGGAGGAAGACTGGGGGCAGCTGGTGAGGGGAAACCCAGGGGAGAGACAAGCTGCGGTTGATGGGGGAACTTGTGAGGGATCAGGCTGCCACAGTGGCTCCATTTAAGCAGGGAAGGGGAGTTACTGCCTTGCACTGTAATTGCACAGGGGCCTCGTCTCCCCTCTCCCACAGCCTCTGTAGCTTCAGTCTCCCCCTCAGAGAGGGAGCAAATAATAACCAGTATTCAATCAGTGCTCACTATGCTTCATACGTGTACTGACTCATTTCACTCCCACAAAATCTTTACAAGGTGCGTGATATTATTATCTCCATTTTACAAAGGAGGAGACTGGTCAAAGCAGTTAAGAACCTTGTCTGGGGGTGACCCACACAGAAATACTCGTTCACATCTGCAGACACAGAGCACAACTTCTCAGATGCAAACGTGGACGAGACACATGCCCCCCAAGGAGATTTACAACGCCAGACTCATTCCCCCCTCAGACATTCTCTGGGCACCAACTCCATGCCAGGCCCTTAGTGGGTATAGGAGGCAGAGATAACCAGACATGATTCCATAGCCTAGAGGAATGGAAGCCTGTGTGTCTGGAGACAGTTGTGCAGAATCTGGGATCGCTGAAACTGACCCACTGTGTCTGAGAGGGTAAAGAGGAGAAGCATTAGGAAAACTTCAAGGAGAGGGCAACAGCTGGGTCTTAAAACATGAACAGAAGTTTGCCAGGAGGCACAGCAACCCTGGCATGCTATTCACATGTCACCTGAAAGGCAGCATGATGGACTCCAAGAACTTTGAGGTACTATCTAAGTATAGGGAAGAGGCCCAAAAAGGCAGGTGGGGCCCAGTCTCCGGCAGCCTTGAATGTCAGGCTAAAGACTTTGGACTTGATTCTACGGACAGGTATCCTATTTGGAGACAGTATAGTTGAGTGGCTAAGAGTGCTGCGCTCAGACTGCCTGCATGCTAACCTGGACTCTGCTATGCCACTTTCACCTGTTTTCCACATGGACTGGGGTTAGTAATAGTAGCTACGACATCAAGTTAATGGAAGGAAGGCACAAATAAGGTAATGATGCATGTAAAGCACAGTGCCCAGGTCATAATAAGCACTTAATGGCTATTACTATTGTTGTTGTTGATAGGGGACTGTGTCCCTGGAGGATTTTTAAGCAGAAGGACATACTCTTATTTCTGGGCCAGGTGGAGGGCAGATGAGAAGGGGTGAGACTGAAAGATGAGTGGAGGGGGGATGAGGAAGGAAGTTACTACTCCAGGACAGATGAGAACCACTGAGGCCTGAAGTGGGGCAGTGGCAGAGGAGACAAAGAACAGGAGATGGAATTGGGACTTCATTGTAGGTCAGGATTTGTTAACCAACGGGAAATGGGGGGGTGGGGAGGAAGGGGTGAGAGAGAGAAAGCAGACCAGAGTGGCTCTTCCACTGACCGTCTGGATTATCCTGGGGCAAGTGGCTCCTGCACTTCTAGCCTCAGTTTCCTCATCTGTAAAAACAAAGATAATAACCCCTGTTCTGCCTTCCTGGCAGGGTTCCTGAGAGAGTCAAATGGCAGGAAGGGTGGGAGGGCACTTTATGGTTTAGGAAGGGCCAAGAAGGTGGGCGGCCGACCTCTGGGTGGGGAGTTATTATCTCGGGTTACACGCCGACCCCTTCCACGCCGGCCTGGGCCCGACGCGCTGACTCCTGCCCCCAGGCCCGCGGTACCTCCACATGATCCAGGTCTCCTACTTCCGCAACCCCTCTCAAGTGTGGCACCGGGGCAACGCGACGCTGGGGGGGGTCCTGACGCACGTTCTGGAAGGCCCGGGCAACAACGTCTCGATTCAACAGCTGCAGCCCTTGCAGGAGCCCGAGAGCTGGGCTCTCACAAAGAACAGTGTGAATCGCTACCTGCAGGAGTTCCTGGGCCTGGTGCAGGTGGTGCACCACGAGCGGGGCGTGGCCTGTGAGTGACGCACGCAGGGGCGGTGGCTGGCGAGGGTGGGCCCTTGAGGTGGGAGGCGCGGCCTATGGGCGGGACCTAACTGGGGGGAGGGTCTGTGGAAGAACCGGGCGGGGCCAAGTTCTGAGATGGGTGTCCTTGCCGGGCGTGGTCTTTTTGCCTTTGCTGATTGCTGGGTGGGAGATTGAGTCTGGAGAAGAGTGGGTGTCCTAGCTGACGTACTGTACTGTCCCTCAGGCCCTCTTCCTGCTGGCATGACCTCGGGGTAGCCCCTGTTAAGAGGCCCTGTCCCTGATCCACCCTGCACCCTGAAAGCTCACTTCCCCCTGGCGGACATGCCCCGACACCTGACACCCTTCCACATAGCCCCCTGACCCTGAATCCCCCATCTACAGTTCCTCTGACCATTCGCTGCTTCCTGGGATGTGAACTGCCTCCTGAGGGCTTGAAAGCCCATGTCTTCTTCGAAGTGGCTGTGAATGGGAGCTCCTTTATGAGTTTCCAACCGAAGACAGCCTCATGGACGGCAGGGCCTCAGGCACCTTCCAATGTGGTCACCTACGCCCTGGAGCAGCTCAACAAGTACAATCGTACTCGGTACGAACTGAGGGAATTTCTGCAGGACACCTGTGTGCAGTACGTGCAGAAACACATCACCGGGAACAACTCGAAAGGTATGGTGGGATCGGGGAGGGTCCTGTGTGTTGGGTGGGTTCCAGGCAAATGCGTGGACCTGAAGGATGGATACCTTGAGCAACAGGAGGCCCAAGGCTGGCGGTTTGGGACAGAGTACACACACCTTCCGTAAATTGGTGAACTAGCCCTCCCCGCCCCGCTTCCTTTGGGGAAGGAATCCCTTGGGGTTTGATTCAAACCATGGACTCCTTGGGGGTATGTTCTTCAAGCTAACTCTCCGCATGTTCTGCAGGAAGCCAAATAGGCCGCTCGTACACTTCGCTGGTCCTGGGCATCCTGGTGGGCTGTTTCATCATCACTGGAGTGGCTGTAGGCATCTTCTTGTGCACAGGTGGACGGCGGCGGTGTTAATTACCCTCCAGCCCTCTCCGAAAAAGAGCTAGACTGATGGGGCCTGGCAAAGGAAGATCTCAGCTCACTGCAAAACTGTACAGATTCTCCATCTGGGACATTATACTCCAGAAGATTTAGAATGGCAGCTCATTTCTTCTCTGAGACCCGCCCACCAAGAGTTTGAGGGAGGGGAGGGGAGGAGCCTAGGTAGACAGGGTAGTTGGTTTGCTAAGAACCTAAGAACTGGCACCTTTGCTGAACTGGTCTGCGAAGTGAATGCTTATCTATGTTTGTGGAAAACAGATGATGGAGTTGGGGCAACGGAGGTGGTCTGTGGCCCACCCATCTTCCAAAGACAGAATCACCTGAGGCGTTCAAAACACATAACCAAATAAAACAAGTCATCCATAACCCAAACAACCAACATTCAGTGCTTCCGGGTATGTTAGACTTGGGAAGGGACACTGGTATTATACAATAGAGGTAGAAATAACCAGAGAAATGATGGAAGTGTGCAATCGAAGTAATATGGGAGCAAGGAATTACTAATTAATCAATTAATAATAACATTAATAAAATTCCTTACTTATGTATACAGCATTATTATTTCCTCCACTTTGCAAAACTTTGGGGAAAGTAGCCTATACCCTTTGCTTCTACTTCCTCACCACCCATTCTCTCTTTAACCCACTGCAATCT
This sequence comes from Lipotes vexillifer, assembly GCF_000442215.2. NCBI lineage: Eukaryota > Metazoa > Chordata > Mammalia > Artiodactyla > Lipotidae > Lipotes > Lipotes vexillifer. The sequence goes on along the minus strand of NW_006772681.1, from coordinate 3,546,717 downwards.
GACTTCTCTGTAAACTGCTCTAAGATCATCAATGACCTCTAATTGTGAAACCTTCATCTTCCATGATATCTGCAACATTTCACTTTGTGGACTAGGGCTCTCTTTTTACCCCAACTTCTGAGATAGCATACTTCTCATCTTTAAAAACTGTTCTGGCTGCTCAATCAATCCCTTTGCCTATGTCACCTTCCTCAATTCACCTCTGAAATGTTGACTCTCTTAGAATTCCTTTTTTTGGCTCCCTTTGTTCCCCGTTAAACTGTACCCTTTCTGGTGACCTACTAACTTCCATGACTTCAAATACTGTCTCTGGGTGGTGGTTTCCGTGGGGAAACAATGTCATTGTGTCTTTGAGAGCATGTGTTTTGTCATAAGACAGGCTCGAGTCTTACCTCTATGAGCCAGGCATTTAACTTCTTCAAGTCTTAGTTTCTTCATAAACAAAAGGTATAATAAAATATATTAAATATCTCATAGAGGCATTATGAGTATTAAATGAGATAATATAAGGTAATATATATATACTCAATAAATATAGCCCTTGCTGCTGACCTCCAGACACCCCCATTTGCCTTGCTTCTTGAAAATAATCTTGACCTTAATATTTTGCAGACATTTCAGAGTCAACATGTTCAAAATGAAATTCCATATCTGTCTCCCCAAACCTGGTCTCCCTCTTCTGTTTACTCTCAGTTAAACAGAATTACCATCAAATCATATCAATGTAGAGACCCACTGTTAACCTTTATTTACTCCCTTTTTATCCCAACCTATAAAATACAATAGCTGTAGAATCCTCTCCCTCCTTTCCACTCTATTGCTTTTGTTCAAGATGTCATAAGTCATCTCTTTCTCTCTGGTAGGCACAGAGGTGTACCACCCAGTTCTGCCTTCAAGGAAAGACGTGCTATTCAGCTACAGGAAGTATAGTCAGCAGATAGCCTCTAGCTGCTTCAGTTCCTTCAGGGTCTGCCTCACCCAAAGAGAACAGTCCTGCACAAGGTCATGCTCATCCTGGGGCTGTCTTCATCCAGTGCCTGAACGAAGCAGGGGGTATAAAGGTTCAGCCATTCTGACCCACTGTATTTCTGATGAGCTGTGTTCATTCCAGAGGTCCTCACCAGGTTGGCTGGGTCTTTGTTGGATCTACACTACAGTCTGATTTCTTCCTCTATTCAATCCTGCTTCCTCCCCCTAGTTAATAATATCTTGCACCTCAAACCCTGTCTTGGCAACTGCTTCCAGAAGGCCCAACCTGTGATTGACAATCTCTCTCTCTGTCTGTCTCCAAATTGAGAAAGTCTATCAGTCTTTTGACTGGACCATGGCAATAGCTCTTCCTCATTTTTCTCCTGGTCTCTAATTTCTCTAATCCTCTACATGGCAATAAAAATATATAGTTCTGATCATGTCATTGTTCTGTTTTTCAAATTTCCCATATTTATTGAGCTAAATTCAGAATCTGCAAAATGACTGTCAAGGGCTTGTAAAATCTGGCCCCATCTTACTTTTCAAATTTTTTTCCCTACCACTTCTCTTCACCCAACTGAGCTTTAGATTTACCAATTTAAAAGCATATTTTTATTTTTATTTTATTTATTTATTTTTTTTTACAGTACGTGGGCCTCTCACTGTTGTGGCCTCTCCCGCTGCGGAGCACAGGCTCCGGAGGCGCAGGCTCAGCAGCCATGGCTCACGGGCCCAGCCACTCCGCGGCATGTGGGATCCTCCCGGACCGGGGCACGAACCCGTGTCCCCTGCATTGGCAGGTGGACTCTCAACCACTGCGCCACCAGGGAAGCCCAAGATAAACAAATCTGACAAAACTTTAGCTAGACTTATCAAGAAAAAAAGAGAGAAGATCAAATTACAAATATCATTACAGAAATAAAAATGCTTATAAGGAATACTACAAACAACTGTATGCCAACAAATCAGACGTTGATGAAACTGACAAATTCCTAGAAAAACACAAACAATTAACACAGAGTAAGAAGAAAGAGAAAATCTAAATAGACTTACAACAAGTAAAGATGTTGAATTAGTAATTTTAAACTTCCCACAAAGAAAAGCCCAGGCCCAAATTAATTCACTGGTGAATTCCACCACATTTAAAGAAGAATTAACATTAATCCTTGATAAACTCTTCCGAAAAACAGAAAAGGGAACACTCTCCAGGTCATTCTATGAGGCCAGTATTAATCTGAGACCAAAACCATATAGATAGAATATAAGACAACTACAAATATCTTATAGACACGAAAATCCTCAACAAATTCTAACAAATTGAATCCAACAACATATAAAAAGGATGATATACTGTGAACAAGGGAGATTTATAACCAGGGATGCAAAATTGGCCCAATATATGAAAATCACTCAGTGTAATACACCATATCAATAAAATAAAGGACAAAATCAACATGATCATCTCAATAGATGCAGAAAAAGCATTTGTTATAATCCAATACTGTGTACGATAAAAACACTCAACAAACTAGAAACAGAAGGGAACTTATTCAACCTGATAAATGTTATCTACAGAAAAACCCACAGCTTACACCATACTTAGCCTTTTCCCTAAAATCAGAAACAAGACAAGAATTTCTGCTCTCCCTACTTTTTTTTCAACATTGTACTTGAGGTTCTAGCCTGAGCAATCAGGCAAGAGTAAAATCAGGCAAGATAAAAGGCACCTGTATTAGAAGGGAATAAATAAAAGTATATCTATTCAGAAATGACATGATTTTATATATGGACAATCCTAAAGAATGTACTAAAAAAACAATTAGAGCTAATAAACAAGTTTAGCAATGTTGCAGAATACAAGATCAATATATAAAAACC
>NW_006772681.1:3513598-3543860 GCF_000442215.2 Lipotes vexillifer | reverse complement strand
GTAGGGAAAAGAATCTGAAAAAGAATAGATATATGTATAACTAAATCATTTTTCTGTACACCCAAAACTAACACAACATTGTAAATCAAATATACCCCAATATAAAATAAAATAATATTTAAAAAAATAAAATATTGATAAAAAACATTTGTATTTCTATGCACTAGCAATAAACAATCCAATAATGAAATTAAGAAGAGAAATCTATTTATAATAGCACGAAAAAGAATAAAATACTTAGGAATAAATTTAACAAAAGGAGCATAAGATCTACACACTGAAAACTACAAATCCTTATTGAAAGAAATTAAAGAAGGCCTAAATAAATTAACAAATCCTGCATTCCTTGGTCAGAGACTTAATATGTTAAGGCAGCAATATTACCCAAACTAATCTACAGATTCAATGCAGTCCCTATTAAAATTCATATGGAAGTGCAAGGGACCCAAAATAGCTCCCAAGAATATCTTGAAAAAAAGTTGAGGACTCACACTTCTTGACTTAAAAACTGACTACAAAGCTACAATCATCAACACAGTGTTTTACTGGCATAACAAGAGATATATAGATCAGTGGAAAAAGACTGAGACTCCAGAAATAAACCCTTATGTTGTGGTCAGTTGATTTCCTACAATTTGCTAAAGTAATTCAACGGAGAAGGAATAATTTTTTCAACAAATGTTGCTGGGACAACTGTATATCAACATGCAAAAGAATGAAGTTGGGATCCCAACCTCACGCTCTAAACACAAATTAACTCAAAATGGATCAAAGTACTAAATATAAGATCTAAAGTCATAAAACTCTTAGAAGAAAACATAAGTGTAAATAGTGCCCTTAGATTAGGCAATGGTTTCTTAGATGTGATAAAAAAAAAAGTACAAGCAGCAAAAGAAAAAAAATAGATAAATTGCAGTTCTTCAAAATAAAATACTTTGGTGCTTCACAGGAAACTATCAAAGTGAAAACATATCCCACAGAATAGAAGAACATATTTGTAAATCATATATCTCATAAGGATCTAGTATTGAGAATATATAAAAAGTTCTTACAACACAAAAATAAAAAGACAGATAACCCAATTTAAAAATAGGCAAAGGATTTGAATAGGCATTTATTAAAGAATATATACCAGTAGTCAAAAGCACATGAAAAGAGGCTCAACACCATTAGTCATGAAGGAAATGTAAATCAAGACTATAATGAGATACCACTTCACACCATCAAAAATGGCTAAAATTAAAAACGACAGACAATAAACAAGTGTTGGTGAGGTCATGGAGAAAGTGGAACCCTATGATATTGCTGGTGGAAATGTAAAACGTTACAGCCACTTTGGAAAATATTTGACAGTTCCCAAAAAGTTAAACGCAGATTTACCAATTGACTCAGCAATTCCATTCCTGGTATGTACTCAAGAGAACTGAAAACACGTCTACACACGTCTACACAGATACTTGTACATGAATGTTCATAGCAGCACTATTCGTAACAGCCAAAGGGTGGAAACAATCCAAATACCTATCAATTGATGAATGGATAAACAAATTGTGGTATATTTCTACAATAGAATACTCTGCAAGCATAAAAATGAATGAAGTATTGATACATGCTACAACATGAATGAGTCTTTAAAACATTACAATAAATGAAAGAAGCCAGTCACAAAGAACCACATCTTGTATGATTCCATTTACATGAAATGTCCAGAATAGGAAATCCATAGATATAGAAAGTAGATTAGTGGTGTCTAGTGCTGGGAGGAGGAGGTGGTGACAGAAAGTGACTGCTAAAGGACACAGGGTTATTTTGGGGGTGATGAAAATATCCTAAACTTAGACTGTGATCATGGATGCACAATATAGTTAAAACATTGAACTGCATACTTTAAATGGATGAATTTTATGGTATGTGAATTATATCTCAATACAGGTGTACCTTGTTTTATTGTGTTTTGCTTTATTGCACCTCACAGATATTGCAGTTCTTACAAACTGAAGGTTTGTGGCAACCCTGCATTGATCAAGTTTATTAGAGCCATTTTTCCAACGGCGTTTGCTTACCTCCTGTCTCTGTGTCTCATTTTGGTACTTCTCACAGTATTTCAACCTTTTCATTATTATTACATCTATTATGGTGATCTGTGATCAGTGATCTTTGATGTTACTATTGTAATTGGGGGCTTCATGAACTGTATTCATATAAGATGGCGAACTTACTAAATGTTGTGTGTGTTCTGAATGCTCCACCAACTGACTGTTCCTCTGTCTCACACCCTCTCCTTGGGCCTCCCTATTCCCTGAGACACAACAACATTGAAATTAGGCCAATAATAATCCTACAGTGGATTCTAAGTGTTCTAACACTTCTAAGTGTTCAAGTGAAAGGAAAAGTTGCATGTCTCTCACTTTAAATCAAAACCTAGAAATTATTAAGCTTAGTGAGGAAAGCATATTGAAAGCCAAAATAGGCTGAGAGCTAGACCTCTTGTACCAAACAGTTAGCTAAGTTGTGAATACAAAGGAAAAGTTCTTGAAGGAAATTAAAAGCACTACTCCAGTAGCACATGAATGATAAGGAAGTGAAACAGCCTTATTGCTGATATGGAGAAAGTTTGTTCTGGAGAGATGATCAAACCAGCCACAATGTTCCCTTGAGCCAAAGCCTCATCCAGAGTAAAGCCCTGACTATCTTCAATTCTATGAAGGCTGAGAGAGGTGAGGAACTACAGAAGAAAAGTTTGAAGCTAGCAAATGTTAGTTCATGAGGTTGAGGAGGGAAGCCATCTCTGCAACATAAAAGTGCAAGTAAAGCTACCAGTGCTGATGTAGAAGCTGCAGCAAGTTATCCAGAAGATGTAGCTAAGACAATTAATGAAGGTGGCCACACTAAACAACAGATTTTCCATGTTAGATGATACAACCTTATATTGGAAGATGCCGTCTAGGGCTGTCATAGCTAGAGAGGAGAAGTCAATGCTTGGCTTTAAAGCTTCAAAAGACAGGCTGACTCTCGTTAGGGCCTAATGCACCTGGTAATTTTATTTATTTATTTATATTTGTTTGTTTGGGTTTTGTTGTTGTTGTTTTTTGTGGTACGTGGGTGTCTCACTGTTGTGGTCTCTCCTGTTGAGGAGCACAGGCTCGGGACGCGCAGGATCAGCGGCCATGGCTCATGGGCCCAGCCGCTCTGTGGCATGCGGGATCTTCCCGGACCAGGGCACGAACCTGTGTCCCCTGCATCAGCAGGCAGACTCTCAACCACTGCACCACCAGGGAAGCCCTCATCTGGTAATTTTAAATCGAAGACATAGTCATTTTGGTAAATGAAAATCCAAGGGCCCTGAAAATCCAAGGGCCCTTATGAATTATGGTAAACCTACTCTGCCTGTGCTCTATAATGGAACAACAAAGCCTGGATGATAGCACATCTGTTTACAACAAGGTTTACTGAATATTTCAAGCCCACTGTTAAGACCTATTGCTCAGGAAAAAAAAGAGACTCCTTTCAAAATATTACTGCTCATTAATGCACCTGGTCACCCAAGAGCTCTGATGGAGATGGACAGTGAGGTTAATGTCATTTTTTTTAATATACTCTGCTTGTTGACACTTTCTTTCTTTCTTTTTTTTAATTGAGATTAATGTTATTTTCATGCCTGCTGACACAACAGCAATTCTGTAGCCCATGGATCAAGGAGTCATTTCAACTTTCAACTTTATTTTTTTTTTTTAGAATTTTATGTATTTATTTTATTTATTATTTATTTTTGGCTGCATTGGGTCTTCATTGCTACTCGCGGGTTTTCTCTAGTTGCTGCAAGCGGGGTTTACTCTTTGTTGCGGTGCACAGGCTTCTCATTGCGGTGGCTTCTTTTGTTGCGGACCACGGGCTCTAGGCCCACGGGCTTCAGTAGTTGTGGCACGTGGGCTCAGTAGTTGTGGCTCGCAAGCTTAGTTGCTCCACGGCATGTGGGATCTTCCCGGACGTGGGCTCAGTAGTTGTGGCTCACGGGCTCTAGAGCGCAGGCTCAGTAGCTGTGGTTCATGGGCTTAGTAGCTCTGCAGCATATGGGATCTTCCCGGATCAGGGCTCGAACCCATGTTCCCTGCATTGGCAGGCGGATTTTTAACCACTGGGCCACCAGGGAAGCCCTACATCATATATTCTTGACCTGATGGTAAAATTGAATCTGGGAGAGACTAAGCTGCTTGACCAAGTTTCCACAGTTATCTGGTGTAGGAACTAGCACTAGAACTTGGGACTTCTGACTTTTGACCCTGAGCTAATGCTGCTACACCATGCTGTGAAAGGTGGTGGGAGTCATAAGCTGTAGAAGTAATGGGATTACTTGCAGGGATTTTCTTAAAGTTCTTATTCACATTCTGAAGAAGGAGAGGTAAAGCGTCAGAAAAACAATGGGATCAGTAACTCTGACCTTCTACGATATGATCCTCATTTCTAGAAGGTTCTACACCGAGTAGAGAATGAATGGAAGGTTCATTGCCTATGCTTACACATGTGAATATTTGTTCATAGCTGTGTGACCTTGGCTAAGTCAGTGCCTCTCTGAAAGGGAGCTTATACTTTTTAAGATACTTTCCAGCTCTGATAACTAGGATTCTAAGCTCCTAAGTCCAGACAGCTGGCCTTTGGGCAAATGTAAAAGTTCTAGAAGTCCCATTCTTCTTCCCAGACAACTGCAGAATGTTTGGCTTATGCCCACCTGCCAACAGCCAGACTACTGGAGGCCAAATTTGAGTTTGCACAAGAAGTAAACAAATCGGGAATAAATTTAAACAAGTGACTCCCTAACATATTCTAAAAGCCTCCTTCTGGGTAGCTTGGCTTACTGTCTTCCCCATCCTTTTAATTCAGTTCAATATGTATTTTTTTATGGATCAATGGAACAGAATAGAGAGCCCAGAAATAAACCCACTCACCTATGGTCAATTAATCTTTGCCAAAGCAGGCAAGAAGATACAATGGAGAAAAGGCAGTTTCTTCAGTAAGTGGTGTTGGGAAAGCTGGACAGCCACATGCAAATCAATGAAGTTAGAATACTCCTTCACACCATACACAAAAATAAACTCAAAATGGCTTAAACACTTAAATGTAAGACAGGATACCTTAAAACTTCTGTAAGAGAACATAGGCAAACATTCTCTGACCTAAGTCATAGCAATGTTTTCTTAGGTCAGTCTCCCAAAGCAACTGAAATAAAAGTAAAACTAAACAAATGGGACCTAATCAAACTTATAAGTTTTTGCTTAGGAAACCATAAACAAATGAAAAGACAGCAAACTAAACCATAAACAAACGAAAAGACAACCTACAGACTGGGAGAAAATATCTGCAAAAGGTGTGACTGACAAGGGCTTAGTTTCCAAAATATGCAAACAGCTCACATAACTCAATAACAACAAAATAACAAACAACCCAATCAAAAAAGGGGCAGAAGCTCTAAATAAACATTTCTCCAAAGAAGACATACAGATGGCCAGTGGGCACATGAAAAGATGCTCAACTTCGCTAATAATTATCAGAGAAATGCAAATCAAAACTACGATGAGGTATCACCTCACACTCAGCAGAATGGCCATCATTAAAAAGTCTACAAACGGGCTTCCCTGGTGGCTCAGTGGTTGAGAGTCCGCCTGCCGATGCAGGGGACACAGGTTCGTGCCCTGGTCTGGGAAGATCCCACAGGCCGCGGAGCTGCTGGGCCTGTGAGCCATGGCCGTTGAGCCTGCGCGTCCGGAGCCTGTGCTCCGCAACGGGAGAGGTCACAATAGTGAGAAGCCCGCACACTGCAAAAAAAAAAAAAAAAAAAAAAAAAAAGTCTACAAATAATAAAGGCTGGAGAGGGTGTGGAGAAAAGGGAACCCTCCTACAATGTTGATGGGAATATAAATTGGTGCAGCCACTATGGAAAACAGTATGGAGGTTCCTTAAAAAACTAAAAATAGAATTCCATATGATCCAGCAATCCCACTCCTGGGCATATATCCAGAGAAAACCTAACTCAAAAAGGTACATGCACCCCAATATTCATAGCAGCACTATTCACAATAGCCAAGACATGGAAGCAACCTAAATGTCCATTGACAGATGAATGGATAAAGAAGATGTGGTAGGGCTTCGCTGGTGGTGCAGTGGTTAAGAATCCACCTGCCAATGCAGGGGACACGGGTCCAAGACCTGGTCCAGGAAGATCCCACATGCCGTGGAGCAACTAAGCCTGTGCACCACAACTACTGAGCCTGTGCTCTAGAGCCCGCGAAGCCACAACTACTGAAGCCTGCGCGCCTAGAGCCCGCGCACCACAAGGAAGAGTAGCCCCCACTTGTTGTAACCAGAGAAAAGCCTGTGTGCAGCAACGAAGACCCAACGCAGCCAAAAATAAATTAAATTAAATAAAATAAATAAATTTACATAAAAAAGGAAGCTGTGGTATATACACGAATACTACTCAGCCATAAAAAAAGAATGAAATAATGCCATTTGCAGCAACGTGGATGTACCTAGAGATTATCATACTAAGTAAGTCAGACAGAGAAATACAAATATCACGTGATATCACTTTTATGTGGAATCTAAAATATGACACAAATGAACTTATCTACAAAACAGAAACAGACTCACAGACATAGAAAACAAACTTATGGAGAAGCAGGGTGGGGGGTGGGGAGAGGAATAAATTAGGAGTTTGGGTTTAGCAGATACAAACTACTATGTATAAAATAGATAAACAGCGACGTCCTAGCATATAGCACAGGGAACTATATTCAATATCTTGTAATAACATATAATGGAAAGAATATGAAAAAGAACATATATATTTATATTCTTTTTCATATTCTTTTCCATTATACATATATACATATATATATAACTGAATCACTTTGTATACCAGAAACTAACACAGCATTGTAAATCAACTATACTCCAATTTTAAAATAATAAATAAATATAAATAAAAACAAAACACAAAACAATGTATGTTTTGATTTTATGCCTCCTGCCAGGTCTGAGGTGTAGGTTTCTGTAACTTATTCTTCTTCCAATTCAACCAGCTGTTGCTGGGGCCTATTTGATGTAAAGCATTGTGATAACTGCTCTCAGGATGCAGAAATGGGTAAAACATGATCCCTGAAAGGAGCTAATAGTCTAGAAGGAGAGGCATACAAAACAGTTTATTTTCACACAATAGGAATGAAAAGGATACAAAGTGATTATAAGCCATGCACTGAGGGAAAGGATCTGGGAAAGCTACACAGAGGTCATAGATTCACCTGGGCCTTGAAGGAAGAGAAGGATTTCAGTAGGTGAAAGGGGGAAAGATGTTTCTCCCCTCCCAGGCTAAGATCTTTGAGGACAAAGGTTATATCTTATTTATCAACATGTTCCTGGGACTTCCCTGGTGGTCCAGTGGTAAAGGATCTGTCCTGCAATGCAGGGTGCGCAGGTTCGATCCCTGGTTGGGGAACTAACATCCCACATGCTGTGGGGCAGCTAAGCCCTGCGCCACAACTACAGAGCTTGCCCGCACCTCAACTAGAGAGCCCCGTGTGCTGCAAACTACAGAGCCCACGCGCTCTGGAGCCCATGCGCCACAACTAGAAAAGAGGAAAAACCCCAAGCCACAACTAGAGAGAAGCCCCTGTGCCTCAGTGAAGAACTCGCGCGCTGCAAATAAACACCCTATGCAGCCAAAAAAAAAGTTCCTGACATGTCCCAGCATAAAACACAACACAAGGAAAGAGTCCAGTACATGTTTGTTCGATGAATGAATAATGACTGGATTCTGGATGGACATAGAAGCATAAAGGCAAAGAGGGTGAAAGAGAACCGTATGTTTGAGGAATAATAAATGGTCTCATGTGGCTGCTCTGAGTATAGTTTACGTAAGGAAATGTCATGGGAGATAAAATGGGTCATTTGAGTGCCAGATTAAGAATGCCATGCTGGTGACTTCCCTGGCAGTCCAGTGGTTAAGACCCCGTGCTTCCACTGCAGGGGGCAAGGGTTCAATTCCCTGGTCGGGGAACTAAGATCCCACATACCAGGGCTTCCCTGGTGGCACAGTGGTTAAGAAACCACCTGCCAATGCAGGGGACACGGGTTCGACCCCTGATCCTGGAAGATCCCACATACCGCAGAGCAACTAAGCCCGTGCACCACAACTACTGAGCCTGCGCTCTAGAGCTCACGAGCCACATCTACTGAGCCTACGTGCCACAACTACTGAAGCCCACGCACCTAGAGCCCATGCTCCACAATAAGAGAAGCCACCACAAAGAGAAGCCCACGCACCACAAAAAAGAGTAGCCCCCGCTCACTGCAACTAGAGAAAGCCCACGCGCAGCAACGAAGACCGAACACAGCCAAAAATAAATAAGTAAATAAGTAAAAATGAATTAAAAAAATAAAGATCTCACATGCCGCGTGGTGTGGCCAATTAAAAAAAAAGAAGGCAATGCTAAGAAGTGATACTTAATTCTACAGGCAGTAGTTAACTAGTTCCTTCTCTAGGGAAATAAAAACCCTTGTTCATCATTGTAGCCTTAGTATCTAGAAGAGTGCCAGGGATTTAGAAGATAGACAACAAATGACTAGATGAATAAATAAATGGACAATTTTTGAGAAAGGAAGTTATTTCATCCAGTCTTCCACTAACTTTAATAATAATAATCCCTTTTATATATAATTTTATCATTACAGAAATATTTTTATTCTATTATCTTGTTGAAATTTTTGTTGATCTGGCAAACAAATTTATTAGGAAAGAAGGGCAGGTATTATCTTCATTTCCTAGCAGATGTTATTATTCTCATTTCCTGGCAGATGTTACTATTCTCATTTCCAGTATCCAAAACTCATTTCCACAGAATCCAAAACTCTGTTTCCTCTGATATCCCCTCATCTGGCTGAAGGACTGATGTATGTGGACCTGCATATGATGGCCCTCTCATGAGCAGCCTCAGCCTGGCTCCACACTCGCCAGACTCAAGACTTCTACATATCCCCCCGCAAAATAGATCCAACTCTACAATGCAGGAATATTTTACTGATTACTTAATGGAGAGCCTAGTAAAAAGGTTCATCATGCCTGCCCCATACAGCAGAAACTTAATCAAATTCTCCTTTAGATATTTCTGACCTTTTCCCCAAGATTCCTCTCCCGAGCCATCAACTCATCTTTCTTCTTTGTCTTTCCTCTCACAACTTCACAATACCTTCCCACTTACAACAAGCAACAACACCCTTCATTTTTTCAAGCCTCCCATTTTTCAGTATGTGTATTCCTTTCTGCAAAACAAAAGTCATGTCATTTTTTTTGTTTTATTCTGTTTTTTAAATTTCCTCAGGCATACGTGTTGGTGTTCTCTCTCTCTCTCTCTCTCTTTTTTTTTTTTTTTGGCCATGCCACGCAACATGTGGGATCTTAGTTGCCCGACGAGGGACCGATCCCCAGCCCTTGGCAGTGAGAGCCTGAAGTCCTAACCACTGGACTGCCAGCGAATTTCCCCTATTAGTGTCTCATTTCATCCAGTTAGAGGTGAAGAGGGAAGGATATTCGGTCTGGAAGCTCCGGAGAACAGATTAATGAGTAAGAGGAAGTCATAGAGAAATAAATGTTAGTTCAGTATAGTAACTTTCTAACAGAGCAATCCAATAACAGAACTGGCAGCTTCACAAAAAAGTGAGCTCCCTGTCACTAGAAGTATTCAAATGGGTCAGGTCCAAGTTCTGACCTCCAAAACCACATGTGACAGCCCGGAATACTTTTGAAGACAGTGATCCTGTTCCCCCCAATATTCTCTTCCTTAGGTTAAACATCTCTGGCTCCCTCAAGTGTTCCTTATGTGATGTGGCTTTTCAGTATCCCAGTATTATTCTTCTGGACTTATCATGACTTGTCAATTTATATGAGTTTATTCCAAAAATATTTATTGAGTGTCTACTATGTTTCAGACACCATTTGAGGAGCTGGGACTATAGCAGAGACCAAAATGAAGTGTCTGTCCTCATAGAACTTACTGTCTACTAGGAGAGAAAGACAGTAAACAAGTAAAGTTTTAAAATGTCAGTGATAATAAGTGCTATGTGGAAAAGTAAAGGAGGTGAGGGACAGTAATAAAGGGATAACGAGTGCCAGGGTGTGGTGAGTTGCTGTTTTATACAGCACAGTCAGGGCAGGCCTCTAAAATAGGATGACAGGTGAGCAGAGATCTGAAGGAAGAGAGAGAATGAACCATCACATGGCCATGGGAAGAACAATCTAATGTAAGTAGACAGAACAAATGCAGAAGTCCCGAGAGTAAGCTTGGTTTATTTGATTAACAAGGAGGCTCGTTTATCTATAGTATATGGTTGGGCAAAGTAGCAGGACACTCATCCCTTAGGGCCTTGGAGGCCAATTATAACTCCTTTGATTTTTATTCTAAGTGAGGTGGGAAGCCATGGGAGGCTTTTGAGAAGAGGAGTGATGTGATCTGATTTTTGTTTGAAGAGCATCACTGTGGCTACCATAGGGGAAATAGGGCTCAGGGGCAAAGACACACTCAGGGAGCCCCAAGGACACATACATTCCTCTTACGAGGCTACTATAATAATATGGGTGAAAAATGATGGTGGTGGGCTTCCCTGGTGGTGCAGTGGTTGAGAGTCCGCCTGCCGATGCAGGGGACACGGGTTCGTGCCCCGGTCCGGGAAGATCCCACATGCAGCGGAGCGGCTGGGCCCGCGAGCCATGGCCATTGACCCTGCGCGTCTGGAGCCTGTGCTCCGCAACGGGAGAGGCCACAACGGTGAGAGGCCCGCGTACCGCGAAAAAAAAAAAAAATGATGGTGGTGTGGACCAGGGTGTTTGCAGTAGAGATGGTGAAAGTACATTGATGTTGGATATATTATGAAGATAGAGCTGATAGAATTTGCTGACAGATTGCATGTGGGTATGAGAGAAATAGAGGAATAAAAAAGTGACTCTAAGAAATGAAAATTAAAGCCACAATATGATGCCACTACTTACCTACCAGAATAGTGAAAAAGAAAAAGACAAGACTAGGGAGGAAGGGAAGGAGAGAGGAGGGAGGGAAAAACAGTATTGGTGAGGCTATAGAACAACTAGACCCCTACTACTCTGCCGTGGGTAATGTAAACTGGTACAACCAGTTTGGAAAACTGATAGCACCTACTAAAGCTGAATATATCCCTCCTAGGTATATTCCTAATAGAAATGCTTACATATATCCATCGAAAAACACACATATGTTTAGTCATAGCAGCATTATCTGTAATAGCCCCAAACTGGACACTACCCAAACAGCTGTCAAGAATAGAATGATTGTGGGGACTTCACTGGCGGTCCAGTGGTTAAGGCTCTGTGCTTCCAGTGCAGGGGGCGCATGTTTGATCCCTGCTGGGGGAACTAAGATACCACATGGCATGGCTAAAAAATAAATGAAAAAAAAAAGAATAGAATGATTGAACAGATTATGCCATATTTACAAAATAGAATATACAACGATGAAAATGAATAAACTTAAATTATGGTGATTGGTTCAAGATGGCAGAGAAGGACGGGCTCTCACTCCCTCTTGAGAGAATACTGAAATCACAACTAACTGCTGAAAAATCATTGACAGGAAGACACTGGAGCTCACCAAAAAAGATACCCCACATCCAAAGACAGAGAAGCCGCAATGAGACAGTAGGAGGGGCACAATCACAATAAAATCAAATCCCATAACTGCTGGGTGGGTGACCCACAAACTGGAGAACACTTATACCACAGAAGTCCACCAACTGGAGTGAAGGTTCTGAGCCCCACATCAGGCTTCCAAACCTGGGGGTCCGGCAAAGGGAGGAGGAATTCCTAGAGAATCAGACTTCGAAGGCTAGCAGGATTTGACTGCAGGACTTCGACAGGACTGGCAGAAACAGAGACTCCACTGTTGGAGGGCACACACAAAGTAGTGTGCACATCAGGACCCAGGGGAAGGAGCAGTGACCCAATAGGAGACTGAACCAGACCTACCTGCTGGTGTTGGGGGATCTCCTGCAGAGGCGGGGGGTGACTCTGTCTCACTGTGAGGACAAAGACACTGGCAGCAGAAGTTCTGGGAAATACACCTTGGCATGAGCCCTCCCAGAGTCCACCATTAGCCCCACCAAAGAGCCCCGGTAGGCTCCAGTGTTGGGTCCCCTCAGGCCAAACAACCAACAGGGAGGGGACCCAGCCCCACCCATCAGCAGACAAGCGGATTAAAGTTTTACTGAGCTCTGCCCACCAGAGCAACACCCAGCTCTACCCACCACCAATCCCTCCCATCAGAAAACTTGCACAAGCCTCTTAGATAGCCTCATCCACCAGAGGGCAGACAGCAGAAGCAAGAAGAACTACAATCCTGCAGCCTGTGGAACAAAAACCACATTCATAGAAAGACAGACAAGATGAAAAGGCAGAGGGCTACGTACCAGATGAAGGAACAAGATAACACCCCAGAAAAAAAACTAAATGAAGTGGAGATAGGCCACCTTCCAGAAAAAGAATTCAGAATAATGAGAGTGAAGATGATCCAGGACCTTGGAAAAAGAATGCAGGCATAGATCAAGAAGATGCAAGAAATATTTAACAAAGACCTAGAAGAATTAAAGAACAAGCAAACAGAGATGAACAATACAATAATTGAAATGAAAAATACATTAAAAGGAATCAATAGCAGAATAACTGAGGCAAAAGAACGGATAAGTGACCTGGAAGACAGAATGGTGGAATTCATTGCTGCAGAACAGAATAAAGAAAAAACAATGAAAAGAAACGAAGACAGCCTAAGAGACCTCTGGGACAACATTAAACGCAACGTTCACATTATAGGGGTCCCAGAAGGAGAAGAGAGAGAGAAAGGACCAGAGAAAATATTTGAAGAGATTATAGTGGAAAACTTCCCTAACATGGAAAACGAAATAGCCACCCAAGTCCAGGAAGCACAGAAAGTCCCATACAGGATAAACCCAAGGAGAAACACGCCGAGACACACAGTAATCAAATTGGCAAAAATTAAAGACAAAGAAAAATGATTAAAAGCAGCAAGGGAAAAATGGCAAATAACATACAAGGGAACTCCCATAAGGGTAACAGCTGATTTCTCAGCAGAAACTCTACAAGCCAGAAGGGAGTGGCATGATATACTTAAAGTGATGAAAGGGAAAATCCTACAACCAAGAGTACTCTACCCGGCAAGGATCTCATTCAGATTCAATGGAGAAATCAAAAGCTTTACAGACAAGCAAAAGCTAAGAGAATTCAGCACCACCAAGCCAGCTCCACAACAAATGCTAAAGGAACTTCTCTAAGTGGGAAACACAAGAGAAGAAAAGGACCTACAAAGCAAACCCAAAAAGATTAAGAAAATGGTCATAGGGACATACACATTGATAATTACCTTAAACGTGAATGGATTAAATGCTCCAACCAAAGGACACAGGCTTGCTGAATGGATACAAAAACAAGACCTGTATATATGCTGTCTACAAGAGACCCACTTCAGACCTAGGGACACATACAGACTGAAAGTGAGGGGATGGAAAAAGATATTCCATGCAAATGGAAATCAAAAGAAAGCTGCAGTAGCAATACTCATATCAGATAAAATTGACTTTAAAATAAAGAATGTTACAAGAGACAAGGAAGGACACTACATAATGATCAAGGGATCCATCCAAGAAGAAGATATAACAATTTTAAATATATATGCACCCAACATAGGAGCACCTCAATACATAAGGCAACTGCTAACAGCTTTTAAGAGGAAATCAACAGTGACACAATAATAGTGGGGAACTTTAACACCTCACTTACACCAATGGACAGATCATCCAGATAGAAAATTGTTAAGGAAACACAAGCTTTAAATGACACAATAGACCATATAGGTTTATTGATATTTATCGGACATTCCATCCAAAAACAGCAGATTACACGTTCTTCTCAACTGCACACGGAATATTCTCCAGGATAGATCACACCTTGGGTCACAAATCAAGCCTTAGTAAATTTGAGAAAATTGAAATCATATCAAGCATTTTTCTGACCACAACACTATGAGATTAGAAATCAATTACAGGGAAAAAAACGTAAAAAACACAAACACATGGAGGCTAAATAATATTTTACTAAATAACCAAGTGATCGCTGAAGAAATCAAAGAGGAAATCAAAAACTACCTAGAGACAAATGACAATGAAAACACGACGATCCAAAACCTATGGGATGCAACAAAAGCAGTTCTAAGAGGGAAGTTTATAGCTATACAAGCCTACCTCAAGAAACAAGAAAAATCTCAAATAAACAATCTAACCTTACACCTAAAGGAACTAGAGAAAGAAGAACAAGCAAAACCCAAAGTTAGCAGAAGGAAAGAAATCATAAAGATCAGAGCAGAAATAAATGAAAAAAAAAAACAACAAAGAAAACAATAGCAAAGATCAATAAAACTAAAAGGTGGTTCTTTGAGAAGATAAACAAAATTGATAACCATTAGCCAGACTCATCAAGAAAAAGAGGGAGAGGACTCAAATCAATAAAATTAGAAATGAAAAAGGGGAAGTTACAACAGACTCTGCAGAAATACAAAGCATCCTAAGAGACGACTGCAAGCAACTCTATGCCAATAAAATGGACAACCTGGAAGAAATGGACAAATGGACATATTCTTAGAAAGTTATAACCTCCCAAGACTGAACCAGGAAGAAATAGAGAATATGAACAGACCAATCACAAGTAATGAAATTGAAACTGTGATGAAAAATCTTCCAACACCACCAACAACAAAATCTTCCAACAAACAAAAGTCCAGGACCAGATGGCTTCACAGGTGAATTCTATCAAACATTTAGAGAAGAGCTAACACCCATCCTTCTCAAACTCTTCCAAAAAATTGCAGAGGAAGGAACACTCCCAAACTCATTCTATGAGGCCACCATCACTCTGATACCAAAACCAGACAAATATACTACAAGAAAAGAAAATTACATGGGCTTCCCTGGTGGCGCAGTTGTTGAGAGTCCACCTGCCGATGTAGGGGACGCGGGTTCGTGCCCCGGTCCGGGAAGATCCCACATGCCGCGGAGCAGCTGGGCCTGTGAGCCATGGCCGCTGAGGCTGTGCGTCCGGAGCCTGTGCTCCGCAACGGGAGAGGCCACAACAGTGAGAGGCCTGCATACTGCAAAAGAAAAAAAAAGAAAAGAAAATTACAGACCAATATCACTGATGAACATAGATGCAAAAATCCTCAACAAAATACTAGCAAACAGAATCCAACAACACATTAAAAGGTTCATACACCATGATCAAGTGGGATTTATCCCAGGGATGCAAGGATTCTTCAATATACACAAATCAATCAATGTTAACAAACTGATTGACACCATATTAACACCATATTAATATGGTTAACACCATATTAACAAACTGAAGAATAAAAACCATATGATCATCTCAATAGATGCAGAAAAAGCTTTTGACAAAATTCAACACCCATTTATGATAAAAACTCTCCAGAAAGTGGGCATAGAGGGAACCTACCTCAACATAATAAAAGCTATATATGACAAACCCACAGCAAGCATCATTCTCAGCGGTGAAAAACTGAAAGCATTTCCTCTAAGATCAGGAACAAGACAAGGATGTCCACTCTCACCACTATTATTCAACATAGTTTTGGAAGTCCTAGCCATGGCAATCAGAGAAGATAAAGAAATAAAAGGAATACAAATTGGAAAAGAAGTAAAGCTGTCACTGTTTGCAGATGACATGATACTATACATAGAGAATCCGAAAGATGCCACCAGAAAACTACTAGAGCTAATCAATGAATTTGGTAAAGTTGCAGGATACGAAATTAATGCACAGAAATCTCTTGCATTCTTATACACTAATGATGAAAAATCTGAAAGAGAAGTTAAGGAAACACTCCCATTTACCATTGCAACAAAAAGAATAAAATACCTAGGAATAGACCTACCTAGGGAGACAAAGACCTGTATGCAGAAAACTATAAGACACTGATGAAAGAAATTAAAGATGATACCAACAGATGGAGAGAGATACCATGTTCTTGGATTGGAAGAATCAATATTGTGAAAATGAGTATACTACCCAAAGCAATCTACAGATTCAATGCAATCCCTATCAAATTACCAATGGCATTTTTTACGGAACTAGAACAAAAAAATCTTAAAATTTGTATGGAGACACAAATGACCCCGAATAGCCAAAGCAGTCTTGAGGGAAAAAAATGGAGCTGGAAGAATCAGACGCCCTGACTTCAGACTATACTACAAAGCTACAGTAATCAAGACAGTATGGTACTGGCACAAAAACAGAAACATAGATCAATGGAACAAGATAGAAAGCCCAGAGATAAACCACACACCTATGGTCAACTAATCTATGACAAAGGAGGCAAGGATATACAATGGAGAAAAGACAGTCTCTTCAATAAGTGGTGCTGGGAAAACTGGACAGCTACATGTAAAAGAATGAAATTAGAACACTCCCTAACACCATACACAAAAATAAACTCAAAATGGATTTGAGACCTAAATGTAAGACCGGACACTATAAAACTCTTAGAGGAAAACACAGGAAGAACACTATTTGATATAAATCACAGCAAGATCTTTTTTGATCCACCTCCTAGAGTAATGGAAATAAAAACAAAAATAAACAAATGGGACCTGATGAAACTTAAAAGCTTTTGCACAGCAAAAGAAACCATAAACAAGATGAAAAGACAACCCTCAGATTTGGAGAAAATATTTGCAAAGGAATCAACAGACAAAGGATTTATCTCCAAAATATATAAACAGCTCATGCAGCTCAATATTAGTGAAACAAACAACCCAGTCCAAAAATGGGCCGAAGACCTAAATAGACATTTCTCCAAAGAAGATATACAGATGGCCAAGAAGCACATGAAAAGCTGCTCAACATCACTAATTATTAGAGAAATGCAAATCAAAAGTACAATGAGGTATTACCTCACACCAGTTAAAATGGGCATCATCAGAAAATCTACAAGCAACAAATGCTGGAGAGGGTGTGGAGAAAAGGGAACCCTCTTGCACTGTTGGTGGGAATGTAAATTGATGCAGCCACTATGGAGAACAGTATGGAGGTTCCTTAAAAAACTAAAAATAGAATTACCGTATGACCCAGCAATCCCACTCCTGGGCATATACCCAGAGAAAGCCATAATTCAAAAAGACACATGCACCCCCATGTTCATTGCAGCATTATTTACAATAGCCAGGTCATGGAAGCAAACTAAATGCCCATCGACAGGCAAATGGATAAAGAATAGTGGTATATATATACAATGGAATACTACTCAGCCATAAAAAGGAGCGCAATTGGGTCATTTGTAGAGATGTGGATGGATCTAGAGACTGTCATACAGAGTGAAGTAAGTCAGAAAGAGAAAAATAAATATCGTATATTAACGCATATATGTGGAACCTAGAAAAATGGTACAATGAACCGGTTTGCAGGACAGACATTGAGACACAGATGTAGAGAAAAAACGTATGGTCACCAAGTGGGGAAAGCCGCGGGGGGGCAGGGGGTGGTGGTGTGATGAATTGGGCGATTGGGGTTGACATATATACACTGATGTGTATAAAATTGATGACTAATAAGGACCTGCTGTATAAAAAAATAAATTCAATTCAATTAAAAACAAAACACTTAAATTTCATGCTTACGCTGAATTCATCTCAAAAATATAATGCTGAGCAAAAGAAGCCAGAAACAAAGTATTTACTAAATGATTCCAATTATTAAATTTCAAAGATACATAGAACTTACCTATGGTGCTGTAAGAAGTCAGGATATTGGTTACCCTTGATTAGAAGGGGGACATGAGGGCTTCTGGGGTAATGGTCTGTTTATTGTTCTAGTGCTGACTATATAAATGTGCTCACTTTGTGAACATTTATTGACTTATACATTTATATTATGTGTACTTTTCAATATTAGCATTATGTTTCAATAAAGCCTGTGTTAAAAAGATAGAACCCTGAAGTTTTTGGTCTGGGCAACTGGAGGCCAGAGTTATCATTTATTGAAAGGGTGAAGCTATAGGAGAAGCACGTTTTTGTGGGAAATACATCAATTTTTATACATTAAGTTTGATACTTAATCAGATACCTATTGGTATTGTAATGCTACTTATTAGTATTTCCATCCAAGCAGAAATGCTGACAGGTAGAAGGTATGCAAGTCTGAAGTTCAGGGAAGAAGTCTAGGCTGGAACCTAAATATGGGAGCTCACCATACAGATGATGCATAAACCAATGAAGCTGGATTGGATCACCTAAGGTATAGTGAAGACCGAGGAAACACCCGAGGACTACACCCTGGGGGATGCCCAGCTTCTAATTATTGGGATGGAGGGGAAGCCATCAAAGAAAAGTGAGAAGTGGCCAGGGAGGTATGAAGAGAGCCAAGAGAGAGTGGCATCTCGGCATCCAGGTGAGAAAGGTTCCAAGGGGGAAGTGATCAACGGTAGCAGATGTTCCTGGAGGTGGAGTAAGGTACGGATTGAGGATGGATTGTTGATGGAGGTCATTGGTGACTTGGTAAGAGCAGTTTGGGTGGCAGGATGGGCAAAAAGCCTGATTGGAGTGGGATTAAGGAAGAAAGTGGGGAAACTAATTTGAGGCAAAGGGTATAAATAACTCTTTTGAGTAGTTGGCTTGTTTCATAGGGGAGCAGAGAAGTAGGATATAAAACAGAGTATTAATTAAAGGTATTAGAAGTGTGGGATTAAGTATCTAAAAGAGGCTATAGAGTAAAAAGAAGTTTTGGGGGGCACTTCCCTGGTGGCGCAGTGGTTAAGAATCCGCCTGCCAATGCTAGGGGACACGGGTTCGAGCCCTGGTCCGGGAAGATCCCATACGCCGCAGAGCAACTAAGCCCGTGTGCCACAACTAGAGCTGAGACACAACTACTGAAGCCTGTGCACCTAGAGCCTGTGCTCTGCAACAAAAGAAGTCACCGCAATGAGAAGCCCACACACCGCAACGAAGAGTACCCCACACTCACTGCAACTAGAGAAAGCCCGCGCACAGCAATGAAGACTCAACGCAGCCAAAAATAAATAAATAAACTAATTAATTTTTTAAAAAGAGAGAGTAGATTGCTCCGTCTCCTATTAAAAAAAAAGAAGTTTTTTTCTTTTGAGAAGGTGGATAATATAGCATGTTTGTACACTTATAGGAATAATCAATCGGGAGGGATGGTCACTGGAGCTGTGTCCTTGAGGAGGTGAGAGAGGATGGAATCTAAGGCACAAATGGAGAAACTGACTTGGCTGGGAGCATAGACAGTTCACTCATAGTAACTGGAGGGGAGACAGAGCAAATGCGTAGAGATGCTAATAGATCAGTAGATGTGGAAACTGTTTTCCCAGAGAATTAGTAAGCACAATTTTCATCTGAGCGTTAGAGGGACACAGTGATGATGGTGGCTTGGAAAGAGAGGTATGACACAATCATCTTGGAGATTGGAAGAGTGCAAGTGTGAACTGGACAATAGTTCTATAGGTAGCATTTGACTAGTGCATCATATTTATCCAATGAAACTATTACTTTCTGGGTTTTGTATACAGTGTTTTCTCTCCAACAGTACAATCAAACTTATTATTAATCAAAATATCTGGTTTTTACTTCTGGCACTGGCCAAAAGGAGTAAACCCATTACCGCCTTTCTCTCTCACTGATTGCAGCTAAAAATCTCTGACCAAAAATATGAAACGAAACAAAACAAAAACAGTCTGAAGACTCTGAAAAGTTAATAATAGCAGACAGATTGGGGAAGGAAGTCAAAACTTGAAGAATGCCCACTTTGGCAGTGGTGAATTTCCTAGTGGTGTTTGGTTGGGACTTTTTTCTCCTTTACCCCTGGCTTTCACCCGAGGGTGGGTCAAATCTGGGAACTCTGCAGTAGGTGCAGACAAAAAAAACACTAAGAAAACCCCATCTTTCTGTCCAGAGGATCGGAAAAGGAGACATTTTGAGCTGGAGAGTGTGGGGAGAATCCCTATTTTTTTCTTCTCCCAGTCCCTGCACTGCTATGGGAGTGGTGTTGTCAGTATGGCCACCTAAAACTCTGGAGAAAACCCATTTTTAGACAGAGGATCTGGAAAAGGGACCACTGTTGTGTGGATTTCTTTTTTCTTTTTTTTAATTGAAGGGTAGTTGATTTACAATACTATATAAGTTTTGGGTGTACAACATAGTGATTCACAATTTTTAAAGGTTATACTCCATTTATAGTTATTATAAAATATTGGCTATATTTCCTGTGCTGTACAATATATCCTTGTAGCTTATTCATTTTTTTTTTTTTTTTTGGCAGTGTGTGGACCTCTCACTGTTGTGGCCTCTCTCGTTGTGGAGCACAGGCTCCGGACGCGCAGGCTCAGCGGCCACGGCTCACGGGCCCAGCCTCTCCGCGGCATGTGGGATCTTCCCGGACCGGGACATGAACCCGTGTTCCCTGCATCGGCAGGTGGACTCTCAACCACTGCGCCACCAGGGAAGCCCGATTATTTTTATATTAACAATCAAATCAACACAATTAGGTTCAGACTACAAGTTCTATCTCACCTTCTATGGGTGGTGGTTCCAGTGTCAGTTTGTTTTCAGAGTTTTTCCTTAGCTGTTTGGACCTGACACTGTCATGTGCTGCTCAGGGATTGGTCTGGGACTTAGGTGATGGTTTATATCATAATTCATTTCCCAAAACCCTTACTAAGCTTCTTGGGTATGTTCTGCTACTTGGGGATGAGCCCAGAATTTCTGTTTGTTCATGCACAGAATTAAAGGCCCCCTCTTCTCCTGCTCCTTCCTCCCTGGGATTTCTCCCTCACTCTGGCTCCCAGAGGACCCTTTTTCTGAATCCTCTGTCTAGAAAGTTGGGGTTCTCTCAGAGCTTTAGCCTCCCATCCTGTCACACAGTTCCATATGACTCAGCCCACCTCTGGGGTGAACTAGCAAGAGAAAAGAGGAAAAAAAGGTGGGGGATTCCCTCCATAGTCTCCAGTTTTAACCACATTTTCTAGTTTCTATATCTGGTGCTTTGACATCTAGGGCCTTGCTGCCCTGTTGAGGGTTAGCTGATTCCTAGAAATAGGAAATGACTCTCTTTCCTGTGTGCCATTCATATGCAAATTAACCAATACTGAGGCCCTACCTCAGAATCACCTCTGGGCCCCTAAATCCTAGAGGCCCTGAAATTATTCAAACTAATCTATCCTAAACTTGCTTAACCTGTCTCCCTCATTCCTTCCCTCCAAAACCACTTTAAAGACATCCCTCCAGGTCCTCTCTCTGCCTGCAGTGGACCTCAGTATTCTCTCTGTGGCCCCAGTGGCCATCTTTTCTATGACAATCATCTCCTGATCTGTTGGCCTCACCATACGTGAATAAAAATAAAATCTACATTGAAAAACATTCACACACAAAACGCAACATGGATTAAAGACCTAAATGTAAGACCAGAAACCATAAAACTAGAAGAGAATATAGGCAGAACACTCGTTAACGTAAATCATAGCTGTATTTTTTTGGATCTGTGCCCTAAGGCAAAGGAAGCAAAAGCAAAAATAAACAAATGAGGCTTCAGTAAACTTAAAAGGTTTCGCACAGCTAAGGAAACCACTGACAAAACAAAAGACAACCTACTAAATGGAAGAAAATATTTGCAAATGATATGACCAATAAGGGGTTAATATCCAAAATATATAAACAGCTCATACTACTCAACATCAAAAAACCCAAACAACCTGATTTAAAAATGGGCAGAAGACCTGAATACACTTTTTTCCAAGGAAGATATACAGATGCCCAACAGGCACATGAAAAGGTGCTCAACATCGTTAATCATCAGAGAAATGCAAATCAAAACCACAATGACGTATCACCTCACAACTGCCAGAATGGCTATCATCAAAAAGACCACAAATAACAAGTGTTGGTGAGGATGTGGAGAAAAGGGAACTCTTGTACACTGTTTGTGGGAATGTAAGTGAGTGAGCCACGGCCGCTGAGCCTGCATGTCTGGAGCCTGTGCTCTGCAATGGGAGAGGCCACAACAGTGAGAGGCCCGCGTACCGCAAAAAAAAAAAAAAAAAATCAACATCCAGAAGATGTAGCAGAACTCAAAGTCCCACAATATGGGCTTCCCTGGTGGCACAGTGGTTAAGAATCCACCTGCCACTGCAGAGGACACAGGTTCGAGCCCTGGTCCAGGAAGATCCCACATGCTGCAGAGAAACTAAGCCCATGCGCCACAACTAGTGAGTCTGCACTCTACAGTCAAAGCCACAACTACTGTGCCTGTGTGCCACAACTACTGAAGCCCGCGTGCCTAGAGCCCGTGCTCTGCAACAAGAGAAGCCTCCTCAATGAGAAGCCAGCGCACTGCAACGAAGAGTAGCCCCGCTCACTGAAACTAGAGATAGCCTGCACGCAGCAACGAAGACCCAATGCTGCCGAAAATTAATTAATTAATTAATTATTTTTAAAAGACCCACAATATAATATTCAAGATGGCCAGGATAAATCCAAAATTACTTAACATACCAAGAACCAGAAAAATATGACCAGTCTTCAAAGGAAAGCAAAATAAGCAAATGCTAATCCTAAAATGACCCAGATATTGAGATTACCTGACAAAGATTTTAAAGCTATTTAACCATCCTCCATGAAGTAGAAGTAAACACCTTTGAAATGAACAGAAGGGTAGAAGTTCTCAGTAGAGAGCCAAAAAATAAAATAAGAACAAAATGGAAATTATATGAAGAAAAAAAATTACTGGAGGGACTCATTAGTAGAATAGAGATGACAGAGGAATGAATGAGTAAACTTGAAGACAGACCAATCTGAAGGTCACAGAGGAAAAAAAAAAATCTTTTAATGAACAGAGTTTGGGGACCTGTGGGACAATATTAAAGAAAATTGAATTCATAGTTTAAAACCTTCCTAACGAAGAAAATTCCAGGCCCAGAGTTTCACTGGCAAATTCTACCAAACACTTAAGGAAGAAATAATACTGGTTCTATACAAACTCCCCCAGAAAATAGAAATGGAGGGACACTTTGCAACTCATTTTATGAGGCCAGCATTATCCTGACACCAAAATGAAAAAAAAAAAGACATTACGAGGAAACTACAGACCAATATTCCACATGAACGTAGACTAAAAATTCTCAACAGATTATTAGCAAATGGAATCCAGAAACATATAAAAAGGATAATACTTCACTACCAGTTGGAGTTTATCCCAGGTAATTCAATGCTGATACAACATTCAAAAATCAATTAATGTAATTAACCACATTGACAGACTAAAGCAGAAAAAAAATACATGTTAATCTCAACTGATGAAGAAAACACATTAACAGAATTCAACATCTATTCATGATAAAATTTCTCAACAAACTAGGAACAGAAGATAACTTCCCTAACCTAAAAAAAGGACATCTACAAAAAGGGCATCAGACCTAAAGACTGAATGATTTCTCCCTAATATTGGGAACACAAAAGGATGCTCACTCTTGTGTATTCAATATTATCCATAAAATTCTAACTAATGCAACAAGGCAAGGGGGGAAAAAGACATATGGATTGGAAAGGAAGAAATAAAACTCTCTATTAGTAGCCAACATGATTGCCTATATGGAAAATTCTATTAAATCTACAAAAATGTTCCTAAAACTAATTAATGAGTTTGGCAAAGTCACAGGATACAAGTCATAATATAAAAATCAATTGTATTTCTATATACTGGCAACGAACAATTGGAAAACAAAATTAACTAAATAATAATTAACAGTTGCACCAAAATAATGAAAGTCTTAGGGATAAATAAAACAAAATATATGATGGATCTTTATGCTGAAAAACTACAACACACCGATGAAGGAAATCAAAGCGATATAACATGTTCACTGATTGGAAGCCTCAATTCTGTTAAGACATCAGTTCTCCCTAAATTGATATGCAGATTCACTACAATCCCAATCAAAATCCCAGAAGTTTTTGTAGATATCAATAAGTTGATTCTAAAATTTATACGGAAAGACAAAGAAACTAGAATGCTAAAACAATTTTGGAAAAGTAGAACACTGGTGGAGAAATACCACTACATTGATAAAGATAGCATAGTACTGATGAAAGGACAGATGCATAGATCCATGGAGCGGAACAGGGAGTCCAGAAATAGATTTACACAAATATGGCCCATTGATTATTTTACAGAAGTGCAATGGGAAAGATTGTCTTTTCAACAAATAATACTAAAGTAACTGGACATTCCTATGCAAAAATGTAAACCTTGACCTATATCTTATACTTTCTATTTTAAAAACTTAGTTGAAATGAATCTTGGACCTAAATGTAAACCTACGAAACTTTTAGAAGGAAGCAAAGGAGAAAAATCTTTGTCACCTTAGGTTAGACAGAATTCTTAAATGCAACATTAAACCAAATTCATAAAAGGAAATCTTGGTAAACTGGACCACAGGATAGAGAGAACATCAGTGTGGCCAGGGCTTAAGGGTGGGAGAAGGTTTTGACTACAAAGGGTTAATACATGGAAATTTTTAGGGAATGATGAGCCATTCTGTATTTTTATTGTGGTGGTTACATGATGGTGCAAAACTCACAGAACTATACACCAAAAAGTCAATTGTACTGATACAAATTAAGTTGTATATACAGATACATATACATATATTATATGGATGGATGGATGGATGTATTTATGAATTTTTAAAGAAGCTTTTCTCCTCATATCAAGTCATATCTAACAGATTTTGTATTTGTACAATTATTTTTCTTGAGACCAAGATTAGGACTGCCTTAATCCCAGTTAACTTTCCATTTTCTTTTATTCCATAGAACCTAAAACTTCATCATTTGAAATTTATTCTTTTTTGAGTAGGTTATTCTGTCTCAAGAAGGCCCAACTCCTATTATTGGGAGTGGTAAAATAACACACTATCTGCCATTAGCACGTTAGCAGGGACCCATTTATTGGGTGAACTAGCTGTCATCGTGGATGGCAATGAGTAGGCCTCTGAGGGGCTGGGACACAGGACAGACGTGCTTTGATGGGAGCAAAGGGAAAGAAAGGCCTGCAGCTCAGGACAATGATAGGGCACCAGAGGCGAGAGGTGGAGGTGGGAGGGCAGTGATCAGAGAGCAGAGATACAAGCCTGCCAAGAACACACTGTGATAACAGCTTTGCCTCCTGCTGGCTATGGACTTAGGCCAGTCTCTTCCTTGAGCTTTCATTTCATCTCTTATGAACCTGTCAAGTTCCCGCTCACACCTGATCCATAAGATAACCAAGATCCTCTTCCTCTGCCTCCATTTATTCAACAAATATTTATCATGACTGACTCCAATAATCCTCTCTTCTGTTTGCACTAAAGCTCTTTTATATCTGCTTATCTTTTTTGATCCACAGGGAGGAGAATTAGCCCTGATTTCCGAGGAAGGAAATAAGAGTCTCAGAAAAATTAAATCATTTACCTGAGGTCACCCTTTCAATACTGGTGGACTCTTTCCATTATCTATACTCTGCTGCCCCCTACTGTGCACATAGCATTAGGCACTAAACTGCAGACACAACACACAGTTGCTATCAATACAATCTGAGGGTTTATATTTGTTAATTTAACAAATATTTATTGAGATCCTACTATGTGCCAGAAAAAAGACAAGCATGGTTCTTGTGCTTATGGAGCTTGTGATGTAGAGGGGGGGAGAGATAATTACATAAATAATTACATAACTACAATTTGGTTGAGTACTAGAAGTACAAGGTGCTATATGAGGGTATAGAATAGGGGTATATGTAGTCTAGTCTGCAGGCTTAGGGGAATCTTGCATGAAGTGTAATCTATAGAAATAGATTATTTATTGGCTATGGAGCAGGTTAAGGAGGTATCAGAGATGCCTCCCAGGTCTCTGGCATGAACTGGGCAGAAGGAATACTGTGACTCAGTTAGGGAAGCCTAGCAGAAGACAAGACTCTGACTGGGAAGAACATGAGCTTGGCTTTGGTTTTTTTCAGTTTGTAAATTCTGTGGGACCTTTAGGTATAGATATGGAATAAGTAATTGGATTTAGGAGTTTGAGAGCAAGGTCCTAGGCTAGAGATAGAAATTTGGGAGTTGTTGGGATGCAGGTGGTATTTAAAATTGTGATTAATGGGGACTTCCCTGGTGGCCCAGTGGTAAAGAATCCACCTTACAATGCAGGGGACGTGGGTTCGATCCCTGGTCGCGGAACTAGGATCCCACATGTCGTGGGGCAACTAAGCCCGTGCACCACAACTACTGAGCTCACGCGCTCTGGAACCGGCGTGCCACAACTACAGAGCCCACGTGCCCTGGAGCCTGTGCGCCACAACTAGAGAGAAGCCCACACCACAACGAAGATCCCACGTGCACAACTAAGACCCGATGCAGCCAAAAAATTTTTTTTAATTAAAAATTTTTTTTAAATAAAATTGTGGTTAATGGATGAAATCTCTTTGTAGGAAAAGAAGAGGAAGGAAAAGTGTTTCTAATGGCTGGATTATGAGTCTGGAGAAAATCACTCAATGCCCATTGGCATTCGTTTAAAGTATTACTTTCAACGAAAAACAATGAAGAAAGACTTGTTTGTTAACGTAAATTGCTAGAAATAAAAATAACCAAAGGCAGGAAAAAAAAAAAACCAACAACAGCACAGAAAGAGAAGAGGGCTTATAACTGCCATGAGAAGCTCTTGAATTTAAAAGGTCAATTGGAAGAGATGGGACTAGAAAAGGAAAGTTAGAATGAGGGGCCAGCGAGGTTGAAAGGAAAATCAGAGTGTGATAAAAGACAAGGGAAGAGTATGTTTTAAGAGGGAGACTGTCGGGGCTTCCCTGGTAGCGCAGTGTTTAAGAATCCGCCTGCCAGTGCAGGAGACACAGGTTCAATCCCTGGTCCAGGAAAATCCTACATGCCACAGAGCAACTAAGCTCATGTGCCACAACTACTGAAGCCCATGCACCTAGAGCCCATGCTCTGCAACAAGTGAAGCCACTGCAATGAGAAGCCCGCGCACTGTAACAAAGAGTAGCCCCCGCTCGCCACAACTAGAGAAAAGCCTGCGCACAGCAACAAAGACCCAACACAGCCAAAAATAAAAATAAATAAAATAAATAAATATAAATATATAAAAATAAATATATTTTTATAAATATATTAAAAAATAAGAGGGAGACTATCAACTGTAATGGAAGTTATAAAGTAATCAAGTACAAATTAAACAAATAAATAAATAAATACGCTTTTTAAAAAATCAAGTAAAAATTATTTACCTGACTCTCCTAGTAAAATTGAAGTCCAGTTGTAGAGGCCTAGAGCTTGAGAAGCCCAGGATCTCCTAGAAAAACCTCCAGAGGCTACCATAGTGTGTTGTCTTGGACCAGTGGTCTTCATATTATTTTTTTCACATACCACCCAAAAGATTTTCATAGATGATGTAACCCCCAAATTAAAAGATATTTCCCTGAAAACTATCAACAAAATGAAAAGGCAGTCTACTGAATGAGAGAAGATATTTGCAAATGATATATCTGATAAGGGGTTAAAATATACCAAGAACTCATGCAACTCAATATCAGAGAAAACAAACAACTCAATTTAAAAATGGGCAGAAGACCTGAATACACGTTTTTCCAAAGAAGACATACAGATGGCCAGCAGACACATGAAAAGATGCTCAACATCACTAATCATCAGGAAATGCAAATCAAAACCACAATGAGATATCACCTCACACCTGCCAGAATGGCCATCCTCAAAGACAACAAATAACAAGTGTTGGTGAGGGTGTGGAGGAAAGAGAATCTTCATGAACTGTTGGTGGGAATGTAAATTGGTACAGCCACTGTGGAAAACAGTGTGGAAGTTCTCAAAAAGTTAAAAATAGAACAACCATGTGATCCAGGAATTCCACTTCTGAGTATTTTTCTGAAGAAAACAAAGACACTAATTCAAAAAGATATATACATAGCAGGGTTATTTACAATAGCCAAGATAAGGAAGAAGGAAGCAACCTAAGTGTCCATCGATAGATGAATGGATAAAGAAGATGTGTATATATACAATGGGATATTACTCAGCCATAAAAAGAATGAAATCTTGCCATTTGTGACAACATGGATGGACGGACCTACAGGGTATTATGCTAAGTGAAATGTTGGACAGAGAAAGACAAATACCATATGATTTCAGTCATATGTGGAATCTAAAAAACTAAAACAAATGAACAAACATAACAAAACAGAAACAAACTCAGAGATACAGAGAACAAACAGGTGGTTGCTAGAGTGGAGGGGGGTGTGGGGATGAGTGGAGTAGGTGAGGAAAATTAAGAGGTACAAACTTCCAGTTACAAAATAAATGATTCACAGAGATGAAATGTACAGCATAGGGAATATAGTCAATAATATTGTAATAACCTTGTATGGTGACAGATGGTAACTAGACTTATTGTGGTGACCATTTTGTAATATATAGAAATATCAAATTACTATGTTGTGCCACTGAAACTAACATAGTGTTGTAGGTCATTATGCTTCAATTAAGAAAGGATGTTTCCCTGAAACTGGTCTTTTTAATTGTCTCTTTGCCACTTCCAGTACTTTTTTTTCTTTCTCAGACTATTTTATTTTAAAATTTTTATTGGAGTACAGGTTGACTTATAATGTGTTAGTTTCAGGTGTAGTGTACAGCCAAGTGAATCAGTTTTATATACATATCTCCATTCTTTTTCAGATTCTTTTCCCATACAGATTATTACAGAATATTGAGTAGAGCTCCCTGTGCTTTACAGTAGGTCCTTATTAGCCATCTATGTTACATATAGTAGTGTATATATGTTAATCCCAATCTCCTAATTTATTACTTCCCCCCATGTTTCCCCTTTGGTAACCATAAATTTGATTTTGAGATCTGTGAGTCTTTCTGTTTTGTAAATAAGTTCATTTGTATCATTTTTTATTAGATTCCACATATAAGTGGTATCATAAGATATTTGTCTTTATCTGACTGTCTTCACTTGGTATGATAATCTCTAGGGCCATCCATGGTGCTGCAAATGGCATTATTTCGTTCTTTTTTATGGCTGAGTGATATTCCATTTTATATCTGTACCACATCTGCTTTATCCATTCCTCTGTCAATGGATATTTAGGTTGCTTCCATGTCTTGGCTATTGTAAATAGTGCTGCAATGAACATGGGGTGCATGTATCTTTTTGAATTCACTTCCAGTATTTTCCATTGCCCCATGCAATAAATGTATTTTTACTTGCCCCAGGCAATAGATTACCATAGTAAGATTCATATTGACCCAGGATATATCTTTCTTATGAAGATTAGGAGAATTACAATTATGAAAGAAAAGCCAGCTTGGAGCCTCAACCCCAGGAACTTTCTCAGGTAGAATGCATATGGAAGTTGAGGACCTGGAAATTAATGCCCTTAAAATGATCAGTACATGAGAACCCCATAGAAAGTCTTCCTATATCATAGGGGTATCGCATACCTCCCTTTGAAAGCCAGTGTTGCAAAGGATTAGAGGCAATCTGAAACTACTGCCAGGTTCCTGGAATCTGGAACTGACTGATGGGGTCAGGTGGACCTGATGAAATCAAACCCCCATTTTTAAATGCCAGAAGGGTATAAGGAGATGCAGAGATAGGGATAGGTGGCTTGGGGGATACTCCAAAGGCTTTCAGGTTCAGGCATCTCCTACCGCTCCAGGGGACCATCTGAAACTGTATCACGGCTCTTAGAATCAAGAGCTAGCCATCAGGGCTTGCTGGCCTCAGTGAAATTAGAGTCCAATCCAATTTAGCAACATAAAGGTGAGGTGTAACCATGAAGCAAAACAACTGATTATTTAACACACCCACCCAAACAGATCCACTCCAATTCATTCATTCTCTCAACTCCCAGGTCCCCAGCAATGTATGAGGTGGAACCCTGGAAGGGTTACTCAAATAAGCAAACAAGCATAACCCATAGGCCAAGACTTTGGGAAGCTTACAGGGAGAGATTTTTAAACAAATCATCATAATACACTGTAATAAAGAGTTAATAAAACGATGGGCAAGATCTAGGGGAGCACTGAAGAAAGAG
>NW_006772681.1:3508905-3513588 GCF_000442215.2 Lipotes vexillifer | reverse complement strand
AGAGTGTCTTGGGTGAGAGGGTCAAAGAAAACTTCCCAAAGCATTTGAGTTATTTCTTGACAGGCATCAGATGGTGGGGGAAAGATGTGGGGGGCAGAGGAAGCAGCATGCCACTTTGGCTGCCAGTGTCTAAGTTGGCACTCCAAGAACAAAGCCAGCTTCACAGGCATGTGACCTCGGCAGTCACACAGGGCCTCGCATTTAGAAGGGTCCCCGCACTTGTTTTAATGCTCTGCTGTCACCATCTTGGAATTCGTAATATTTTTTAAACAAGGGGCCCTGAAATTTCATTTTGCACTGGGCCTGCAAATTACATAGCAGGTCCTGCGAGGGGGCAAGATAAAGGCAGGGAAACCTGTCAGGACACTGTAGCCCAAATAGGAGATAATGAGGGGGATAAATTAATCTTGTCATAACAGTAATATAGATGCACACTGTTCTTTTCAACACCTACCTAGTGTTTCTCTGTTTAGATGTAGCTGTTTCCCCAGCTGGAAAATATTTAGGTCGATTTTGATCTTTTGTAATTACAAAGAATGCTGCAGTGAATTATTTTGTACATCTGTCTGTGTACATATGCAAAGATTAACTGTCTAGGATAAATTCTCAAAATTAGAATTGATGAGTCAAAGGTACGCTTATTTTCAAGGTTGAAAGGCATGGCTAATTTGTGCTCCAAAGCAAGTCTACCAGTTTATATCCCTTCTCAAAGTAGTTTAATCGTGCCCCTCTTTAACACTCTGTAATATTCAACTTTTTGATATTTGCAGTCTCGTGGGTGAGAAAGCAATAGCTCATTGTTCCAATTTGCCTTTCTTTGATTACAAATAAGGTTGGACTTTAGAACAAAGAATATAAGTCCATATTTCTGTTTACATGAAGCCCATTTTATCCTTTGTCATTTTTGAACTGGGTAATAGGTCCTTTGCTTCATGGTTTCTAAAGAGTTGTCTTATGTTAAGAAAATGAATAATAAATATTTTACTGTTCTTTTGTTTTCTTTTTTTTTACTTTATTTCTGGTATTTTTTTTGGCCAAGCAAATTAAGGCCTGAAGTTTTGAAACTGCCCACCTAAGTGAACTGCTTTTGCTTATATCATACTGTAATAAATGCCCTCTTTTCAGGCAATTTCATTTAGAGACTAATACACTTACTTTTTCAAAAGTTCAACTTATATTTATGTATTTTTTTAATAGATAATATATTCACATGGTTAAAAAGTCATAGAGGTATACAGTGAGCTCTCACCCTGTCCTCAAGCCACATAGTTCCTCTCTAGGAAGGTATTCACTGTTATCAGTACCCTGGGTATCCTTCAATATTTGACATGTAAACAAGCAAATGCACGCACACACACACACACGCACACACACGCACACACACACGCACACTCTTTTCTTCCCACTATTGCATAAATAGTAGCATACCATAACCAGTATTCTGCACCTTCCTTTTTTTCATTTAACATCACATTTTGGAAAGAATTTCCTAACAGTTCATAAAATGCTTTCTCATTTTCTTAAATGATTGAGTGTGTTTTATTGAATGCACATCACTTTGAGGATGTTCTTAAGGGAAAAAAATCTAAGTGGAAAATACCTTGGAGTCATTTGAGGCTGGATTTTGAGACAGAGGCAGGGGATTGAACTGGGGCTTCTCTACATCCTGAACAGACCCTTTCCTTCCTCCATGCCTTCACCCCTATCTTCTGCCAATTAAAACTTCACAGTCTTCCATTGCTTATAACTTTTAAACACATGTGTGGTAATGTTCAGTGTATATTGCATATAAAACAATTAGTTTTAAACTTATTACTTGGTTAGATAGGCTCATCTCAAATGCTATTCCTTTTGGAAGCCTTCCTTGATCTCTGATTTTCCCCAGCCGGAGTGACTTCACTCCCTCTGAAATCCTATAGGATGTTGTAATGTGTTGTGGTTATTTGTCACATCTTATGTGTGCTCAGGTCTTAGCTCTTTTACCTGAAGACAGTCTCACTCACAACAGTACCTTCCAGAATGGCTGCTTAGTAATGTTTATAGAATTTTTGAGGTGATTAATGAATGAACAAAAGAACAAGCAGATAAGGACATAAGCTTTAGTGTCAGACACTTGGGCTTTATTCCCACTTTTGCCGTTTTCTAGGTGTATCATTGAGTAAATAGCTTCTCCTCGCGCTCGTTCCTGGGAATCTACCTCATAGGATAACTGTGAAGATTAAGCAATGTAACAAAGATAAATTGCTTTGCACATAATAAGCCCTCATTAAATGTCAGCTGCTGTAATAGGAGTTCAGAGGAAGGAGAGAAATCAAGAAGTCTTCCTGAACTGGATGGTGCTCTCCAGCCTCCCATCTATACTTCCTTTCAGACCCCAAATCAGAACTTCACTCTCCTCTATTCATGTTTTCTCTCTTTTTTTTAAATTTACTTATTTTATTTATTTTTATTTTTAGCTGTGCGGGCTTTCTCTAGTTGCGGCGAGTGGGGGCTACTCTTTGTTGCGGTGTGTGGGCTTCTCATTGCGGTGGCTTCTCTTGTTGCAGAGCACGGGCTCTAGGTGCGCGGGCTTCAGTAGTTGCAGCACGCAGGCTCAGTAGTTGCGGCACGCGGGTCCTAGAGTGTGTGGGCTTCAGTAATTGTGGTGCACGGGCTTAATTGCTCTGCCGCATGTGGGATCCTCCCAGACCAGGGCTTGAACCTGTGTCCCCTGCATTGGCAGGCGGATTCTCAACCACTGTGCCATCAGGAAAGTCCCTTCTCTTTTTCTACTTTTCGACCTCATATCCAATACATTGTATGTTTGGTCAACTCTACTTTCAAAATCTATTAAGAATCCAACTACATCTCACTATCTCCACTTGGACTCGGATCCAAGCCACCATCATCTTGCACCTGATGGATTACTGCAATAGCCTCCTAGCTGGCCTTTCTGCTTATGACTTTTCACTTGCTCTCAGCAGCAACCAAAGTGTTTCTGTTAAAGGTAAGTCAGAAGATGCCTCTTCAGTTCTCAAAAGCTTCTATTGTCTTTCTCTCTCAGGGAGAGCACCCCTTCCCTCCATAACCCTCATCTTCTAATACCCTCAACCTTCTTCCACTCCAGCCACACTGGTCTCCAAGATGCTCCTCAAACCTCCCAGGCATGCTCTTGTCCCAGAACGTTTTCACTTGCTGTTCCCTCTTCTGAATTCATTTCTCTCAGATGGCTGCATGATCCACTCCCTTCTTGTTCCTTCAGTTCTTTACTGAAAACACGCCTTCTTACTGAGGTTTTCCCTGGTTATTCGATCCAAAATTATACACACACACACACACACACACACACACAGCTTTCAGCTTTCATATCCTAGTTCCCTGCTTTTCTCAACAGCTGTTACTATTTAACATACTATATATATTAATTATTTTGCTTGTTTTCTGTCACACCTAGTATAAGTTCCATGAAAGTGGGGCGTTTGATTTGATTTGTTGACTGCTCTATCCCAGCACCTAGAATATGTAGATTATATCTATTAACAATTACCACACTAAAAATCAAAGCTATTTTAAAATATTTACATATTAATTCATTTAAAATGATAAATGCATCAACATAAATAACATTTTTATGAAAAATAACTATATTTTCCAAAACAAAACAAAAAATTTAGTGAGAAGAGTGGTATTGTTTTACAGTCTTGAAAACCTGTTTAAAGTCTGACTTAATAGAAGATAGGGCTTCCTTGGTGGCGCAATGGTTAAGAATCCGCCTGCCAACGCAAGGGACATGGGTTCGAGCCCTGGTCCGGGAAGATCCCACATGCCATGGAGAAACTAAGCCCGTGCACCACAACCACTGAGCCTGCGCTCTAGAGCTGGTGAGCCACAACTGAGCCTGTGTGCTACAGCTACTGAAGCCCACACACCTAGAGACCACACTCCACAACAAGAGAAACCACTGCAGTGAGAAGCCCGCGCACCACAACAAAGAGTAGCCCCCGCTCACCACAACTAGAGAAAGCCCGCATACAGCAACAAAGACCCAACGCAGCCAAAAATAAATTAATTAATTAAATTAAAAAAAAAAAGAAAACTCCCACAAATCTCAAAAAAAAAAATAGAAGATAGATGTCTTCTTATGTCTACTTCTGCAGTCAATCTGTCGTGACATGTCATAAAGCCTCTGGACAATCACACAGTCTACTCATGAGAAAATGAGAGTTAAAAAAAAATAATGTCTTAGTATTATTAGGAAAATAGTTTTGATCTCATAGACCCACTAAAAGGGTCAGGACCACACTTTGAGAACTGCTGGCTTAGAACATGAAGTCCAAACTCCTTAGCGTGACATTCATATATATCCACACCTTTGTGTATACAGTTCCCTTCTCACTCTACCCAGCAAATCCCTGCTGGTCATTCAAGGCCCATCTCACATCCTGACAGCTCTAGACAGTTGTTCCCTCCTCTCTACTCCCATAATATTTTTCTCTTCTCTCTTATAGTACATACTACGTTGTCTTCTTGGTGTCTATTTAAGTGTCTATCTCCCCAAATGACTATCTTTCTAAGGGAAGCAACTATAACTTAATCTCCTTTATATCCCCCAGCCCAGCTAACACCCAAAAGATATTTCATAAATTTGAATAAAGTAAAGAAATAAGAGAGGAGGTAAAGGGAAGAGGGGGTTCCAGTTTCCCT
>NW_006772681.1:3507068-3508895 GCF_000442215.2 Lipotes vexillifer | reverse complement strand
TCCCTACAGGGAGCTCTGGCACTGATATAAATAATGATTCTTGATAAGATTATCAATACCTAACTTTTTCCTAACATCGGCTCAGTTAACTATATAGTTTACAAAGGGAATCCCAAGCATTCACATGGTCCTCCCCATGAAGTGGAGAGGGCAGAGTCATTAGTTTTACTTTACAAATGAGGAAACCAAGGCTCAAAGAGATGAAACGACTTGCCCAAAGATGCACTACAAATTAGTGACAGCCAATATTGAATCCAGGTTTCTGACTCTAAGTCCAGTGCTTTTTCCCTGGAAGAGGAGAAAAGAGAAGCCAGCGCCCTAGTGATTCCATCTTAGGCTGTTACTCTGAAGCCTGCTAAACCTCCTCTTCGGTTGGCTTTACAATGCTCTCTAGATTTTTCCTACTAGGGACCTACCTTAGGGTTACATTTTATAAGCATCCAACCTCTTCCTTCTTTATCATCAATTACCTACAGCCACTCACATCTATCACCTTTGGTAGCTGGCTCATGGCCACTACCACTTGAGCCTTACATTCTCATTAGCAGTTCAATGAGCATTTGGCATTAGGAGTAAGGATATGAATAAGACAGATCTTATTCTTAGATGCTCAGTCCAGTCTGCTTCCTTTCACTCTTTGAATGTACTATTTCCACCTTCTGGAATATACCCTCTTTCAAATCTTCTAACTTTGAGCAGTTTGTCGCTCTTTCCTCAATGTTTCCATAACACTTTGTTCTCATCACTGCCATAATTTATCACGTAACCAAAATGATTTGCTTATGTCTGTCTCCCTCCTAGACTGGGAGCTGTTCAATTCAATGGTGTGGATGCACTCTTCCATCTCTGATTTCCCTGACACTGCCAACCCCTCTCCCTCTCCTTGAAACGTTTCTCCCCCTTCCTGTATACTCCATAACCCTGATTCCTCAATCGTTTTGACCACTCTTTAGGCTGAACATGTCTCAACAGGGGGCCCTCAGGCTTTTGCTCTTTCCTACTCCCATCTTTCAGTTTCAGCTATCATATTGACCTGAATGTTTCCAAAATACCTATTCTCCACCCTCCTCTGAACTCATTGCTGTACCCATCTCAGGGATCTTATGGTCACCTCAAGCTCAGCAAGCCTAAAACCAAAGCCTTGGTCAATTCCCTCAAGCTGGTTCCTCCTTATGAAAACGCCATTTCTGTGAAGACACCACCACCCATCTTTCTGGACTTGCCATTACTCCAAACTCATTTCCCTCTTCTTCTTTGCCCAATGTGTCTCAAATTTGTCTCTCTTTTTTTTTCTCCCACCCTTACAAAACAAAATTGGGTTCTGAGGTCAGATTTCTTCAGTTCTGCCACTTATGAGTTGTGGTTAAATGAGATATAATACAGTAAAGGGCTTAACCCAGTGCTCGATACATAGTATACATTCAATAAATGCTAATTATGTTTGTTATCATCATTTCCTTGTATGCAGAAGGTTGCAATAATCTCCCAACTAATCTCTTTGCCTCCTCTGGTCATTATTCTGTATACTGGGAGGGGAACTAATATGGAACATCTATTAAGTGCTAAGCACTTCATCCTTACAGCAACCTTATGCAGTAATATCAGCATCATTTTATAAAAATGAACAGAGCCAAGAGATTTGAACATAGGTCTGACTCTAAAGCCTGTTCCCTTTCCACCCCTCCAAATTACCAGGTAACCATAAAACATCATTTTCCACACACCATCTTGCTCAAAAAAACCTTCCATCACAACCACTCCCATTTCCCTTCAGAACATAACCCAAATTCATTTTCCTAGGGTTTACAGTCTTAGACTATTTCCCTA
>NW_006772681.1:3505608-3506995 GCF_000442215.2 Lipotes vexillifer | reverse complement strand
ATACGTTTCCCCTACATCCCAGCACTTTCCTATGGGAACCCTGTGCTTCAGAGAAACAGATCTACTGCCCCAGCCATGTCTTGTACACATGTCTTGTACACATGTACACCCTCATCTTCCTACCTGACATCATGCCCTCTCCATTCCCCTTCCCTTGTCTAAATCTGGCCTTTCCTTCAAGGCTTAGCTAGAGTTGCTGCCACCCAACCCCTAATGCCTGTCCTGACTTCTCCAGTCCCCCATCAAGCCTCCTCTGATCCCTGGAGCACCTGCCTGTATGCTTTTTGACACTTGGTGTTTCTTTGTACTTATGTTTTCTCACCAAGCTGTAAACATCTACACTTCAGGGAATCAGCCTCTTTTTTTTTTTCTTTTTTCTTTTGTATCCCAAGTAGCCCAGAGCCCTACATATATATAGAAAGTGTTCAATAAATATGGGTTGTTCTGGATGAAAGATGATCTTCCCAACTGGTTGATGTCTCTCCCTCTGGGGGTAAGAGAACGAGCTTCACCTTAATTTCACCTAATGTCTCCAGGGCTACCCCCCTGAAATGCTCCTTGGGTTTATTCTTTAGTTTCTCACCCTCCCTGCCCTCCCTTCTCCACTGCCACCCTCTCAGACCCTCTCCTCGAGGACTATTTCTTCAGCTCATTCCCTCCAACCTCACCATTACCCCAGGGCAGCTCCCCATTCCCCTCCCCCAGGGCCAGACGCCCCTCCTGCAGTGTCCCGCCTCAGACCCTCTCCCCCAGGACTATGCCTTTGGCTTCGGACCCCCAACCCCGGATATCCTCTCCCAGAGCCGCGGCGTGGTTCTATTTCTAGGATTATTTATTTAGCTTCTTCCCCCTCCCCCTGGGCTGCCACTCAGGCCCCCCTCCTCCAGTTCCACCCCTTTGGACCCTGCCTCCAGAGCGGGTCTTTTGGCCTCTGCGACTCCCACCCCAGCGTCGTTCCTCGGCCAGTGTCTCCGGGCTGGCCCGGAGCCGCCGCCTCCGCGAGTCCCGCCTGGGTGCTGCCCCCGCGCCCCTGGCCGTCCCCCGCCAGGGCGCGGCGCGCGGAGGCGGGGGCGCGCTGGCTGCCGAGGCGGCGGCGGCGGCGGCGGCGAAGACAGGCGGGCCGGGCGCGTGTCCGCGGCGCGGTGACTCGGCGGCTCCGCAGCGGCTGCAGCGGGAGGACCCGGCCGGAGCCGCCGCCGCCGCCGCCGCCATCGCAGCCGGGCGGCCGGGCCCCGCCGCCGGGATGCCGAAGAGCCGGGGCGGCCGCGCCGCGCCGGGGTTGCCGCCGCCGCCGCCAGGCCTGGTCCCGCGCTGGAGCCTCTGGCGGGCCCCGGAGCGGCTGCTGCTGCTGCTGCCCGCGCTCTGCTGCCTCCCGGGCGCCGCGCGG
>NW_006772681.1:3496641-3505018 GCF_000442215.2 Lipotes vexillifer | reverse complement strand
CGGGGGGGAGCGGGGGGCGGGGAGGGCGGCGGGGGACGGGGGAAGGACTCGATCACTGTCTTCGTATGTGAAGGGCTGTCACGTGGAGGAAGGACGGCCTTGCTCTGCGTGGCCCCGCAGGACAGAACTAGGGCCAACGGGGGTGGGGGTAAGGGTCGCAAGAAGGCGAATTTCGCTCAACATGAGAAGAAGTTTGTAACAATCGGAGCTGCTCATCGCAGACATGTGCAAGCAAAAGCTCCAGGAGGGGACTGGATGGATGCATGCATAATACCTGCCTGGATACAAGCATAATAATAACAATAATGCCACCTAGCATCGACTGAGCACTCACTATGTGCCAGGCCTGGTGCTGAGTTTTATGTGAATTATCGCGTTTAATCCTCGTAACTACGCTATGAGATATTTGTAATTATTTTCCTCATTTTACAGATGAGGATACAGACTCAGAGAACTAAGTAACTTGCCCAAGATCACACAGCTAGTGAGTAATGGAGTTGGGATTC
Source organism: Lipotes vexillifer (assembly GCF_000442215.2). NCBI lineage: Eukaryota > Metazoa > Chordata > Mammalia > Artiodactyla > Lipotidae > Lipotes > Lipotes vexillifer. The sequence goes on along the minus strand of NW_006772681.1, from coordinate 3,504,512 downwards.
TAACCTAGGCAGGCTGACTCTAGTCTCCACATATTTAACCATGATATTATCCTATGTCACACAACGGGGGCGGGGGGCAGTTAGACTAGGTAATATCTCTGGTCTCTTCCAACCTACAGGTCTGCAATTCTGATAAGTGACGTTGAGACAGTGTTTTTTTTTGCTGAGGAATATCAGAGTGATTGCCTCACTTATTGTAAGAGACGGAGTGTTTGTTGAAGCAGTCTATTTGTTCAGAAGAATCTGCCAGAACAGGAATTCTTAATTGGGCATGGGACTCAGGGAGTCTGAAATCTTGTGTAAAATTGTGTTTGTATGTGCAAATGGGTTTTTCTTGGAGAGGATCCCTAGATTTCTTCAGACTCTCAAAGGGGTGCATGATCCCCCCCCCAAATTAGGGTGTGTAGAAAGTCTCTAGTCCTGCTGGTAGTTTTCTTCCAAATGCCTTATAATTGCTGTTGACTTTTAGTGAAAACTTTCCCTAGCTTGTTTGTGTTTTCAGCTGTATTTCCTCTCAAAGTAATGCATTTCATGAGTTTATACCCTATAAAAAGTAGGATTCCTTTAGTCTTCCTGAATGCACAGGGTGAGGCTGAAAGACCCTAGCCTGGGATTTAGGAGGCCTGGGCTTCTGTGACCTTGGGCCATTTCCTTGCCCTCTCTAAGCCTGAATTTTACCATCTCTAATACAAAGAGATAGAGCTAAATGATCTCAACTCTGAAACCCTTTTATTCCTATGATATTTCAAGCATTAAGAGGAGGCTTTTTGGTTGAATATGTTAGGATTGGGAGAGAAGGTAATGCTACCCACTCCTTATCTTTATCAGTTTTATAGGCTTTGATTATTCCACCTCTCTCAGCCTTTGTCTTTTCATACTTGTTTCCCCCTTATACTAGGCCACCTCTAGAAAAGTCACATTCATCCTCGTGAATCATTTTAATTATCCTCTTCTAGATATCCTTGGGTCCTAACTTTCAATGGATGTCAACCTGACCATTCTCCCCAGATATGGGACCTTGTCATCTTACACAAAGGAGGATAATTTCCTCTTTGATTTTTAGGTCCCTTCCTGCTTCTGCCTATCTCTTTGTCAGCCTTCCTGATCCCAGCACATTAGGACACTGCCTTTAGGAAACAATCCGCAGTAGCTCCCCGATCCCTTTCCTGCGTCAAAACTGATAGCCTGGAACACAGCACCCTATCTGTGTATCATCCTTACCGGAGTACATTGTTACCTTACATTTCCCACGTTGACAATTATCTGCCATTTTGAGTCCCACTCAGTACCTTCCTTCAGCTCTCTCTCTCTCTCTCCCCCTCCCTCTCTCTCTCTCTCTCTCCTTTGGCAGAGCATGTCCCTACCTGAAAGGGCTTAGTATGATCTGCGGTCCTGAAATTTTCACTTTGCTCTATTTCTTCTGGATCACTGATAAAAAATTTAAATCAGACAGGTCCCAGCATGGTCTCTTGGGGACCCCTGCATTCTTAATCTCCTTTCATTTAGAGACGTGACCAGCTCCATCTATTTATTTATTTCCACCTATTTATTTATTGCCTTCTATTGTGTATTTCCTTCTACCATTTTCTCTCTGAGTTCTCAGGCCCTCATCACCCTCAGTTCCATGGTGTCTCCATTTTCCATTTCTAATATATTGTCCAAAACTTTCTGAAAGATAATTATATCCACTCCTTCTGTGGACAGTTTGCACACTATTATCCCCTCATTGAATCCTAGTGGATCACGTGATTGAAACCTTATAGAAATATTGATGCTTTTCAGCGAGAAGATAACGTTGCTTAGTCCTCTCTCTGTCTTTTAAGGCCTCTGCAGTCTGACTCCACCCTACCGCCTCACTAGAAGCTGCCTTTCCCCCTGCTCATCCATACACATCCTTACTCCAGACAAGCTTGTCTCTCCTTTATCCTAAGATAAGCTCACCATGTTTCCCTGGACATTTACACATGCTGTACCTCCCCCCATCCATCTGCCTCCTTTCTTAAAGTTCCAGCTCAAGCCCTGCCTCTCTAGGAAACTCTCCCTGACTTCTCTAGGCATTTATTTCTCTCTTCTCAGAAGAGCACTTTGAGGCAGCTCCAGCCAGCTTGTCATTTAATTTTTTTTTTTAACACTTAAACATTATTTTCAGGAAAAGGGTTGTGGTTCTTAGGCAGGGCCTTCCCCAACCAAAGTGTTTTATGTTTTTAGATCCAGCACAGTCCTCAACTCTCAATGTTCGTTGTTAATTACTCAGAAAGCATCCAATGATTCTTCTCTTCATCCTTTAGGCCAAAAAGTTACATGCATCTGAAATAGACACTCATGGGCATGTGGTCTCAAGGTGCCTTCTAAAACCCTTCTTAGGGATAAAACTCATTGCCTGCCTGTCCTTCCTTCAATGAAAATAGAGGCTATTCCGCTTGTCAGTGGTTCCACAATGACACCCTTGAGTTCTTTCATATAGGCTGTCATCAAGTGGTAGTGATATACAATAGAGAGGAATTGAGAGGTACGGTTTAGGGTACAGGTTAGGGTACGACAACGGGTTAGGGTTAGGGTACGTGTTAGGGTACGGGTTAGTGTTAATGTACGGGTTAGAATTAGGGTACGGGTGACCTTAGAGATCCCTAAGTAAGCGCACTTAACAGATACTTAACAGATACTTTGTAAATTGCCATAAGTGAGTTGTCCAAGGTCACTAAGCCTGACAGTAGGTGATTCAGAACTAGAACTTTTCCCTGGTTTCCTGACTTCTTGGTTGAAAGCGTTTTCACCGTCTTTGGCTTTGAGTTCATATTTCTGATCTTTTATTACCAAAAGACAAAGCCCCCCCCCCAAAATTTGTTCAATCTGTTTTCTCCTTTGCTTTCTTGAGTCTTTCTTTTGTATTTTGCACATTGAGGGGGGTCCCACTGATTCTCTAATTGGCTTCCTGTGTTTGGTTTATTTAAAGCATCTCTTTCTCTTATTATTAGCTGAGTAGAATGCCCCATAAATAGATTTTTGGCCCTCCTAACTTCCAGTTTGATTCTGAGGAAAGTCAGTATAGGCAGAAAGAGACAAGCCAACCAGCACAGGCCACATGAGTGACAGAGTGTGACTCCAGGATCCAGGGCTTAATGGATTCCTGCTCTGTAGACTGGTTTTGAGGGGTCTGCTCTGGGCAGATGGAGAAAGTTCCTCAGTTTGCACCTGTAGTCAAGGAAAGTTAGAGCCCTAAATGAGTTTAGGGGTGGGGTAGGCCTATTAAGAAGCACTAACAGACTCCCAAGCCAAAAATGTATTTCAATGTGATCATGGCCTCCAATATGTCTTCATTCTTGTCTGAAAAAAAATTCTCACTGTTAGGAAGTTCTTTCTTTTACCTAACCTGAGTCTACTCTGCTGCATTTTTAAATCATTTTCTCTTATTACTACTATGGTTTTTCCTATCACATTAATAGCCTCATATCTGTAAAGCACTTTGCATTTTCCAGATGCTTTTATGTGCCTGGCCCCACTTGATCCTGGCAACAACCCATGAGGTGGACTAGGAAGATATCATCCTCATTTTATAGAGGAGGAAACAGAGACTAAGAGAGATGATGTGGCTTGTCCACACGTTGTCCCGAGACCCATATGGAGCTAATAAACAGTAAAGCAAGGACCAGAAGCTGGGTTTTCTGTCCTAGATCTGAGGTTTTCCCTATATATGAAACTGTCCTATTCTGGATTACTGTAACAGCCTTTTAGCTAATCTCCCCCACTTTCAGGTATATCCCACTCCAGTCATTGAAAGAGGTAGTTTGAGAGCAAATAAATGTTAAATTACAGTTGTACCAGAGAGATTAATCTTAGAGATTAAACCTAGCCTTATGATATGGTATAGTTTAGACTCAAAATCAGAGGAAGCAATTCTTAATAGACTGCAGCCCATGACTTCTCAGGACCTAGCACAGTGCCTGGCACATTCTAGATACTTGATAAATATTTTAAAATCGATTGTATTATCTGTGTCCCCCACCAACTTCCTTCATAGTGCTTGGCACTCAAAAATCCATACCCTTTTTGAAGAAAAATCAATGTATGCTAGAGGTTTAAAGGTCTGGGGAAGCACCAAAGGGGGAGGAGATGGGGTTGGGGAAGTTAGGGAATGTTCTAGGAAGAAGATGGGTATCGAAGATGAACCTTTGAGGGAGGAAACAGACAAAGAACGGTGAGTGGGGCAGTCCAGAGGGAAGGAAAACATGAACCAAGGATCCACACACGTGCAGGGCGTATTTAGGAAATGGTAGAGAATTTGATGTGCCTGAGGCCTTGAGTTACTGCGATCTCCAGTGAGAGTGTTTGAGAAGAGGCTGGAAAGGGAGGCTGAGAGCAGACTGTGAAATTGGCTTTTGTCCAAAGACTGAGAGGAATCATGAAAGGTTTCTGAGCAGAGAAGTGACCTGTTCACATTCTCAGAGCCGTGTTGAGGGGACGGAGGCACCGAGACCTGTTCTGAGTTGTTCTGGGAGCTGGCTGCTGCCCTGGGCGCTTTTAGCTTTCTTCACACAACTCAGGTCTGTATACCTGTTCTAGTGTGTGGATAAAAGTTGTGCACCCCAGCTCTGGCCCTCCCCAGCTGAGCAATTCTGGAACAAATCATTTGGTTTCACTGGCCCTCAGGATCAATTTCGTTCAAGTCCTTCCCTGGTTTTTCTTCCTCATTACTCCATGCATTCATTTTCAAGGGCAACTTGGAACTAGGCTTTGATGATCTATAGGATAACAGCAAAGCCACATTTATAAGACATAATATTTTCTCAAAAATCAGACACGTTGTTATCACAAAGTAGGTAGAGAAAAGCAAGGCATAGTTATTAACAACTCTTAGCAATAATTTTTAAAACTTATTTATTTATTTTGATACGCTGGGTCTTAGTTGCAGCACGTGGGATGTTTGTTGCAGCATGCGGACTCTCGGTTGCGGCATGCATGCAGGACCTAGTTCGCCAATGAGGGATCGAACCTGGGCCCCCTGCACTGGGAGTGCAGTCTTACCCACTGGACCACCAGGGAAGTCCCAGCAATAATAATTTAAAAACTACCACAAACACTCACATGCATACCATTCTCTGTGCCCCAAAAGCACTGGGCCAGAAAGAGCCATCCTTCAGCTGGTCCTCCTCTCACCTGCCTCAGTAGAATCAGCTGCCAGCCCAGCACTTCCACCTCCTGAACAGATCTTCCCTGTGGCCGCTTCTCTCCACCACTGTTGCCTCTACTTTCGTCTAAACTTCCATCCTGTCTCACCTGGATTCCAGAAACTTCCCACCGGATACGCCTCTCTTGGCTGCCTCTAATCCTTCCTCCCACGGCAGCCAGAGTGACCTTTTAAAAATAAATCTAGGTGTTCTGTGACGACCTAGATGGGTGGGTGGGAGGGAGGTCCAAGAGGGAGGGGATGTGTGTATGCGTATGGCCGATTCACTTCACTGTGTGGCAGAAACTAACACAACATTGTAAGGCAATTTTACTCTAGTAAAAAATAAATAAATAAATAAATCTACGCAGGGGCCAGTTATATCTGAAGCAAATATGGCAAAAGCCAAGATTTAACAAAGCCGGTTGGTGATTATCCAAGGGTTTTTTGTTGTTGTTGTTTTTATTTTTGGCTGTGTTGGGTCTCCGTTTCTGTGCGAGGGCTTTCTCTAGTTGTGGCAAGCGGGGGCCACTCTTCATCGCGGTGCGCGGGCCTCTCACTATCGCGGCCTCTCTTGTTGCGGAGCACAAGCTCCAGACGCGCAGGCTCAGTAGCTGTGGCTCACGGGCCAAGTTGCTCTGCGGCATGCGGGATCTTCCCGGACCAGGGCTCGAACCCATGTCCCCTGCATTAGCAGGCAGATTCTCAACCACTGCGCCACCAGGGAAGCCCCTATCCAAGGGTTTTTTAAAAATTATTTTTATGCCTTTCTGAATGCTTATAATATTTAATTTTTTTTAATTTTTAAACAAAAAAATCTGGTATGTGACTCCCACTCTCACCTTGCTTAAAATGGCTTTTAAGGTAAAGGCTAAACTAATATTACAATATTATGGCCACTTCTCAATTTTTATTATGGAAAAATTTCAAATGCACACAAAAGTAGAACAAATAGTGTCACAAGCCCCTCGTACCCAGCAACCCCCCCAGGCTGCTTAATCAGGCCTCTGAGGCCCTGCATCACCAAGTCCTCCCCACCTCTCTGCTCCCTTTTATACCAGCTTCTCAGTCAACTCCAGCTGCCCTGGCCTTCTTTCTCTTTTCTTAATAGGTAGGCTCCTTCCCATCTCAGGGATTCAATAAGCTATTCTTTTCCTGGGACACTCATTATTTGACCTTCACCTTCACCTCTTCTGCTCATACACAGGTCTCAGCTGAGATGTCACATCCTCTGGGAGGCCATCCCTGACGTCACAGCCTAGATCTCCTGTCACACACTTTCTTTCCCAGCACCTTCTCCTTTTCCTTCACTTATCACCGTTGGAATGAAACGTTTCGTCTTTCCATGTTTCCCTCCCCCTCCAGGCTGTAAGCTCCACGAGGAAGAGCTCAGTAGGAGAGACAGGCATGGAAACCACTACTGATAATATACTATGAAAGATGCTGTAAGTAAGGGGTGCATATGGGAGCACAGAGGAAGTCCATTTAACCTTGAGATAGTCCTCCCAGGTGAGGTGACATTCAAGTTGCATTTCAGAGGAAATTTATCTATTAGTTCATCAGGGAGAGGCCAGTATCCATGTGGGAAAGGCCTTCTAGGGAGAGGGAATGAAAAAAGGCAGAGAGGAAGAAACTTGCAGGATGTTTTCAGGCAACACAAGTAGATCAGTAGCTAGAGGAGGGGGCACTTGGGGTAGGGAATAGAAGGGTGGGGCATACACGTCGGAGGGTAAGGCTAGAAAGGTGCATTGGCATCAGACAGTGAGGCTTGCCGAGCGCCTTGCTGAGGAGCTTAGACTTTAAGACTGGCCGTGAGGATCAGCTCCACGCTCAATCCAATTAAGCTAAAGTAACAGAACTTTATATAATTACTTAGAGGTTATCTACTTCAGCCATCTGCCTATTTCAGTTGAGAAACTAAGGCCTGACCCCGGTCTTTGTCTTCCTTCTTCCCTTTTCTAAACTCATCAGTAAGTTAAGCCCCATCGGACAGAAAACGATGGCAGATTTGCAGGAAGGCACTGGAAAGGGCAAGGAAGACTAAGGCGCCTCGCTTCTCAGAGAGTGAATGTGCGCGTGGCTACCCTCCTGGCCATAGGAGGAAGCCTCCCCAGAATTGGGAAACTCAGACATCCCAGTGTCTGGCTGATCCAAAACCCCAAATGTGCCACCTCCCTGGGCATGGTGATTGTCTGGCTTGTGGTGGCCTCCTGGGAGTGGGCCAAGGACACTGTGCAGAGCGCCAGGGAATTCCCGCTGGTGCACTTTCCACCCACTCGAGAGATGGTGGCAGCCAAGAGGCAATGCCGTGCCATTAAGGTGTTTGTCAAGAAGCTAAGTTGGGATTTGTGGGCGATCCTGAGGGCCCTTTTTAGACTGGCTGTGAGTGGGAAAAGAAGAAAAATTTAAAAAGACACAGCCTTTGGAGGCAAACCAGAGCTAGCGTGGAGGGTGTAGCATGGCAGAGAGAACCCTCCCTGGGAGGCAGGGACACTAGCCTCCGTTTTCAGCTCCTCCACTAACTTGCTCTGTGACTTTGGATAAGTCATTTCTCCCTGAGTTTTATTTTTCTCTTCCGCAAAATAAGCATGGTAAATTAGATGATCCCTAAGTATTTGTTGATGAGTGCATTTTCTAGATACCTCCATGGTTAGGCCTTCACGTTTGAAGCTTTAAAAAGTTAGTTATAACTCAGGTGGGTTCAGCA
>NW_006772681.1:3471296-3496629 GCF_000442215.2 Lipotes vexillifer | reverse complement strand
GTTCAGCAGCAAGACTGGGACCTCAGTTCTGTGGGTGGAGGAGGAAGTGGGATTTTGGTGGGACAGGAGTTGGAGGGAACTGCCACAGTGATAAGGCTGATCTCTGAGGAGTCACCAAAGGACACAGTGATTTGGTCCAGCAGTAATGACCAAAGGTGGTGGTCCATGTACTGCTGAAGAGTGTGGGAGAAAAATACAGACAATAACATTGTGAGAACGCTTACTATGTGCCAGGATCTGCTAAATGCTTTACATTCATCTATTAGCTTCTTACTGCTACTGAAACAAATTGCCACAAGCTTTGGGCGGGGGGCCTATAACAATACAAATTTATTTTCTTACAGTTCTGAAATTTATTAGTTCTTATTTAATATTATCTTACAGTCTGAAGTTTGAAATGGGACTAAAGGGACTAAAATCAAGGTGTCAGCAGGGCTACATTATTTCTTGAGGCTGCAGGGGAGAATTCGTACCTTGCCTTTTCCAGCTTCTAGAGGCCGCCCGCATTCCTTGGCTTGTGGCCCCCTTTCGACAGTGGCATTACTCTGACATCTGCTTCTGTCTTGATGTCTCCATCTCTGACTCTGATGTCCTGCCTCCCTCTTATAAGGACCGTTGTGATTACACTGAGCCCACCTGGATGAGCCAGGCTAATCTCCCCACCTGAAGATCCTTAACTTAATCATACCTGTAAAGTCTCCTTTGCCATGTAAGGCAACATAGCAGGTTTCGGGAATTAGGATGTGGACATCTTTGAAGGGCCATAATTTTAGCTAGTACTGAATCTTACTGAACCATCATCTTACTGAATCCTCCTAACAACCCTTCTTTTAATATCCTCTATGTAACGGATGAATAAAAATGATGGCTTAAAGAAGTTAGGTCATTTGTCCAAGGACACTCAGCTGGAAGGAACAGAGTTAAGTAATATTTGGCATGTGGTGGCATCTTAGTCCCAAGTGACTTGTCTTTTCAGATACAACCTCACTCAGCTCCCAGGCGTGTCTGGACTAGAGTCTCACTCTCCGGAGGACACTGAGAACCAGGCAGGGAACCTGAGGTCCTGAGAAACAGATTAGCGTCCTTACAATCTCAGTTTAGGACCTGAGTGCCAGCCAGGGAAACTGAGGCCAAAACCCACTTGTAAGGGCTGGCTGAGGAGACAGGCAGGTGAAGGACCCAGGGATGAGAGCAGAGCTGAGGCACAGAGGGCAGGGGCTAGCTCTTGAGCCAACTTTAATAGAATGCTTTCCTAAATGGCAACATGCTTCCTGTCCTAGCAAATCAGAGGTGATACTGAACACAACATGCCCATTCTTCGTGGCACAGGGTCATCAACTCCCAGCCGTCCTTACTGCGGTGGTTCTCAAACTTTAGTAGGCAACAGAATCACTTTAGGTGCTCTCTTTTCAAAAACGCAGATTCCGGGCTTCCCTGGTGGCGCAGTGGTTGAGAGTCCACCTGCCGATGCAGGGGACACAGGTTCGTGCCCCGGTCCAGGAAGATCCCACATGCCGCGGAGCGGCTGGGCCCGTGAGCCATGGCCGCTGAGCCTGCGCGTCCGGAGCCTGTGCTCCGCAACGGGAGAGGCCACAACAGTGAGAGGCTCGTGTACCGCAAAAAACAAAACAAAACACGCAGATTCCCAGTTCCTAACCTCAGAGGGTCTGATTTTGTAGGTGTAAATTCACGTTTGGGAATACGTACTTTTAACAAGTTCATTGGATGAGGTGATGCTGACAGCCCATGATGCACAAGGACTGCCCAGTGAGAAACACAGCCTCAGTGTTTGGGGCTGCAGTGCAGTGAGGGCTTTAGAGTTGTTTGTCACCTATCAAGAAAATAACAGCCATTATTATTGCTATCTTTTACTGAGCACTCAATACCACGTATTATGTTATTTAATCTTTACAACCACTCCATGGGGCACATGCTAAGAACATTATGCAGATGGAGCTTGATGTGAGCAGTAGCGAGGCTGAATAATTTGCTGAGGGTTGTATAACAAGTAAATGGGAGAGTTAGGATTTGAGCCCAGCACGGTGTGTCTCCAGAGCGTGTACTCTTTACCATACCCTAAATGTCCTCTCAAGCTGCCTCGCTCCTTGCCGTTCTCAACACCTCACTACCATTCATGTCCACCTGCTCAGATAAGGAAACCAGCTCTCCTTCTGAGCCCCATCCTAGGAGGCTATTGACTGAATGCCTAGAGCTTTCCCTAAATGCCTAGTGCAGAATTTAGGGTTGAAATGACCCTTAGAGAATATTCAAGGCAGCCCTATATGGGGATCCCTTTATAATAGTGGTTCTCAACATAGGACAATTTTGCCCACCGTCGAGGGAACTCTTTGGCCAATGGAGACATTTCTGGTTGTCACAGCTGAGGGGGTGGTGCTGTTGGCATCTTGTTGTGGAAGCCAGGGATGCTGCTAAACGTCCTACGATGCACCGGACAGCCCTGCTACAACAGAATTATCTGGCCCAAAATACCAGTAGTGCCGGGATTGAGAAACTCTGTTCTATAGCAAATTTTGACCAGCAATGACTCGTCCTCTCCCTGAGCACTTCAACTTGTTTTATTCAATAAAGCGGTATCTATGCTGGCCCTGTGCTAGGCGTGGGGATACAACAGTGAAGAAGACAAGACTATAGGCCCCGCCCTCGGGCATTGTGTAGTCAAGCAGAGGAGACAAGCAATTCCATTGCAACGCTGTGTGATAAGAATTGTGATAAGGAGAAGCATGGGTACTGACCAGGGATGTAGAAGGAACTCCCGAGTTAAGGGGTCAAGGAAGGCTTCCCCAGAGAAAGAGAGAGGAGCGTGATCTAGACAGAAGGAACTATGTATGTCAGGGTCTGGAAGAATTAGAACACAGAGTGCTAGGTGGGGAGTGGTAAAGGAGGCTGCAGAGGTAGTCCGGGACCATATCATAAAGCCTCTTGGTTTTTTAAAAACCACTTTATTGAGGTATAATTGACGTACAAAAAGCTGCACATATTTACTGCGTACAACGTAATGAGTTTGGAGCTGTCTACACCTGTGAAACCATCACCACAATCTATGCCATATACAAATCCATCCCCTCCAAAAGTTTCCTCCTGCCCTCTTTATTTCTACCATCATCATCATCACCACCACCATCATCATCACCTTGTGCTAAGAACTTAATGTCTGCCCTTTTAGCAAATGTTTTAAGTGTATAATACAGTATCGTTGGCTATGGGCACTATGCTGTACAGTAGCTCTCCAGGACCTATTAATCTCGTGTAACTGAAATTTTGTACCCTTTGACTCATACCTCCGGTTTCCCGCTCCCTCAAATGCTCTTGATGGGAAGACTTTGAAGCTGCCTCAGGGTATTTTCACTTTCTGTTCCCTCTTCCTGGAACTCCCTCGCCTCCTTCAGGTCTCTTGCTCAGACGTGACTTCCTCAGAGACGTCCCCTGACCATTCTCAATAAAAAAGTTGTCCCATCACTCTCCATCTCCTTACCCTACTTTATTTTTCATAGCACTTATTGCAAAATGGTTCGTCCATTAGACTGTAGCTAGAAAGTAAGGAGAGTGTTTTTGTTCGATGTTCTATCCCAGAGCCCAGCCCACAGTGCCTGGACATCGTAGTAGGTCCTCAATAAATACTTATTGAATGAATAGACAGAAACAGATTCGATGTTTAGGAGGTAGAGCCAATAGTTCTTTGGTAAAAGACAATGTGGACCAAGGAGAGTGGGGAGACGTGTGTCATATGAACCTTCTGGTTTGATAACTGGGTGGGGGGTGGTGCCGAAGCCTGGCCTAGGAATCACAGCAGAAGGGTACTGAGCTCACGGTGACCTGAGATAAGGCACAGAAAGGAGTGTGAGCTATAGAAAGTCCTGCGAGGGGAAAGGGATGCCTGTCCAGTGGTCTGACAGTGTGAAATGCCTGGTTTCAGAGACAACTGGGTTTGAATCCTGCTACTTACTAGCTTTGTGGCTCTGGATGATTAATTAACCTTTCTGAACCTCAGTTTCTTCAACTGCAAATTGGGGATCATAATTCCTACCTTGTGGGGTCGTTGCAGTCTAGACTGCCTGGCACAGTGCCAGGTATGTAGTAGGCGGTCTAATAATAGTAGCTATATCCTTGTTACTATAATTAGAATATCTCTGTTAAAAAGCTGTTTATTTGAGTGAGTCAAGATCTATGTCCTGTGATCTCCTGTGCTGGTCTTAGCTTGGCTGTCTGCCAACCAGAATAAATCTCCTTCATCCATAGCCATTTGGCTTTTTGAAGACAGTCATGTCCCCTGCAGTCCTTCCTTCTCCAGCCTAAACATCCCTCATCCTTCCTCGTGGGCTATGGTTCCTATGAATGACTCCCTCACTCTCCTGGCCACTCTCCCTTAGTCATGCTCTAGCTTGTTGCTGTCCCTCTAGAACTGGACTTGGACTTCCCATGCATGTTGAGGTCGATGCCTTGTTCCTGTTACTCACATTGTCACCCTAGATTATGACCTCAACTGCCCAAACTCTTTGATCAAGATCTTTGATTCTTTCTTTCTCATTCCAGCCCATGCTTCCAAATTTAACACCTTCCTGCCTGTCCCTTCTTTGTAGACTTCGCCTCTGGCCTTTCTGACGTTACCTTCAGACCCACTGGATTCCTGACCAAACACCAGATCCTAATCATTCCCCTGCTCCTTCTCCAGGCCTCTACAGTCTGGTTTGGGTTCACAACCAACCAGATGCAAGGCTCCTGAACAGCCCCAGGAGACGCTGTTTTGACGGAGACGCTGTTTTGACGGAGACGCTGTTTTGACCGATCCATCTCTCTCCTCCCCCATGGCCATATCTGTTTTCCAAGAGCAAACGGCAGCACACCAGTTGATCTGCTACTTGCCGCCTCCATTGACACTTCTAATCTCACCACCGCCTCTGCTGTCTGCCGCTCTCTTCCCTCTTCGGGCCACTTTTTTTCTCCTTGTTATTCTCCGCTCTCTCCTTTGCCTGCCACTGCAGCTAAGCGTCTCAGCTTCGGCTACTCGGGAACCAAAATCCCGCCTTCTGGCCAGCGGACCAATCACGCGGTGTTGTCGGTAATCTCTCCATCTTCGGTTCAGCCCAGCTATTTTGGTCCCTGCTCGCACTCTGAGATCTTTCTCACCTTCCTCTGGGTTTACACCTTTTTCAGCACTTAAAGGGTGACAGACATCTTAGAGTTGGTTAACTGAGCTGTAAAGGTTAGAATTCTGACACGGCTGGTGATTGATTAATGGATCCAGGTGTAAAAAGATGAAAGGTAGGTCATTCTGTTTAAAACTGAATGGGGCATTTTTTTTTTTCCTTTAGTGGATTTTATCTTTTTTCAAATGGGACAATGGAGCCTCTTGCCTCATCAGGCAAAGAAGTCAAACCACAAAAGACTGAATTTCAGCAAACGGTTTTTTCAGTCCCTAATAGATACCAAGGATTGTGTTTGGTGCTTTCATGTGTATGACTCATTAAACCTTCCCAAGATGAAATCCCTTCGTTGGTACCCAGACAGTACCTCCTAGACCAACTGTCTGTTCACTCATTCATTCCTTCCTTCACTCACTCATTCATTCAGTGATTATTTATTATGCCAGGCACTGTGCTAAGTACTGTAGCAGATATAAAAATAAATATGACAGTCTCTGCTCCTTGGGAACTCAATCTAGTGGGGAAAACATATCAACCAACAGGTGTGATACACCGTGGTAGTTACGTTTAGAGCAACGTTTAGAGAAGTAAGCACTGCAGGAGTAAAGAGGGTGCCCCCTAGCTCTGCCAGGGAGAGTTAAGGAAGGTTTTCCAAAGGAGGTGACATTTCAGCTAGATTTTGAAGGATGAGTTTGCTAACATGCATAAAGAGAATGGGCTCTGTTGAGAGCAGGAACAGCCTGGAAGTGTGAAAGGGCAGGGAATGTTCTGGACTTGGGACGACTGGAGTGTAGAAGGCTTCCTTCAACATTAGGAGCTTCTGCTCAGAGAAGTCAGAGGATTGCCTGGGTCACAGAGCAGGTGAATGGCAGAGACAGGGTTAAACAGCAGAAGTTGGAACTGTCTGGTCCCTAATGCATAGTCCTTAGCCTCCCACCCTGTAACACACACACACACACACACACACACACACACACACACACACACACTCACGCACAGCCCAGGTCCAGTCTCAATGCCCTATTCCCTGGCTTAGAGCTGTCCTTTGACCAGTTCCTCCCCCTCCCATTTCCCCTCTTAAGGGTCTGCCCCTGAGCTCCCAGTGAACTTGGGAGGGAAGCAGAACCCAGAGAAGGCTGATCCGTTCCAATGTTTGGCCCTGAACTAGACATATGCCTAAGACCTGAGTCCTTAGATCCTAACTCCTGACACTGCTGAGAACTTCGTAATGGATCCTGATTGGCTTTGAGATGCTCCTTGCTTGAGTATCCAAAAAAAGGAGCTGGGTAAACCAGGTTGCCCTTTACAGAGGAGGAGCTACTTTTAATTCCCCAAAGTTTTAGAAGGCTGAAGAGAGTTTATGCCAAAAATTCCCTGTTCCCTATCTCCTACCATACGTAGTAATGAGGGCAGGAGGGAAAAAGATCCTTACATTCCATACTAGCTTGGACGTAGGTGCTCAAAAAATACTCGGTCAGTTGACTGGTTTGTCAGACTTATCTGTCGAAAGTTCCCCAGCCATTTCCCAAATGCTGTAATTCATCCTAATTGGATTTTAAGAGAACTAACTGAGTCCACAGATAGGGAGGAATTGGATTTTAGTTTGTACCACACCTCTTTTTGGAAGGGTTTGAGGCAGTTTACAGAGTGAAGCAATGTTTTTAAGTAAGATTTTTAAGGATGAAACATAACTTGGAGGTTGGAAAGATGAAAAAATAATAGCTACTTCCAGGCATCACCGTGTTCAACACTTATGCTATAAATTTGACTGAAAGATTTCTGGCAGAAAGGCCAAAAATGGAAAACCACTGGGTTACCCAGTGTGCATTTTCTGAAACCAGAAAGGATGCAGAATCTCCTGTAGGGAAACCATTTTCCTCAAGCTAAAGCTTGATAGAAAGTGATTGTGTTTGGTCCCAATAAAGCTGAGCGACAGGGCGAAGACAGCAATTCAAGTCAGCTGTCATCTCTCTGCATGCAGTGTTCCCAGTGCTGTGTGAGAGATGGTCATGCCCATAGGTCACCCTAGAGCAGGTAGACTTGACTGTGACAGATGCACTACCCTCCATAGGACCCACGAGGACTGGCTCTTGGTCCAGGGGGAGGGCAGGATGACTAGATTTCAAAAGGCAGGGAAGGAGTCAAAGACCATGTATTCCACGATGATTTTAAAAAAGGTAACAAAGACACCATCCAAAGGGATAACAAACGAATCACTTTTGAGTGATTATATGTCAGGTACATTTGATCATTTCATCTTAACAGCAATCCTGTGGAGGAAGGTCATTGTTTACATTTTACAAAGAAGGAAACTGAAGCTCAGTTTGTCCAAAGTCACAGCTGGCAAGTGGTGAAGCCGGGATTCCATCTCAGGACTGTGCGCCTCTTTCCCACTATACTGCCCTGTTTATTCAACCCAACAATTCTCCATTGAAGTTTCTGTAAAGGAAGAACGGAATGTGGCATGCTGGCTGGGAGGGGCTGAGGAATACTGTGCAGGAACTTAATGCTTTGATGACATAACTGACCTGGGAATAGAAACTGGAGCTGGATGAATGGACAGGTACCTTGTCAGTTGCCCTATCATGTCCATTTCCAGATGCTTTAAATGAGCTTTTTGGCTGATCCAAGACCACAGTCAAGTCACAAGTGATTCTCTGTAAGTTGCCCACTTTGTGAACAGATAATTAATGGCAAATCATCTCTCCCCACTCCCCTCCTTTCCAGTCCTCTCCACTCATCACCACACTTCTCTCCCGCAAGTTCCAGCCATTTTAAATACCGCTCAGAATGTGCTATGCATCCCAACACCTCCAGGCAATTGCACATTCTGTATCCTTCAAGACTTAGCCCCACCTGGAAGACTCCTCTGAGTTCCCCCTTGTTCCCCATCTCCACCCCTCCATGTGGATAAGGCACCCCACCTTCGTTCTCCCGTGGAACCCTCTACACACCTGATTGTTAGTGCTGTATTTTCATGGCGGGTTTACTTGTTGGTCTGTGAGCTCCTATTCATCGTTGTATCCCCAGAGCCGTGCACAGTGCCCAGCAGGTAGTCAGTGCCCAGTAATGTTTGTTGAATGGAGACAATGATCAGCTACTTTGTCAGGCACTTCCTGGGCACCAGATATAGAGAGATGATTAAAACACAGACCCTTCCCTGGAGGAACTCAGAGCTCAGAGTTTGATACATAAAGTAATGATTAGAGCCCAATATTATAAGAGCTATACCATCTGTAACAGGGGATTTAGGGAGCATAGAAGAGGAAGAAAATAACAGGCTGAGGAGTGAGACAAGTCTTTCAGAGGGAGTAATTTATGGACTGAACCTTAAAATAATGAAAGATTTTTGCCAAACTTAGAAATATGCCAGGCATAGGGACTTCCCTGATGGCGCAGTGGTTAAGAATCTGCCTGCCAATGCAGGGGACAAGGGTGCAAGCCCCGGTCCGGGAAGATCCCACGTGCCACGGAGCAACTAAGCATGTGTGCCACAACAACTGAGCCCGTGCTCTAGAGCCTGAGAGCCACAACTACTGAGCCCGCATGCCACAACTACTGAAGGCCGCGTGCCTAGAGCCCGTGCTCCACAAGAGAAGCCACTGCAATGAGAAGCATGTGCACTGCAATGAAGAGTAGCCCCCGCTTGCCGCAACTAGAGAAAGCCTGTGTGCCTCAATGAAGACCCAACACAGCCATAAATAAATAAATAAAGCATTTCTAAAAACTAAATAAAATGGTTACAATGGTCAATTTTAAAAAAAAAAAAAAAAAAAAAGAAATATGCCAGGCAGATGGGGGAAACATACAAAGGCATGAAAGAGATTCAAAGTTTGGGAAAGTGCAAGAAGTATTGAAATCCTGTGCCAAAATTTATAATGAAAAACAGGCTTTGGATCTCAAACATGAAAGAGGTAAGGTCACTCCCTTGTGGATGTTTTAAGACTTTATTATTCTGACTATTTTGTTTTTGGGTTTTTTTAAAATATTTATTTATTTATGTATTTGGTTGGTTGAGTCTTAGTTGTGGCAGGCAAGCTCCTTAGTTGCGGCTCATGGGCTCCTTAGCTGCAGCAGGCAGGCTCCTTAGTTGTGGCATGCAAACTCTTAGTTGTGACAAGCATGTGGGATCTATTTCCCAGGCCAGGGATTGAACCCAGGCCCCCTGCATTGGGAGTGTGGAGCCTTAACCACTGTACCACCAGGGAAGTCCCATGACTCTTGTTTTTACTCAGTCAGATGGATTTCATCACAAGGCAGTAAAGATGTGATAGCCACCTGGGATGAAATAAATAATAACTTATTTATAGTTTCTGGTCTGCCTCCTTCCCAAAATGGTTTGATTTGACTTGTAACAGATGCATCCACAATAAGACTGTTCATATAGAAACAAGAAACAAAACTATAGATGGGAAGGATATAATACAGCTTCCTAAGATCTTTTTGCTTCATTAGCTTACTTGGTATTCAAGGTAATCCTCTGAGGAAGAGCAGCAGGTCCTGTGTGGTTTAGAGACCAGTGTGTAGGTGTGATCCTTATAGGACATGCTTGCGGATTCCATAGATTTGTGGATATTTCCCCCATTTTCCAATTGGTGCCACAGATATTTCCTGGTGCTGTGATTTCTTCTGATTTCTTCTGTTTCCATCCCTCGTGCTTGTTGGCGGAAATAATCATCTTTCCTTTGCTGTCCTTCAGAGTCATTGTTTGTTTGAGCTTCTTCATCCAAGCTACTTTCAAACTCTCTTGTCCTTTTGAAGTTTTTCTCCTTCTTTAAAAAAATGACTCCAGGGCTTCCCTGGTGGCGCAGTGGTTGAGAGTCTGCCTGCCGATGCAGGGGACACGGGTTCGTGCTCCGGTCCGGGAGGATCCCACATGCCGCGGAGCGGCTGGGCCCGTGCGTGGGCCATAGCCACTGAGCCTGCGCGTCCGGAGCCTGTGCTCCGCAACGGGAGAGGCCACAACAGTGAGAGGCCCGCGTACCGCAAAAAATAATAATAATAATAAAAATAAATAAATAAAAATAAATTAAAAAATGACTCCATGCATAAAACTTAGAAAAGCACAGAAAAAAGTCCCCCAAGATACTATAACAAAGGATATTCAAATTAATTCTTTTTTTTACTGAAAGAAATTTTGACATTATTTTAGACTTCCAGAAAAGTTTTCAAGAATAGGACAAAGAATTCCTGAATACGTTTCACCCACATTCCCCAACTCCTAACATTTTACTACATTTGGGGTTTTTTTCTCCCTCTCTCTCCTCTTCCTCTTTCTCTCTATTTTTTCCCTGATTCTGTTGAAGAAAAAGTTGCAGACATTGTGCACCGTTATGTAAGCTGAAATACTTCAGCATGTATTCCCTAAAAACAAAGAATTCTCTTACATAACCATACTATTATGTTATGTGCGCCCTTCTAGGCTTTTTTCTGTGCATATATTTGTGTACTCATATTTAAATTAAATAATACATTGTTTTGCTTATTTTGTTTATATTTATTTATAATGGCTTGCTCTTTTGGAGGGATTAGCAATAAAGACCGCAGATAATCTCATGCCTATTAATATTCTACAACATGATTCTTCAGCAGATTCTGCCTTTGGACACAGTGAGTTTCTGGGTGGCACAGCATTTTATCAGGCCAGTCTGCTTCCGAGAATTAACTGTTCTGGTGCTTTTGCATGTCTAGTCATATATCAGTGGAAAACACATACATGGTAAAGAGGCAGGGTACTGGACAGCCTGGAATGCAATTTAATCTTTATTCTGCAGCCAGTAGAGATCCAGTGAAAGTTTTATAGCAGAAGAGTCAGCCAACAAGAGCTGGGCTTTCTGGAGGTTAATTTGACAGTGTCTGCAAGAGGGAATGAAGGAGGCAGGAATCAGAGGCTGAGTCCATAAGTCCCTCCGGTAAAACGATCCCTGGTTTCAAGGGCAAATCTCTGCCCAGGTAGAACAGAGCCTTCTCTCGCATAATGCATCCTTTTCTTTTCACATGTCTTTCAGAACTGGTTAAAGTCATACGGCTATCTGCTGCCCTATGACTCACGGGCATCTGCGTTGCACTCAGGGAAGGCCTTACAGTCAGCAGTCGCCACTATGCAGCAGTTTTACGGGATCCCAGTCACCGGTGTGTTGGATCAGACAACAATCGAGTAAGATTTGCATAGGACATTGTGCCTTTGAACTTACCAGACTTACATTTGGGTTCACATTTGTCATGGCCTCATCTATATACCATGCCCATCCTACCTTCCTATCTTTTACCCCTGCAGTGTCATCCTGGGAGGGAGTACCCCGAGGTGCCCTTTCCTATGTGAGCTGGGGATGTGCTCTGCCGTAAACTTGCTGTGTGACCTTGGACAAGACTCTTAACCCTTCTGGGCCTCAGTTTCCTTATCAGCACAATAAGGGGTTTGGTTATAGATGGTCTTAAATCTCCTCTGACACTAATAACTTGTGGGTCTGTGAGTCACCCCTCTGGCCTTCCTGAGATGTACACATCTCACTTGATAGAGAGACTCTAGAATAATAACGAGTTGGCAAGTCTTATTCCACTATTCCCATTTATCAAGTATTTGCTGAATGCCTGCGTGTGCCAGGCACTGGGCTTGGTCCTTTGATCCCTGTCCTCCAGAGGCTCCCCATTTAGTGAAAAACACCATCATCTAGCTACACTGGTCTAGAACTCAGAAGGAAACACTGAGGTTCAGGGAGATACTTAGGAGGTAATGACAAGTAAGCCAAGCTACAGGGATGGTTTTTATACTCAGGGAGAGGATAAAGAGGAGGGAGAGAAGAGTACTGGGGATGGAGCTCACAAAACAAGCCGAGAGGGCTTCCCTGGTGGCGCAGTGGTTGAGAGTCCGCCTGCCGATGCAGGGGACACGGGTTCGTGCCCCGGTCCGGGAAGATCCCACCTGCCACGGAGCGGCTGGGCCCGTGAGCCATGGCCACTGAGCCTGCGCGTCCGGAGCCTGTGCTCCGCAACGGGAGAGGCCGCGACAACGAGAGGCCAGCGTACCGCAAAAAAAAAAAAAAAAAAAAAAGCCGAGAAGGAGCAGCCTGAGAGGTGAAGGAAGCCCAGGACAAGGATGCCATGGCCGTGAAGGGGGATGGTCAGCAGGGTCGGCTGCCATGGTGGTCAAACAGGAGACTGAAAGGTGTCTGCTGAGTTTAGTAACAAAGAGGCTGGCCATTGAAACCTCCCTAGAGTGGTGGCAGGAAAGTAAGATTGCGGTGGGGAGAAGGGGAGGTGAGGAGTGGAGATGACAAAGGTAGGGACAACTTTCAAGAAGCTGATCAGTGGGAGTTTCCTGGTGGCCTAGTGGTTAGGATTCTGGGCATCCACTGCCATGGCCGGGGTTCAATCCCTGGTCGGAGCTAGAGAGGGATGAATTTTTGTTTGTTTAAGATGGGAGAGAGTTGAGTATTATATATATATTTAAGGAATAGCCATGAAAGGTATTAAAGCTGTTTAAGAAAAGCCATAGCTGCCACGAAGGCACGACCAAGAGCTGGAGTGAGTTTCCCAAGCAGTGGGGGAGGGGCAAGAGCCCAAGCTCAGGTGGAAAGGAGTGGGGCTGGGGGAGGATGCAGGGAAGTCAGTGGGTTGAGAACAGGAAATCTAGCCAATTGTGGATCCAGGATCAATCCATCCCTTGGGTGAGTCACTCCTTGAGATAAGCATCTCTCTGGGCCTCATCTTGTTCATTTACACGGGGGTGGGTGGGGGAAGTGTTGGATTTTTGACTCTTAAATTCTAGATTCCATTATTCTAAGCTTTTAAAATTTAGTGAGTCTGGGTTTTTTGTTTTGTTTTGTTTTGTTTTTTGGCTGTGTCGGGTCTTAGTTGCGGCATACGGGATTTTTCGTTGTGGTGCACGGGCTCAGTAGTTGTGGTGTGTGGGCTTAGTTGCCTCACGACAGTTGGGGTCTTAGTTCCCCGACCAGGGATTGAACCCACGTCCCCTGCATTGGAAGGCAGATTCTTTTTTTTTAATTTATTAATTTATTTTTTGGCTGCATTGGGTTTTCGTTGTTGCTGTGCGCGGGCTTTTCTCTAGTTGTGGCGAGCGGGGGCTACTCTTCGTTGTGGTGTGTGGGCTTCTCATTGTGGTGGCTTCTCTTGTTGTGGAGCACGGGCTCTAGGCACACGGGCTTCGGTAGTTGTGGAACACAGGCTCAGTAGCTGTGGCTCGCGGGCTCTAGAGCACAGGCTCAGTAGTTGTGGCGCCCGGGCTTAGTTGCTCCACGGCATGTGGGATCTTCCCGGACCAAGGCTCGAATCCGTGTCCCCTGCATTGGCAGGCAGATTCTTAACCACTGTGCCACCAGGGAAGTCTGAGTCTGCGGTTTTATGATACTAAAATTCTGTATGAACATTTTCTATTCCTCAGATTCTCTGACTGTGAGATTGTGAAATTCTGAGATAATACATTTGACCGCTCCTATGATGTTGTGAGTACAGTGGACTCCTTGGCCCTGTGGCCTCACGAGCCAGCTGGTCAAAGAGAGCCTGACCGCCTTTCAAAGCGGAGGTTATTTTGAGGGCTTTGTGCAGGGCTCATGGCAGCGCATCCCAGGGCAGGGGCACTGGTGTGTCTGCTGAGGCACCACCTGGCCTTGGGTTTCACTCTGTTCCAGAAGCCGCAGGCCTGTTGGACAGGCTTCAGAGAGTGGCAGGTGGCAGGGAAAGATCTGAGGGAGGAAGATGGCATTTCCCACTTGCCGCTCTGCCCCCAGCTCTTTGTAGGAAGGCGGGGGAAATGCTGTTTTGGAGGCTTGGGAAGGAGGAATGTGCTCGCACTTAATCCCAGACCTGATGCGGAGGGTGTTTGTGGGTAGAACTTGGAGGCCTTAGTTTTGGCTCCAGCTCTGTGACCTTGGGCAATCGCTGCCTCTCTCTGGGACTGTTTCCTCCCTGGGGGCCTTTCCAGGTCTAGTTCAGCCTCCTGGAGGTGCCTCCTGGGTCTCTTCCCAGGGACTGTCAGTGAAAGGAAGCTAGATTAGCACTTTAAAATATTATTTTTGAGTGCCTACCTTAGGAAATGTCACACATTATTCACTCCTTCATTCATTCAACAAACATAGTTCCTCTAACCCAAACTTGTGCTAAGCACAGAAAAGAAAAATAAAAAAGAAAAGCCCCAGCTTTTGTTTCTCAAATTGCATTAATTAATAGTTCATTCTTGCATTCAACGAAGTCCCAGTCCTGCCTCACAGTTTGCTATAGTTTGCAAGTTACTTGATTTATCTCTGGACCTTTTCCCTCATCTGTAAAATTGGGATCAATCATTTCTGATTACCCCACAGAGCTGTTTTGAGAATCAAATTTATTTTTTTTAAAAAGGAAGTGAACACTGTGAAAATGATAAACATTTATACCCATGCATGTTATTGTTATTATTTTGTCTTTTGTTATTGATTTCCGAGTGTGGACATTCTAGGTGATGTAAAGCATACAAAATGAGTAAGACCTGGTTAAGTCCCTCAAGTCCCTTAATATTTGGTTAAAATAGTCTCTGTCTCCTTTTCTCTCTATTGCCAAAGGCAACTGCTTTCAACAACTGCAAATAAGGCCAGACTGATTTTCCCCCAGCGATCTCAATCTATAGTTCAGTGAGTTGGTCATTAGGGCAGCACAGAGACATGAAATGCAAGGATGGCCCTTCCAATCAGCCATGATCTTTTAAATCTCCTATCCTGGCCCCTCTTTTATATCCCCAATGAAGTCCCAGGCTCACTGTTCCCTAATGCAACTTAACCTGACAGCAAACAGTTATCAGGATTTACTTAGTTCCAAGCACAGGGCTAGCTTCTAAGGACACGATGATGAATACAAAACAGTTCCTGTCCTCAAAGAATTTACTATTTACTAGAGACAACAGACTAATAGATTTCAAATCACAATACAGTGTAGTCAAGTGCTGCGGATAATTACACTCCAAGTCCTACAGTTGTTCAGCCACTTTTTGAACACCTGGAGTGAAAGAGACTTTACTGTCTTCCAAGCTATGCCTTTCTACCATGGGATAGGTCTCATTCATTCATTCAACAAATCATTCGTGAACACCTTCTGAGTCAGGCACTGTGCCGGCACTGGGGATACAGGCAAGATTCCTGTCTTTATGGAGTTAGAACCTGGTAAGAGAGACAAAGAATAAACAAAAAGCTAAGATATGATGTAATTTCAGGCAATGATAAAGGATATAAAGAAAAATTAAGCAGGATAAACAGATAGAGGTGGGATGGGGAGGGGGAAATTATTTTAGAGAGGGTGGCAGGGAAGTCCTCTTGGAAAGGGTGACATTGAGCAGAGACCTTCATGAAGTAAGGGAACAAACCGTGTGAAGATGGGCATGGCAAGCAGAGGACACAGCAAATGCAAAACCCTGAGCTGAATGATCTTAGCATGTTCAAGGCACAGCAGGGAGGCCACTGGAGCTGGAGCAGAGTGCCTGTGGGGAAGCAGGGGGTGCCGGTGTCATCACACGTAGGTGGGGGTTAGATCGCAGATCACGCAGGGGCTGTGGGCCAACGTGAGGAGTTTGAGTTTTATTCCAGGTGATTGGGGAGATCATTGGGAGGTTTTAAAGCAGGGAGTGATGTGATCTAATTTTATTTACAGAGCATTTCCGCGTGCATTCCCTCCTTGGAGGCTCCCCACAAGCTAAGACCAGCGAGAACTAGAATTCTCACGTTGCTGATGAGGAAACTGAGGCTCACATTGACTCAGTCGCTTGCCTGGGCTCCTATGATTAGTGACGGAGCTGGAACTAGCAAGCCCGTGTCTTCTGACTCCCAGTCTCTTATGCAGCAGCGCTCCTTCATATTCAGTTAGGAGTGAATAAAGTGATGAATCGAGCAGTCGATCGTGTTCCTTTCGGGGACCCCATCAGAGCCAGGGGCCCAGAGTCTGGGTTGAGGGTGCATGTTGCCGTTCAGCCTGGGACCAGGGAGCTGCAGTGCCTTCCTAGAGTGTCCAGGGACCACAGTGCTGGTGTGTGTGTGTGTGTGTGTGTGTGTGTGTGTGTGTGTGTGTCCTCTCTCTGCCCAGGTGGATGAAGAAACCCCGATGTGGCGTCCCTGATCACCCGCACTTGAGCCGAAGGCGGAGAAACAAGCGCTACGCCCTGACGGGACAGAAGTGGCGGCAGAAGCACATCACCTACAGGTGCCTCAACTCCCTGTCCTCCTCCTTGGCTTTGGCTCCACCCTCACTCTGATTTTTCCTGGCCTGAGTTTCTGAGGCTCACACTGTAGGTGGGTCCGTGATCAGGGCCAGGCTCTGAGACCCCATGACTTTGTTCTTGTAGCGTCCAGAGGATGCTACGTCTCCAGCTTCAGGATTGTTTGGTCCTTTAGGGGCTCATGAGTTGTGCTCTGTTCAGATTCCTAGAGTTTTTAGTTACGGGAAGTGGGGTATGTTCGGTAACTTTCACCTGGGATAAAGAACCATGGCTGAACACATCCTCCCTACCGCTGCTTGCCAAACCCCACTCCCTCTGATCTGGATCCCTTCCCCACTTAGCCTGATTGATGGACTTCAGCTGAGATTCCCAGCACAGAGTTCCAGTTGTTTCTTAAGGAGCATAAAGAGCTGGGAACTGAATTGCAACAGTTGTCGTCCCTTGACTATCTGGGAAAAGCAGGATCAGGCTCCAAGTCAGCCCAGTGACCAAGGGCAGGGATGATGGAACCCATCACAGCAGACAGAGACATCAGGATTCAGATGGGGTGGGGTCAGGGCCAGGCATAGGGCAGGCTCAGCTGGGCCCTGTTTGGCAGCTCTCAAGTCTCTGATTCCATCTCAGGTGGATCCCTGGGTTCAGGAGTATGATCTGAGACAGAGATCCTTTGGGTTGAGCTAAGGACTCTCCTGCTCACAAGCTGTAGAGACCAGAACAGGATTTTTTCAGAAATCTGACAAGAGGAGGAAACTTAAGAAGAATCTGGGTTAGTAACTGCATAGACTTAGAGTCTCCTCAAGAGTAGAGTTAGAAGTGGCTTCTAACCCAATTCTCACCTTAACTTCTATCACGCAACCTCTCTGGGCTTCAGTTTCCTTACCTGTAGAATGGGTGAATAGTCTTTGCCCCAGGTGTTCATGGAGCAGAGCAGCCAGAAGTGGTGATGCTCCATTGTGGAGAACCATGCAATATGGATACAGTAACCTTACGTAGTTAAACCTATAACTGATTTAATCACATGCCACCCTATACCAGCTTCTGTGTAGACAAACAGTAGTAGGTGGTGCCAAAGATTTTTTTTACAGGATATTTGACTTAAACTCTCCACTGTTTAAGTGGGGTTTTTAAAAAATATTTATTTATTTAATTTATTTATTTGGTTGTGCTGGGTCTTAGCTGCAGCTCACGGGCTCCTTAGTTGCAGCAGGCAGACTCCTTAGTTGTGGCATGTGAACTCTTAGTTGCAACATGTGAGATCTAGTTCCCTGACCAGGGATCAAACCCGGGCACCCTGCATTGGAAGCATGGAGTCTTAACCACTGCACCACCAGGAAAGTCCCTGTTTAAGTGTTTTTATAAATTTTATAAATGTACATTTTTATGTATTGGGAGAAAAACTTAAAATTTAGGAAATGCCATGCACAACTTAATCTTTTTTCTACAAATCCAACACAAGCTTTTTCAGAGATCAAGTATAAAAACACTAAGTAAAAAGGCAGGGGTGGGGACCCAGAGCCCTGCCCACCCAACCTCTTCATCAACCCCTGAGGTACCTCAGCAGAATTCTAGGCCCACATGGCCTCTGGTGTTCCTTTTAGCTCTGCTGGTCTCTGATTCTTGGTCTCTTCCTCCCTATCAATCCTCCCCTCTCTCACCAGCATTCACAACTACACCCCAAAGGTGGGTGAGTTAGACACGCGGAAAGCTATTCGCCAGGCTTTCGATGTGTGGCAGAAGGTGACCCCGCTGACCTTTGAAGAGGTGCCCTATCATGAAATCAAAAGTGACCGGAAGGAGGCCGACATCATGATCTTCTTTGCTTCTGGCTTCCATGGCGACAGCTCCCCGTTTGATGGCGAAGGGGGATTCCTGGCTCATGCCTACTTCCCTGGCCCAGGGATTGGTGGAGACACTCACTTTGATTCAGACGAGCCATGGACATTAGGAAATGCCAACCATGATGGTAAGGTCATGAGGGGACAGGGGGTTACTTGGCTGTCAGGGAAAGAAGCCCCGAGGAAGAGCTTGGAGGATACCACAGTTGAGTTTCCTGGTTTCTAGAGCTTCTTGTCCAAGAACTAAGACCCTAAGAGGGTGGGAACTGTGGTCTCTGATAATATTCAACAGTTGATCCCTCAGGGCCAGGGTCAGGGAGATGGGTCAGATCACTTAGTAAATGGTCTAATTGGACTGAGTTAGGAGGAAAGTCTAGGCCATGAATAAGACGATAAAGTAATGGATCAGAGGCTGGAGGAAAAGGTTAAAAGGCTTAAAGCTGAAAGTGGTAGGCTCTGGCCTGACTGATGAGGGCTTCAAAGGCCATGCTGTAGGAAAACATGACAGACTCTCTCCCTTATGTCAACCTCACAAGTGAATAATAGGCCCCGTAATTACTCTAGCATCCTCTCTACAGTAATTGTAACAATACTCCTCAGGTTGCAAGAGTTCCTCATCAGTACTTACTTGCAAGGCAACTGCTTAGTAAGCAGGCAACTGCACATCATTATGCCCTTTTTTAAGATGAAGAGTTTGAGGCTCAGATGGCATAGCTGGTAGGCAGCAGTGCCAGGGCTCAGACTATAGTTCAACCACTGGCCATGTGACGAGGGGCGCATCATTCACCCTCAGTCTCCTCATCTGTCAGATGAGGGGCTGGATTAGGTGACTTCTAAAGTCCCTTCCGACTCTAATGGGACATGATGCACGTGTTTGAACATTTAAAAAAGACACAGTCTCTGCCCTTTGGAAGTCCAGAGTCGAGTCGGGGAGACAGATGTATACATAAGTCACCCTGTCACAAGGCAGACTGTACTGAAGGACGCAGCAGAAGTACCAAGAAAATGCAGTAGGACTCTGGAGGAAAGAGGGACAGAGGACTCAATTCAATTCTATTTTAGATTATAATAGATTAGAATTAGTATGTTAATATTCTAAGGCCCATGTCAAGTGTTTTCCACATACTGTATAATATGTTATTATCATCCCCATTTTACAGATAGGTAAACTGAGGTGTAGAGAAACAGTAAGTAACCTACTAAGGTCCCACAGTTGGCGAATGGGGAAATACATTTTCGAACCCGGACATGACGATTCCAGAGCCCATACTCTTTGCTACCATGCTGTTTCCATGGCTCTCCAACTGCAGGGCACACCAGAATCACCTAGAAACCTTTTTTAAGAATTCAGATTCCAGGCTCCAGGCCCCTAACCTCTTGCTATTCTGATTCCCTGGTTCTGGGTTCAGGCCTGGGAATCTGCACATGGTCTCATAAATTCCCCAAGTGCTTCTGAGGCAGGCGTCCATTACCTTGAGAAACACTGTCTTAATCCCCAGAGTTTCCCTAACTTGCCTGATCATAAGAATCAACCAGGTTCTTGTTATAAACATGGATTCCCAGGCCCTTCCCCTGGAAATTCCAATTCTTAAGCTTAGGCAAGTTGGGGAAACACTAGGCCTTCTTTTTCCTTGGCGATGCTTCAGGCTGAGAGCAGACTTTAAAGGCCCTTTTCCTCAGAAGCTGTATCTGCCGTCTGTAGGTGGGGACTGCCTCCTTAAAAGCATTTCATATCATTGCATGGATCAGGGATCACGACTCTTGTCCTGTCTGTCAAAGGGTGGTTCAGGAGGTGATGTGGCCAAGGCTCAGCCTAGGCAAAGTTATGAAACTGCTACATTTCTCTTTGTCCCCCACCCTCTTCTTTGGTCTTCTTTCCTATCCATCTCCATTTCCTCAGCCCAGGAATCCTTTCCCTTATGTCTTAGATGTGTTTCCTGGCTTTCTGAACACCTATTCTTTATCTTGTTCTTATTCTTGGATCAGTGTCAACCAACGGTGGTCTGTGCTGATAAAGTGTGACGAGAGGAGAACTAACATTTTTGAGCCACTGTTATGTGCCAGGCACTGTTAGCTGATAATAGTCATAGCCCTGATAGAGATACATGAATTATTAAGGACATTCCTCCTCTACCCTGCCTTTCCCAGCTCTGGGTGTGCACTCCCACAACTGCTCCTTGCTGGTGGAGACCTTGGACTAGTCTCAAAATCCTGAGAACTTCTGGTGGTGTGTGTGGGAAGGAGCTGGGACCTGTGGATGGGCTCCATCCCAGCACCCTCTCATCTGTCCCACCCCATCCTGACGAATGACCAAGAATTCGGATAGAAATTCCAAGATAGCTAATGTCTTCTTTGGACAAGAGTCAGGACTTTAGAAAAAAAAAAAAAAGAAAAAGAAAAAAAAGAGTCAGGACTTTGCTCTGGAAAACCAAGCAGAACTATCCAGTTGCAGCTCATAACCCCAGCAATAGACTGCTAGGAACCGGAGGGCAGCCATTGCCATAGGACGGCCTTTGGAAGGAGAGGAAAGGAACCAAGATTGATTGAGCACCTATATGTTATCTAGTTTAGTTTCCACATAAACTCAGCGAGGGCGTGAGCGCAGCCTCCCGGGAATTTTTTGTTTATTAGCTTTCTTCTCTATTCTAAATTTCCATTACAGAAAATTTTAAACTTACCAAGTAGGGAGAATGATAATGTGAACGCCCCAAGGCACCCATCACCCTGCTTCAGCAGTTATCAACATTATGTCAGTGCTGTTTCATCTACCCTCCCCGACCCCCTTTATTTTTTGGTGATGTATTTTAAGGAAAATCTCAGGTCTCACCTCTAAATACTCTAGTACATACCTCTAACAGATTATCTTTAACACAACCACAAAATCATGACCAACCCGACAAAATTAGCAATAATTTCTTAAAATCTAATACCCAGTGTTCATTTTCCCAAATTACCTCAAAAATGTCTTTAACGGTTGTCTGCTTGCATCAGGATCCAAAGAGCATCCACACATCATTTGTCTCTTAAGACCCTTTTTGTTTACAGCCATCACCTTGCTTCTCTTTTCTCCCTGTATTTGTTGAAGAAATTAGTTATCTATTTTATATATAGCAGTGTGTGTATGTCGATCCCAATCGTCCAATTTGTCCCTCGCCCCTCCTTACCACATGGTAACCATAAGTTTATTTTCTACATCTGTAACTATGTCTGTTTTGTAGATAAGTTCATTTGTACCCTTTTTTTAGATTCCACATACAAGCAGTATCATATGATATTTGTCTTTCTCTGTCTGACTTAGGTTCACTTTTACCATGTCTCTCTTCCCCATGTAGCCTGAGTAGATCTACAGGCCTGACTGGATTGACTTTTTTGGCGAGGATGCTTCCCAGGTGGTGCTGGTCCCCCCTGTTGCATCACGTTAGGAAGCACATGTGACACAGGCCGTCCCACTCTTAGTGACGTGAAGTTTGAGCAGTTGCTTCAGGTGTGTCAGCCTGAGCCAACCACTATAAAATTCCCGCGGGGGACTTTATTTTAAAAAGGTTGCCTAAGCCCTAAGCGCAAACTCCTGAATCAGAATCCCCTCCACCTGTGTGTTGAAAAGGCTCTCCTGGAGAACCACTAGAATGTAAAGGGGATTCTGATTCTCCACCTCTTTGGAGTCTGTGCGAAGCGCGATCTGGCCCACCACACCTTTAAGCTGATTTGGGGGAGTCTCCCAGGCACCCTGTGTCCTCATTCCTTTCCAATGGGTCAAGCAGTGAAATCAGCAGAATTCACTAAGCTCTGCTGGGGAGGGAGCCCAGCCCTGGAGAAGGTGACAAGACGGGAAGCGTCATGGGGACCAGCCCTTCACAGGGGACAGTCCTTCCGCAGTTACTACAGTGGTTCCTCCCCACCCTGCAGCTAGACTGGGCAGGGTGGTGAGGAAAGGAAGGTTCTGAGTGGTTGAGACGTTCACACAGTAAGCGGCAGAAGAATAAAGAAGAAAGCCAACAAACAAAAATTCCCCGGGAGGCTGCATCACACCCTCGCTGAGTTTATGTGGAAATTAAACGAGATAATGTATAGGTGCTCAATCAATCTTTGTTCCTTTGCTGTCCTTCCAAAAACCATCCTAGGGCAATGGATGCGTCCCAGTTCCTAGCGGTCTATTGCTGGGGTTATGAACTGCGTATGGATAGTTCATGCTTGGTTTTCCAGAGCAAAGTCCTGACTCTCATCCAAAGAAGACATTACTTGTGTCGAACCCAGGACTCTGAATTTTTAACAATCACCCCAGTTGGTTCTGCTGCAGATGGTCCAAAGACAACACCTGGAAAAATACTGAACATTTGGCACTGTTCCATCCTGGCTTGTCCAACACAGAGCTTTCCCTCAAGGAGCTCATAGTCCTGGGGCAGAAGACAGTGTGTGCTCCTGGCTATGATGTAGGGTGGAAAGTGGTCAGGGCCATAAAGATGGTACAGATACACTGCTGGGAGAGTGTATAGGAGGAAGCAGTCATTGCTGGTTAGGGAAATCAAGGAAGGCTCCCTGGAGGATGTGGCATTCAGCTGAACTTTGAAGAAGTAAGGTTATTCCAGGTAGAGGGGACAGCATTGGCAAAAGAATAGAGGCAAAAGGAAATGTTGTAACCTTTGGGAGGGTTTCAGGAGTCAGTGAGATGGGACTCACCAAAGATGGAGGTCCCAAGAGAAGGAAATGAAGCAGAGACAAGATACACTGGAGTAGCCAAGTAGACTGTTGGGTACTTGCTAAGAAGGCCAAGGACTTGAGTTCCCAGCTCAAGGGAACTCTCCCTGTTGAGGATGCTGGTCCTTCATACATAGCTTAACTTGAACTTGCTAATTAATCGTGATAGTTCTGTGCCGGGAGGTGGTGTGAGTGCTTTCTGTACCTTGCCTCATTAATCTTCACCCCATTCTTATGACGAAGGTACCATTAATCCCTTTATTTTACAGAGGAAGAGATTTAAAATGTCACACTGCTAGGACATGGCAGAGCCGGGAGTCATGGCAGTCAGACCCCCCAGGGACTACACTTCTGACCACTCTGCTTCTCTGCCTTTCACCCTCTTGGGTGGTGAAGCCCTTACCAGCCTCCTGCCCATTAAGCATGTGTGTCTTCTCCATCCCTCTGCTTTTTCTGGAGTTCTCCTGCCCCTCCCCACTCTCCTTCCATCTCCCCAGAGCAGCCCCCACTTAACAGGTCTCTTGGGTTTCTGTGCAGTAGGATGCCAGCTCCCCAGCTCTCCTCTGCCTTTTGGTCCCTGGAACAAACCCACAGACCCCTTTCCTTCAAGGGCTTACTCCTGTTCTCTGCAGAGACACAGCACAGAGGCTTACAGAGTAATAGACACGGGCTGAGGACAAAGGTTTAGAGTCTAGCCAGGCGCTCAGAGCCCTGCTCCCTGGTTCTCAGCTGAAATCCCTGTGGATGCTCCCTGAGGAAGAGCCTAGTCAGGAGACAGAGGCCCAAACAGCTTGTCCCGGGTCACAGAACGGGCCAGGAGCAGAGCCAGGACCGGACCCCAGGAAGCAGGGCTGCCTTCCATTGGCGCTAGCAGCCACCTTTGTTTGGGATGGAGCTCAGAGATGAGCTCACCCTTTCCCGCTGCCAGAGGGGCCAGGACCTGAGGAAGGAACTGGGGGCGGCCTGGCCTCCTCATGCCAGCTTGCGCTGCCCCAGCAGAAGGCCAGCCCCAGGCTCTTGGCCAAATTTCCTCTGATCTTACCCTTCGCTGAAGGTACTGGTGGTGTCTGCGGAGCGGCCGGCATGCACGTGTGTGACTGAGTCTGCCCCATAGGGCTATTCTCTCTTCCCAAGACCTTAGCCAGGAAGGCCAGACACAATCCCCAGACTCATCTGACCCTTGTGGGGCTCTCAGCCGGGCTGGGGCAGAGCAGCTTGGCCAGTGCCACTGGGGCCAGAGTGAGCACTAGGACTCCTGACCACCTCCTGGGCTCTTGGCAGCCGCCCCTGCACTTCAAGGTGGCAGGACTGGACTGTAACATGCATTAGGGCTGGGCAACAGAGGCAGGGCTCAAGGGACATTCAAGTGCCACAGGTCAAGGCAAGCAGGAGTCTATAACTGGACATGACATGGGTCAGGACTGTTGATTCGACGGCCTGCTCAACTCCCTGCCCCTTGCATTTCTTCCCCAAAGCCAGGGCTGCTTAATCCCCTCAAAGTCAGACCTTGCCCTGTCCCAGGCCTGACCCAGAAGTTCAGGGGAGTTGGCTTTAAGAGGATCTGGTTGCTGGGACCCCAAGTGCCTCGTGCTTCCTTTCTGGTCAACGGGCTTGTTCCAGGGACCAAGCTCCTGTCTGATGCATGGTGACAACAGC
Source organism: Lipotes vexillifer (assembly GCF_000442215.2). Classification (NCBI taxonomy): domain Eukaryota; kingdom Metazoa; phylum Chordata; class Mammalia; order Artiodactyla; family Lipotidae; genus Lipotes; species Lipotes vexillifer. Next base: position 3,472,087 of record NW_006772681.1, on the reverse strand, counting down.
TGCCATGCAGCATCATGCCCTTTACACATCTTATCCTATCCAGTCCTCACACAACCCTCTGAAGTAGGTATGACCTCCGCGTTGTACAAATAAGGAAATTGGGGCTCAGAGGGTAGACCTTCTGACCGAATTCACAAAGCTCACTGGGGTAGAGCTGGAAATGAATGAGACCTGTCCTATTCAGGGGCCCAGGCTCACGACCACTCTGCTGTGTTGCTGCCTCAGCTTCACCCTCGGGATCCCGTGTCCCACTTTCAGTACCTGGACCTTTCGTTTTCACTCGCATTTGAATCCCTGTGTTGATCTTGGCCATAGTTCAGTCCTTTGAAGACTGAGAGCTGCTGCACGACCAAGGCTCCGCCTGCCCCTGGGTCTCTGAAGATGACCGCCAGCCTGCCGCCCCCAGGACTCCCCTCTGCCCGTCGCACCCCCTCTGCCTTAGCTCAGGCTCTTTTCATCTCTCACCGGAACCCTCATACTGGCTTCCAGACCAACCCCACTGATCCCCCTGCCTCTGGTCTCATCGCCCCCTAATCCTTCCTCCAACTGCAGCCACAGTGATTTCATCATGTCACCACCGGCCCCTCCACCCCCGACACCAACCTGCTTAAACCCCCCACTGGCCAAGAAGCCAATCCAAATTCCTTTGCATGGCATGGCATCACAAGCCCTGCTTGCCAGCCTGGCTGACCTCATCTCCCTCCGGCCCTCCCCTCCTGCTCTGTTCCGGAGCCAAGTGGAATGAAACTGCTTGTCCCTGGACGTTGTTCATAGCATTCTCTCAGCCAGGA
>NW_006772681.1:3446111-3471286 GCF_000442215.2 Lipotes vexillifer | reverse complement strand
GGAATGCCACCTCCGCCCCTCTTCCTCTCCTTCCCACTGAATCCATTCTGCTAACTTCTTATCTTTCTAGACTCACCTTAAGCTTCACCTTCATGAAGCTTTCCCTGAACACCTTCCTTCAAGAGTAAATGACTCCTCCCTCCTCGGAATCCTCACTCAACCCTTATAGACAGCTGTAGAAGCACCTGGAACACTAATTTCACTTATTTTGTTTCTCTGTCCCTATCCACCACTATATGGAGAGTTCTGGAAGGTAGGGGTGTGTATGTCCCAGTGTCCGGGACAGGGCCTGGCGCAAAGCTTATGCTAGGTGTTTGCTGAAGTAATGGATTGACTGACTGACTGACTGACACCTGAGTGGGTGCCCTGGGCACCTCCCCATCTCCCCCTCCACAGGGAATGACCTCTTCCTGGTGGCTGTGCATGAGCTGGGCCACGCGCTGGGACTGGAGCACTCCAACGACCCCAGCGCCATCATGGCACCCTTCTACCAGTACATGGAGACACACAACTTCAAGCTGCCTCAGGATGATCTCCAGGGCATCCAGAAGATCTACGGTGTGTGGCAGGGGAGAGGGGCCACTGTTCCTTCCTTGGGCTGGGCCATGACTGCCTGCCTGTCGGGGCGGAGGGTTGGGGGGAGGCCGGGGACCTGTGTCTCTGACTGCTGTCTGCAAGGCTCCTCCCCCACCCCCCTCCTTCCCTGCACATTTGGGAAGCCTAGGGGAGGGTCTGAGCTGCAACTGGGAGGGACAAAAGTGAACAGAGAGCCTCCCACTCCCCCTACTCTACCCGCCTCCCCCCTCCACACACCTCCCTCTCACCTCCTGTGGTTCCCTCTCAAGGGGTCCCACCTCTAGCCAAGAGACTCACCCATCTGCCCAAGTAATGGTGATACAATAGGATAAGTATTATTACCAGAGCTTTTTTATTAAACAAGAAAAGACAAACTAGGCTGATATCTTGATAAGATTTGAGGGGCCTGCTACCATGCCACCCTTCTCTGTTCACACCAGTGTGGGAAGTTCTTGTTCTTGTCAAGTCGGTGGAGATGGGAAGTCCAGTTTATTATGGCAAACACATGTCCACATGGCACGGCCCCTACAGCCCCCAGGCTGTGGAGTATGGGAGGAGGGCTCTTCTGGAGGCCTTGAGGACCTCACAGAGGAGATCGCCCCACCCAAAGCCTGGAGGATGGGCAGGATGTCCACAGGTGAGGCAGCAGAGGACTGGACAGGTAGTGGGGACTAGGAGGTCTTTTGAAAATAAAATGCACCCTATTTGCTGATGGATTAGACACAGGGGTGAGGTTTCTGGTGTTTGTAACTGTGGAGCAATAGACTGACCTCTGTAGCTCAGAGATGTGGGCTGGAATATTGATTGGGATCTTTGGTGTTCAATACGGTAGCCACTAGCCACATGTGGCTATTTAAATTTATATTAATTAGAATTAAATAAAATTAAAATTTCAGTTCTTCTGCCGCACTAATAACTAGTCGCTCATTTCAAGTGCTCAGTAGCCACACGTGGCTAGAGGCTTCTCTATTGGACAGTGCAGATATATAGAACATTTATGTCATCACAGAACGTTCTATGGGACGGCTTGAACAGAGGTCTTTAAAGCCATGAACCTGGAAGAGATCACTTCGGGTAGTGATTCTCAACTTGGCAGTGCATTGGAATCACCTTGGGATTTCAATTTAAAAAAATACTGATACCCAGGCTTCACCCCCAGAAATTTGGTTTTAATTGGTCTGTGGTGACTTCTGAACATCGGGGCGGGGGGCGGTTAAAAGTTCCACAGGTGATCCTAATATGCAGCCCAAGTTGAGAAGCACTGACCTAGGACCAAAATAGAGAGAAAGACAGAGACAGACAGAGACAGACAGACAGACAGAGAAGGGGAGGGGAGGGGAGGGGAGAGGACCCAGGGGCATGCCGACCTTTAGAGCCGGGTGGATGAGGAAAGGCTGCCAGCAAAGCAGGCTGAGAAGGAACAGTACACGAGGTAGGAGGAAAACCAAGAGAGTGCAGGGTTCTGGAAAAGAGAGAAGAGTGTTTTAGGAAAGTGTTTGTATGATCTCGCTACTCAAAGTGTGGGCCTCAGACCAGTAACTCTGGCATCACCTGAGAGCTTGAAGAAACACAGAATCTAAGGCCCCACCCCAGACCCTCTGAGTCACAATCTGCATTTTATCAAGATCCCTGAATGATTCATATGGACATCAAAGTTTGGGTCAAGTAATGTTGGATTTGGCAACATGGAGGTCATTGGTGATCTTGACAGCAGTTTCAGTGGGTGACGAGGCAGAGGCCATACTGGAGCAGGATAAAGAACGGGGGGAGCAGACAGAGAGGGTAGGGGACACTGAGCCTAAGAAGGGGCATGTCCTCTTTCGTAACAGGAGAGAAGAAAGAGAAGATACCAGATTTGGGGGTGGAAAGATGGGAGTTCCCATTTAATGGCTCTTTTCATGGATTTTCTCAAAGACTGGGGGAGTTAACAATGGGAGAGGGGGGACAGGAGGCTGGAGTGTGACAGGCTTGTCTCAGAGCTGCCCGGGTGAGGATGAGGCAGTGGCAGCGGGTGGCAGGGCACGCCTGGCCCTTCTCTAAGATGCAGCCCCTCTCTCCAGGACCCCCCGCGGAGCCCCTGGAGCCCACAAGGCCCCTCCCCACACTCCCCGTCCGCAGGATCCACTCACCATCTGAGAGGAAGCATGAGCGCCAGCCCAGGCCCCCTCGGCCACCCCTGGGGGACCGGCCAGCCATACCAGGCGCCAAACCCAACATCTGTGACGGCAACTTCAACACGGTGGCCCTCTTCCGGGGCGAGATGTTTGTGTTTAAGGTAGGACCTCGGGGCTCCCCTTCCACTCCTTCCCCCACCTGGGGCGGGAGAGAGCTGCTGCTCTGGGATTAGGCCTGCTGTGGGGCCTGGAGGGGAGCTAGCCCAGCGGTCAGGCCATGGGGTCTCTTCCTGGTGCTGCTGGGTGAATGGACTTGTTTCCAAGAGGGAGGCGGGAAGTGGCGACCCTGCCCCTTCCTGGGGGAAAAGTGCTGGGGGAAAAGTGCTGGAGACCGGCCTCCGCTCTGTGACTCTGAGCAAGTCACCTCCCTTGTCTGGACCTCAGTTTCTCCATCTGAGGGCTGGGAGGGTCATTTCTCTAATGAAGGGTGTGTGCAGATCAAAGGAGTCATGGCTGTGAAGACGTTGGCTTGGAGTAGGGGCTGGCACAGCAGTGGCTGCATCTGTCTCCGGATCCTGCCAGGGCTGGTTCAGAGGAGCGCCTGACAGGAGGCTGGCCAGGCTACATCTTGTCCCCTGGTCTGTTCCTGTCCCTCTAGCCATGGGCTGCAGGGTGGCAGCCTGCTCAGTGTGTTGCAGTTGGGTTCTCAGGGAAGCAGGCTCTGGGACAGTGTTTGGGATGCAGGGTTTTGACTAGGGAGCACCTCTGGGATCCACATCTGTGGGAAGGAGGGGAGGGAAGCACGATGGGGCAGGAGAAGATAAGCAGCAACTAGACCCACTGCAGACCTGGCCACGCCCACAGCAAGTTCCGGAGCTAGAATGGCCCATCAGAGTTGTCCCGTATTGGGCCCCAAATGGCTGGAACTTTATTCAGTCAATGGGTGAGGGGGGGCATGACCTTGGGGGAGCTCTCTGGAGCTAGGCCATCCCCAGCGAGGTTGACAGTTGAAAACTGCCTGCTGACCACACTCCCGGCCACCAGCTCAAGAGGCCCTCCACTGACAGCATGTCTCTGTCACACTGGCTGGTTTTGGAGAGCTGCCCCACTCACCTTGTGGAATTCTCCCCAGCAAGCTTTGAGCTCTGACCAAGAATCAGGCGACAGGGGTCAGCCCCAGTCCTGCTCTCACTGCGTGGCTCAAGGAGAGTCACTTGGCCTTCCCTAAGACTCTGTGTATCTCAGATCTACTTAACAGGAGTTGTGAAAGTCAAAATAAGGTTTAAAAAACTGGATGTGAAAGTGCTTCGTAAAACACCTTAAAAAAAAAAACTTTTCTAGCTTTTGTACCTTTATTTTTTGGCTGCGTTGGGTCTTCGTTACTGCGCACAAGCTTTCTCTAGTTGCGGTGAGCGGGGGCTACTCTTCGTTGTGATGCGCGGGCTTCTCATTGTAGTGGCTTCTCCTGTTGCAGAGCATGGGCTCTAGGCGCGTGGGCTTCACTAGTTGTGGCATGCAGGCTCAGTAGTTGTGGCTCGTGGGCTCTAGTGTGTAGGCTCAGTAGTTGTGGTGCACAGGCTTAGTTGCTCCGCGGCATGTGGAATCTTCCCGGACCAGGGCTTGAACCCGTGTTCCCTGCATTGGCAGGCGGATTCTTAACCACTGTGCCACCAGGGAAGCCCCTGTACCATTTTTATGTATCATGTTCATTCTTCTGCACCCTTGGATCCTCCAACTGAACGGTTCCTAAGCGAGTCTGGGTTTTATCATTCCCATTCACACATAAGAAAACCGGGGTCCTAGTAGGTTACAGGCCTCGACCAGACTGCCTACCAACCAGGGCTGCAGTGGGACCAGGCACCAATTTGAGGAGGAGGGCTTTTTTCACATTCTTGGCCTATTGAGCTGCCATTTACTTAACCTTGACTATGTGCCCTGGCTTTCTCTAGTTGTGGTGAGCGGGGGCTACTCTTCATTGCGGTGCATGGGCTGCTCATTGTGGTGGCTTCTCGTTGCAGAGCATGGGCTCTAGGCACATGGGCTTCAGTAGTTGTGGCACGTGTGCTCAGTAGTTGTGGCTCACGGGCTCTAGTGTGTAGGCTCAGTAGTTGTGGTGCACAGGCTTAGTTGCTCCGCGGCATGTGGAATCTTCCCGGACCAGGGCTTGAACCCGTGTTCCCTGCATTGGCAGGCGGATTCTTAACCACTGTGCCACCAGGGAAGCCCCTGTACCATTTTTATGTATCATGTTCATTCTTCTGCACCCTTGGATCCTCCAACTGAACGGTTCCTAAGCGAGTCTGGGTTTTATCATTCCCATTCACACATAAGAAAACCGGGGTCCTAGTAGGTTACAGGCCTCGACCAGACTGCCTACCAACCAGGGCTGCAGTGGGACCAGGCACCAATTTGAGGAGGAGGGCTTTTTTCACATTCTTGGCCTATTGAGCTGCCATTTACTTAACCTTGACTATGTGCCCTGTACTGTTCTAGGCACTTCACCTATAATCTCTCATCTGACCCCCACTATTACCCGCCTTTGCAGGTGAGGCTCTTTACGTACTGAGCCCCAGGTCATGCAACTGTAAGAGGAGGAAACTGAATTCACACCCGGGGCTTGGGGGAATTTCCATGGCTTGCTTCCCACAGACCTTACCCTGCTGGCTGGAGCCAGCCGTGAGGAGGGCACTCTGCCCGGGCTCAGTGACCAACCCCTGCTTCCCACCAGCCTGGGGAGGGGCCCCGCTGACGTCAGTGACTCTCTGCTGCCCTCATGTGGTCATCCCGGGCCCTGCACCATCCCTTCCAGCTCCCCCCGACGCCTCCTCTGCCCACCAGGCCTGTCTGCTGGCTCTGTCTCATGGCCCCTTGGGCAGCAAGAGCCATCAGGAGCCTTATGTGAAGAGAGTTGATGGGCATTTTATCTTCCTCTTTGGGCTTTGAAAGATAGAAGCAGACTTCAGGGAGGGTTGCAAGGCTGGGCCCAGGGGAACGTGTTGTGTTGTTGGGGCCTGAGCCCCAGGGCTGAGATCACTGGGTTCAAAGGCTATGCCTCTTTCTTTCCTTGCCTTAACCCCCAGGATCGCTGGTTCTGGCGCCTGCGCAATAACCGGGTACAGGAGGGCTACCCCATGCAGATCGAGCAGTTCTGGAAAGGCCTGCCCGCCCGCATAGACGCAGCCTATGAAAGGGCTGATGGAAGATTTGTCTTCTTCAAAGGTAACGTGGCCTGTGCAGAAGGACCTGGCACGCTTTCCTGCCCTTCTCGGGAACCCCTTTTCCACCTGTAAACTGGAAGAGGCAGGGTGGGAGGCAGATGAGCTGCAAGGGTCCTTCTAGCCCTAACAGAAACACTGCCATCTGACAGGACAGATCCCTGCAGGCAGGGAAATTAAGTCAGGGAGTGATTGTTGACGGTCTGTATGTGCCGAAGTTGGTGGGGTGACAAGCCTCACCCCCACAAAGTAGAGGGAGGTGCAGACAACTGAAGACCATCCAGTGCTCCATGGAAGGCCACCCTGTGAGTTCTGTAAGAGCCTGGAGGGGGGAGGTCACGCAGGCTGCAGAGGCCAGGGGAGGAGGGGGAACTAGCTGTAAGGCAGGCCCACCCTGTGCTAGGTTGTTTCACTTCGATTATCTTGACTTGGGCCAGGCCTCAGAAGAGTAAGATTCAGGTAGTGAGGAGTGAGAAAAGCATTCCAAGGGGAAGGAACAGCATGGGCAAAGGAGTAGTTCAAAGGGCTTTTTAGAAGACCCACCAGACAGCCATGGAGCCCCACCAGAGAGCTGTGAGAAGTGGCCTGGAAAGGTAGTTTAGGGGAGAGTCCTGAGGAGCCCTGGCTGCCCAGCCGACTGTGGTCTTAATCCATCAGGGCAATGCTGGAAGTTCACTGTTTGTTTCTGAGCAGCAGAGAGCCAGAGGGCAGGCGGCAATCCAGGCAGAGGCAGGAGGCCGTTTCTGAGACGGCTGCTGGAGTTGAGGAGAGCGATGTCTGTAAGGCCTGTTCCAGGGAGGAGCAGTGAGGCTAGGAGGCTGACAAGGCCTTGTGAGAGGCTAAGTGCTGAGAGGAGAAGGAAAGAGAGGGTGATGCCGCCTTCTTGGGGACCCTGGGCGGCAGACAGGTGGTGAGGGAGGGAGCCCCTGGGGTGGAGAGGAGGAACTCCGGAAGCCGACCTGGAAATGCCCAGAGGACCGCGGGCAATCAGAGTCCTGGGCCTGGTGCCCAGGTCCACTGGGAGAGCGGCAGCCTCAGAGTTGGGTGTCACTGGTAGAAGGTTGGGGGAGTACTAGTGTGTGTGTGAAGCCGAGAGAGGCTGAGGTCACCCGGAAAGGAAGAAGGAGCAAGTCACTCGAAAGGAAAAGAGGGCGGGGCGCCCAGGATCTGAGACTGGATTCTGGCTTCTTGCCCCCTAAGCTCTGCCTGGGCCAAGGGGCCTCAGCCTCCTCCGCCACAGGGATCAAGCAGGACCAGGGCCATCTCCCCCTGACACTGGCTCCATGAATGACTTCGGTCCCAGTGGATGATGGGCAAGTGGCTCTATCCACAATCTCCAGGATGAATGACCGAGGAAGGCTAATCCTGGGTTCCTCTTGGCCACAGGTGACAAGTACTGGGTGTTTAAGGAGGTGACGGTGGAGCCTGGGTACCCCCACAGCCTGGGGGAGCTGGGCAGCTGTCTGCCCCGAGAAGGCATTGACACAGCTCTGCGCTGGGAACCTGTGGGCAAGACCTACTTTTTTAAAGGCGAGCGGTACTGGCGCTACAGCGAGGAGCGGCGGGCCACGGACCCTGGCTATCCCAAGCCCATCACCGTGTGGAAGGGCATCCCCCAGGCTCCCCAAGGGGCCTTCATCAGCAAGGAAGGATGTACGTAAGAAACCGGCCGGGTTTTGTGAGGGGGAATCTGATTTTACGTGGGTCTCACCGGGGCCCACGGGCATACTCTCAAGGTATCCAGGTTTGAGAAACACCGCCTGGTGGTAAAGACAACTGCCTCATATCGACCCATGTTTACACAGTAAATTAATCCTCTCTTACCAGCAGCCAAGTCACAATTTCTCATCTGTAGGGATCATTCGCAATTGAGATGTTTTCATAGACTGACTTCATTCCCTCAGATAGCATTTCTCAAACAGTGGTCCTCAGGTGTACTCTAGGAGTCCCTCAAGGTATCAGATCTGAAATGATGGATGTGGTGGTTCAAAGGTGCTTTTTCACAGGGCTTAAAGATAAGAGAGAAGCATTTTCTAATTATGAGACATTTCCTAAGCTCCTCCTGGAGGCCAGGCTGACTCACAGCCTCTCCCTGCTCCAGACTAGAAGCTTCTCAAGAAGAGGGGCTGGGACTTGCCAGGTGCAGAGTGGCTATCCATGGATATTTGTTGAATCCATCTCTGCTCATCTGGTCAAAAGCACAGACCCTGGAGCCAGCCTGGCTGGTTTCATATCCCACCTCCACTGCTTACTAAGTTTTAGCTGTTATCATCATTATTATCTTGTTGGGGTGTTTTAGTTTTTATGGAATGACAGGTGTCATTCATTTACTCCACAATAATTGCTGAGAGCCAGGTCGTGTGGGAGGGCTGAGGATGGAGCTTAGAACAAGACTTGCCTTGCATCCCTGGCTCCCAGTCCAGAGGCAAAAAACAAAGTGGCAACAAATGCAATAAGGGAAAGCATTTGCCAGGGAGCATCTAGGGAGAGGGCCATGTGAGAGAGGGTCATCAGGAAGGGCTCTCCAAGGAGACGTCACCGGTAAGAAAGCCAGCAGCCACAGGGGCAGAGCTGCTATTTGGTGTCTCTCCTGTGTACCTGATGCTTTACACACATGGTCTCACTTTCTGGGGAGCCTCAGAGACAGGTGACATCAAGAACTTCAGCCAATGAAAACCCCAGCCAAGGTGGGGAGCCGGCCAATAGGAGAGTGTGAGTTGCTCTGCGTCTGTGGACTGGCGGGGCGATAAGGCTGCTGCAGGGAGCCTTGCGGTGGTTGCCAAGCCCTGCTGCCTCTTTTCCTTCCAGCCCCTCCCCCAGCAGGGTCCCAGCGACCCTGCAATCTGTGTTGCACAGTCACGTGTGCCAAGCAAAAAAAAGTCCATGATAACTGCGAAGAGGTGGTGCCCTCCATCAACAGGAGAAATCTTGCTCCCTGCCTCCCTTGGCTCAGGCAGGAGCTGGCTCAGCCCTAGAGCTACGGAGACAGTGCCATCCAAGCCTTAAGTTGGGGGCTTGATCTGACTCACATGGGGGAAGGGCGAGGCTATGGGCACAGGATGGCAGAGCTGAGACCCAGGGCTGAGAAGAGTCCTGTCTGGGAAGCACAAAATGAGCTTACCAATGCTACTTCCAGCCCCTCAGTGGCTTCCCAGCACCTTTGAGATGACAGGGTGGCTGCTCCAGGTCCCAGGTGCCTCTCTGCAGCTGGGCAGGTCGTCCTCCACGACCAGCCACACCACCTGCAGGGTGTGCAAGGCACCGCACGCCTACCTCCAAGAGTTCCAACACACCCCCACCACGTCACGTGCCCACCCGCCTTTCAGAGCTCCTCTTGGGCTCCTCCCAGGTGGGAGAGGCGCCCCTCCTCCGCGCTGCTACAGCACCCTGGGCCCTCTCACGCTGGTGCAGAACAGGTGCAGGGAAGTGTCTGGGATGGTGATGATGGGCCGTGTTTCTGCAGATTACACCTACTTCTACAAGGGCCGGGACTACTGGAAATTCGACAACCAGAAACTAAGCGTGGAGCCGGGCTACCCGCGCAACATCCTGCGTGACTGGATGGGCTGCAACCAGAAGGAGGTGGAGAGGCGCAAGGAGCGGCGGCTGCCCCAGGACGACGTGGACATCATGGTGACCATCAACGACGTGCCAGGCTCTGTGAATGCAGTGGCCGTGGTCATCCCCTGCATCCTGTCCCTCTGCATCCTGGTGCTGGTCTACACCATCTTCCAGTTCAAGAACAAGGCAGGCCCTCAGCCTGTCACCTACTATAAGCGGCCAGTCCAGGAGTGGGTGTGAGCAGCCCAGAGCCCTCTCTGTCCACTCGGTCTGGCCAGCCAGGCCCTTCCTCACCGGGGTCTGAGGGGCAGCTCTGGCCACTGCCCACCGGGGCCACCATGGCCCTAGGCCAGGGGTCATGTAGCTGAAGTGGTGGTGCATTGGCCTAGGCTGAGCATGGGGCAGGGAGTGATGGCAGCTGTGCCCCAGGGTGGGTGTCTGGCACCCAGCTGCCAGCCTTCTGTCCTGGGTAAACTGCTCCCTACTCAAGGGAATAGGCCAGGCCCCATCAGGAGGCAGGGACCATGCCAGGAGGAGGCCCGTGGTCACTGTGCCCTGTAGCGTCCACAAGGCACCACAGCGCCATCTGTACCTGGCTGGACCCAGCACCTTCTGTGGGAAGCCAGCGCTAGCGCTCTCAGCCCCATCTGGGGGATGCCACCAGTCCTGGTCCCCCATTGCCAACACCTGCTGGTCAGATGTCCCCCCACCCCTACCCCACCGTCCTCCAAGGCTACAGGACCCCTGCTGCCGACACAGTGGGCAACAAGCCTGGGTTTCCTCTGCTGGCAACAGCAGATCCCTCAGGAAGCCTGCTCCACACGTCAGGGTCTCCTCTGAGACCCAGGATTTAGGGTCACATGCTGCAGGCAGGGCTGTGGCCCAGCTGGGTCTGACAAGGACCCAGCTGTCATGTCGTGAATATTTCAATGTCCTGTCACTATTGTTTGAAGTCCCATTCTGCAAAGGCTGCTTGAGGCTTTAGGTGAATTAGAGGTGACTGTCTTGGTGATGAGGCCAGCCCTTCCCCCCAGCGATAAGGACCAAGGTGCTGTTAAGGCCGCTCTAGTGCCCAGACACGCCAGGAGCTGGGCCCTGCTAATGAGGCTAAAGGGCTGGAGCAGGAGCTGACCCCATCTCGGAGGCTGATCTGAGTTTGTAGCTGTCCTCCACTCTCCCGTTCCTCTCCCCATCCCCCAAGTCCCTGGCCCTGCTCCAGCCTGTCGCTTATGGCCTGAGGACTCAGCCTGACTAGTGAGGTGAGACGGAAATAGCTCTGGGCCAACATTCTCACGGCCTTGGGTTAAGGGGCCCAGGGCAGCCTTCTGAAGTGCTCAGAGCCCACACCCCTAGCTACCCTGAGACCAATTCAATCTCTCAGCCCAGAAGCAGTGTTTATACCATGAGCTTGGCCCCTGCTAACCCAGCTCTCTGGGCCCATCACCCTGCATTGCTCTTCGGAAAAGGGCAGCCACAACTGGTAACAACCCCAAGCCTAGGGGCCCGCCCCTCACTGTCTCTGGCAGGAATTCCTAGGGCTCGGCTTGCCTCACTCCAACCCAGTAAGAGGCAGCCCTGCTTGTCACTACGGAGCCGCTGGAGGCAAAACCAATGGGTTCAACTATGTCCACTGGCTCCCTGCCAAATCCAAGCAGAGGTGTCAGTCTCCAGGGTGCTGGCAGGGCCTCTAAGCCTGCATGGGCCTTGCCCCCACCCCGTGGCCTCTGGGCTTTGAGTCTGCTTAACCTGTAGCAGACAGGGACTCTGGGAGCTGTCTTGAGCAAAATCTCTCATCCCTGAGACACCTATATGGGTCCACTGTGTTCCCTGTCATCATCCTGTTTTTTCTCATTTTGGCCAAGGGCGGGCTCCCTGGGGCGGGTGGGGAACAACTGCAGAGATATTAGTGATTCATAGGTTTGTACAGTGTTTTATACTTTGCAAAGCACTTTATTAGCTCACCCCTGTCCGCTCACATGTAACTCATGCAGTCCCTGGGAGGCCAAGGATAACTCTCACTGTGCCCTCAAATGAAGCACAGAGAGGCTGTTACTTGCCCAGGCCATCCAGTGGGCTTGCTAGACCCCTCTAGGGTCCAAGATGAGATCAGAAGTGTCTCTTTTATCCATCTTTTCTCGGCCTCCCTTCTCCCCTTCCGGGTCCCTCTCCACTCCTCAGGTTGGTGCTCTCACTTCTTGAAAGCTCTAGACCCCCCAGGCTCCCCACTGGCTCCTGGTACTACCGAGGTCAGCTGAGAAAGAGCAGGAGATGGAGGCAGGCAGCCCAGGCTGCAGATGTGAGGGATGCAGGGCCAGGCCCAGAAAGGGCTCAGCCTGGAGGCTTCCAATCATGGATTCTCCTGCCTTGTGGTCATCCATTTGTCCATCATCCCAGGACAGGGCAGACAGAGGGGCAAAGCACTGGGGGCCCCAGAGCCCAGCTTCCCCTCAGTCTGGGGAACATCACAGCATTTCAGTGTCAGTCACATTTTAAACTGATCAGCCTTTGTATAATGTTTTTTAAATCATTTCTAAATAAAACAAAAATACAGAGTGTGTCATTTCCCTGGGATGTGGGAACAAGGATCAGGTTCTGGGTGGCCTTAAGAAGCTTCTGGGAGACAGGGTGCTTTGCGGTGTCTGGGAGGTGCCCCATGCATCTCATCTGCCAGCCCCAAAATCAGATGCCCCCTCTCCCCAAAAGGCTGGCCCTGGAGGCCCTCTGTTACTGGGGTCTCAGGAAAACAGCCAGATAATGCCAGGGTGGCACCCAGGATGGCGGAGCAACCCCTCCCAGGAGAGGTATGGGCAGGTTCACTGTGGCAAGGTCTTTTCTGAAGCCAAGGCACATGGTGCCATGACCAAGGACAAAAGCAAGAGCCCAGTTCTTGGCAACAGGGAAAAATGAGGTGAGATTAGGTCAGCAGCCTTGGGGTCTTCTTACCAAGAGCCCTGGCCTGGTTCTGGAAGCCAGTGACAGGAAAGGCTGCCCCAGCACCCAGACGGCTGGATAAACTGTGGGGTGGGGATGAACACGAAGGTCTGAGCTGGTCTGGGTGCAGGCTGAGAAGCCAACGAATCTGGGGTAGCGGGAGGGGCCAGAGGCAAGACGGTGTCCCAAGGCGAGGCTGCGGAGGAGGCTTCCTTCCAGTCCCCAGCGAGCTCCCCGACTCTCCGCGCATCTCCGGGGTGGCGGAAGGTGAGGAGAGACGACAAGGACCCGAGCAGGAGAGGCGTACAGGATGACTGGAGGCAGCGGGCGGTAAGTGCGGAGGGCGACGAGTCAGTACCAGGAGGTGCAGACGATAAGGAAGCGCACGTCGTCCAGCGGCCCCCAGGGGCCTGGCTCTGGCCAGGGCCGCCCAGGGCCCTCGGGCGCCGCGGGCTGGGGTTGGGGCTGGGTCTGAGGTTGGGGCTGGGGCTGGGGCTGGGGCTGGGGCTGGGGCTGCGCGGGCTGCACCGGCTGCGCGGCGCCCTGGCCACCGCTCAGCTGAGCTCCCATGTTCTGCAGGACGAGAGGCCCGTCAGGTACGGGACGGGCCGCACGCCACCCCCGCCCCGGCCGGGCCCGACCCTCCCCTCGCACCGCCCGAGCCGCCGGTCAGGAGAATCCCAGGGCCGGCCTCCACTTTCGGCTCGCCTGCGCAGCACCGTCTGGAAGGACTGGCGTTGTGACGCCACGGCGCACGAACCCCGCCCTCTGACCGCCAGCGAGGAGGGTTTCAGGGCACAGGGGCGGGGCCCAGCAAACCCGACCCACCCACCAGCAACCGGCCACACCCGCCCGAAGCCCCGGGGCCCCGCCCCGCGAGCAGCTCGGAGACGCAGGGAGCCGCCCCAGCTACCCTCGCCTCTCCAGCCCGGCTCCGCACCCACCCAAGGCCCTAAAGGAAACGGCCTACCGAGACTGGTCTGAGGCGGTCCTGGGCACCTAGCAGCCAGGCCAGCAAACCTCCATCCACCCTGGGTGAAAGAGGACAAGACTGCCCCATAGCCAGGTGCCCCAGAGCCCTTCAGGATCCTCACACTGGCCTAGGAGAGGGTTGAAACAGACTCATCTTTGAAGCCAGGAGTATGAGGCTGAAGTTGTGTGGAACATGGGAGAAGCACAGTGGAGAGTGCTGCTTCCTCTTGTCCTGGGATGAAACCACCTATCTGGTGATGGGGGGAGAGGAGTGGGAGACTGTAGAACTAAGGGGTGTGTGTGCATCCTACCCCACCTCCCCCCTGGAACAATGGTGGGGGGCTGAGGTCCCCAAATAACACATTCAGAATGGCTGGAAGAAGCTGCCCTTTAATGGGTTGGCACAGACAACAGAGCTCTCAGCCAGAAGCCATAGGACCTGCCGGCCAGCATGATGTGGCAGATTTTTGCAGTAACTATAGATTCAGGAGATGGGCACAGGTGAAGAAGGGCTGGGCGTCCAGCCACTGAGTCCAGGTGAGCTCTCTGCCACGGCCCTGCCAGCATCCAGGACAGACTGGGTGGGGCGTGGTGACGGAGCCGAAGTCCAGAGCCAGGAGCCCATGAAGAGTATGGAAGGTGACTCAGGTGAGGCTAGAGAGAGAAGGAGCATTGTCAGTAGGTGCTTCACAGAGCACCTCCATTCTCAAGGTGCTTGCCTCCACCCTTACCCCAGGACCTCTGTTCCAGCTCAGCCCCGAAGAGCCAAACACAGAGGCCCTTCCAGATTCCACTGCTCCCACAAGTCACAAATCCAGTCTGTGCTTAAAAACTAAAAGTAACTCCTCCACTCAGGTGGGTGAACTCAATAACTTATTCAAATCGTTACTGATCATAAATCAGAGCCTCATAGGTCAAGCCCAACAGACATTAGACAAGGGAACAAGGTGGCTCAGAGAGGGTAAGGGACACGTCCAGGCCCCAAATCCTCTAGTGGCAGGGCTGCGGCCAGAACATTCTTCCTGGAGGTGATAATCATGTGCATGATTATAAACATGAAGTATGTATTTCTTTTTTACAGCTGCCCCTCACGGCCTGTGGGATCTTAGCTCCCCGAACAGGGACTGAACACAGGCCCTTGGCAGTGAAAGCACCAAGACCTAACCACTGGACCACCAGGGAAATTCCCTTAAGTACATATTTCTTGTTTGTTTTTCTTTTGTTATCTGAAGTTTTTATTTCTCTCTTTAAAGTACTAAAAAAGTTGGATTCTATCTTAGTTTTCCTAGGATTGGCTTTTCCTCATAAAATCTTAAGTAGAAGAAATGAAAGAACTCTGGGGGAGTTGAAGTACATATTTCTAATCCCCCACCTGACACCTTCCCTGTGAGGTCTCATGGGCACCTCAAACTCAACAGGTTCAAAACCAAAGGGGGCCAATGAGTTTTGTCTCTTCTTTTCCAACACCCGTTTCTTTATCTTAACTGCAATGCTGACCAGGGCTGCTGACTGCAGGCAGTTCTGCCTGGCAGTTTCTGAAGTTTCACCATTAAATACAACATTCGCTGTAGTTTAGTAGGTAACAATTATCAGGTTACAGAAATTTCTTTCTGTTCTTAGGTTGCCAAGAAGTTTTTTTTGTTTTGTTCTTTAATTAAATGGTTAATTGTGGAAGTACTGTTTTCTTTATGAGGTTCAATGCTCCAAAAGGGGAGGAAGGGTATATTCTATTCATCACCCCATCACTACTGTCTGGCACATAGTAGGGGCTCCAAAAAAAGTTGTTGAACAAATAACAAAACCACTGGTACCACTTTCCTATTCAGACCTTTCAACTGCTCTCCAGTGCTGACAGCAGAGTTTGTCAGTGTGGTCTCCAAACTGCCCTCATCAGAATCACCCAGGAAAGATTATTAAAACAACCACACATGGTTGGGTCCCACTCCAAACTGAGGGAATCAGTATCTGAGGGGTGATGGCAAGAAACTACGTTAACAAGTATCCGAACATAAACCAAAGGTCAAAACACCTACAGTCAAAACTTCCTGACATGGGCATTCAGAGTCCTCAACACTGGGAATAAAACCTTTCCCCTTCACACCTTCCACACTTCCCCATCCCTGGTTCTGTCTGAAGTGCTTCCCCACCCTATCTTTGCATTTTCAATTACCTACTCATTTCCCTGAAGCCCAGACTAAATAATCTGTCCTCCCCCAAACCTTCCTGGACTCCAGAAAGTGTATCACAGGAGCTTCCAAAACCACAAAAGGCACCTTTCACTTCTTTGAAGGTAGCTAACTTATATATGGCCACTACATCTTCTCTCCCCTGCTACAATCTAAGTCCCTCTCAGAGGCAGGATGTAGCACTAAGCTGCCTGACTATCCCACATGGGGTCTTGTCCATAGGGTTCAATGAACATCAAGCAATTGAATGAATGAAGGAGGGAAAATGAAGGGAAATTCTGCCCCTGCTAAGTAGGGAGTCTGCTACTGGACACTTGCTCTACTTTGGGGTTTCTATGCTCATAAAGACTCCTGTGCTAGCTGGGTATGGCGTGCCTTGAGAAGGATCCTAAATGGGGGGGCGGGGAGGCACTAAATATCCAGCACCTGCTGCTCTTCCAAAGGAAGAGATTCTAGAGCCTAACACCCCAGAACCTTCCAGGGTTAGGGCCCAAGAACCCACTCTTGTTTTAAACCCACAAAGTCCAGATGACGGTGATTCTGATGCATTCCCCACACCCCCGAGTGCCTTAGGCACCTAGGTCTCCTCAGTTCCTAAAAGCAGCCTTCCCTCCTTCCTTCAATTAAAAAGCTCTTTCCTGTCTCAGGCTACTGGCTGGGGACACTGACACACAGGCAAATACAAACTGCAAAAGAATGTGGTCAGTGATAAAATAAAAGACAGACTACAGAAGAGATATACTGAGCCAGCGTCTTCAAAGACGGCAGTGGGCAGATACTCAGGAAATGCTTGTGGACTGTACCCTGTGCTTGCTCAGCAGTGTGCAGATGTGGCCTCACACGCAAGGAGAACCTACCAGTATGAATACAGTGTGGCTCCCATTACAGGTGGCATCTCCCTCCTCTCCCCTCCCGTCCCCTCCAAAGAAGAGAGGCCCAGATACCTGTCAATGAGGGAATCCCGCATGCTGGTAGCAATGGTGCTAGGCTGGGCTTCATTCAGCTTGAAAACACTCTCCACCACTGACAGCTCTGTGCTGGTTGTGTCCAGGCCACAGAAGGCACACCAGTCGTTCACTACCATCCCAGCGGCGATCACCTCGCTGCCTCGGTTCACAGTGCCCGCCTGCCAAGGGACGGCTCAGTGTGGATCATGGCACCAACAGCCAAAGTCATGAGGACTCTCCCCAAACCCTTCTCCCTGACCCTCAGCCCAAACCCAAACTGTGACAGGTAATAATCTAGATTCCTGAATAGCGGGCAAAGGGATCTGCTCCAGCAGGAGACAGAGCTCAGAGAATAAGACTGCTTACCACAAGGGGGACCTGAAGGAGAGAGGACAGCTCATCCTGGTCTTCAATTGAAGTCTTGGGATGCACCAGCCCTCCCTGATTGCTGAAGACACAGTAGCTTCCTACCAGCACCTGGTCAGCTACTGTCTGTCTGAAGACTTCCACCTTTAGCACATCAGCCAGGATTTCTTCTGTTTCCTGTCAGCCAAAGGTACTGTGCTCAGCGCCCAGAACAAGCAGATCAAAGAACCCAGGGCCTCCACACCCAGACCCACCCAGGGCATGACTCCCTAAGCTCATTCCTCTGCTATGTAGCTGCATATGGAAGCTTCACCCAGAAAAAGGAGGGAATACAGCTTGGAGCAGAGTCTAGACCAGCTATGGAGCCCCTAATATCCATGCATGCCCTGAAGAGCCAGAGGCTTGTCTCCACATGACCCTCCTTTCCTCTAACCCACAGGCAAGAGTTCACCTGTCAATCTTCTCTCCTAGCCCTGGCTTCAAGACCAGATGGGTCAATCTCCCTGATTCTGAAGGACTAATACACTCCCTAGCTTCTTTCTGACACTGATCACACCATGGAAGGCCTCTATTCACTATTCCAACCAATGTCTGAACTGCAGGAGCCCAGGTATAAAGAGAAACCACAAGAGATACCCCTAATTCCTGTCTGATGGGCAAGAATGGTGGCTAACCGCTGACTCGGCTAATATCCTGTGACTCCTGGGCCGCCTCACCCTGTCCAGGTCTGGGTGGACTAAGGCCACGTAGTCATTGCAGGTGGTGACATTGCCCAGGGCCGAGAGCCGCTCCTCCACCCGCCGGATCTGCACTGAGTCTGGGAGGCAGTTGCGAATGTGTTGCAGCTCCTGGTCGGTGGCGTTGCTGGGCACCAGGAGACCATGCCTGTTCCCTGGGGAGACCCAAATTAGGGAAGGTGGGACAAGGATGAACCATGAATACACAAGATGCCTGCTGAGCCCTGGGGGCTGGGGATACAATCCAGCCCAATTAGCTTCCCCAGCAAAGCTTTAGACGCAGACCCCAGTCCTCCAAACCACTGATCCATACAACACCCGGGGGACCAGGAGTCCCACTGGGCAGGCCAGAGATGGTCTAGGAGTTTGTCCCAACACATCCTGCCCAATTCGCCATCATCAGCCAGGAAGAACCAGGACTAACAGGAAGTGCTCTTGGGCATTAGTTGTATTTTAAGAAACTGAAGTAATACTCCACACCTACCAGAATGGCTAAATTTTTTAAAAGAATGTCAATACCAAGTGTTGGCAAAGATATATGGAGCAACCAATAGGAGTATAAACTGGGCAACCACTTCAGATAATTATGTGGCATCATGTACTACATTGAATACCCAGCCATTCCTCTCCTAGGTATTATATATCCAATAGAAATACATACATTTGTTCACTAAGAAACATAGCAGCAATACTCATAACAGACCAAACTGAAAACTACCCAAATACCCACTATCAACAGAATGAATGAATACACCGTGGTATACCTACACAAAACACAGTATACGGCAACATGAATGAACCACAATTATGACAACAATGACTAAACCTCTGCCTGACTCTGCAAGGTCACAACTCTGAACTTCTCAACTATAAGTTTCTCCCATCATTAAAAAAAAAAAACCCACCAAAGGTCAGGTTAAGATCTCCCTTGTTACATAAGAACTAGCTTCAAGTCCAAAGGTCATGGTTAGGGATAAGAATGTTCTGCCTGGATAAGAAAATACTCAGAGTCCAAGATCATCAGGCTTATGATTAAAAATAAAGGAACAAACTCCTATTTGAGCAAAACTAGAAAGAAGGGGAGGCAGTAAAGGCAGACAGATCCAGCTCAAAGAAAGGACAAATGGCCAGAGTCAACCGTGCTGAGAGATATAGGGGTACGTGGTAAAGGGAACTGAAGATTGAAATGGGTAACTGAACAGTACACCCCAGAATCTTAGCTTGTCATTTTTTTTTTTTTTTTTTGGCGATACACAGGCCTCTCACTGTTGTGGCCTCTCCCGTTGCGGAGCACAGGCTCTGGGCACGCAGGCTCAGTGGCCATGGCTCACGGGCCCAGCTGCTCCACAGCATGTGGGATCTTCCCGGACCAGGGCCCATGTCCCCTGCATCGGCAGGCAGACTCTCAACCACTGCGCCACCAGGGAAGCCCAGCTTGTCATTTTTTAGAGGCAGAAACAGATGCTCAGAAAGTGGAAACAATTTGCCCAGAGTCAGTGGCCGGGGAGAGATGACAATCCAATCTTCCCTCACACCAGGTGTGGAACTGGGCGAGTCACTTGGGTTCTTTGAGTCTCAGCTTCCTCATCAGTCAAATTAGGCCAATAATTCCGACCTCCCAGGGTCTTCGTGAACAAGGACTGAAACAAGGGTAAAAGTGAAAGCCCTTAATGTTATTTGTGATTACAATGATCCAGAAGCCTTTGCCAGAGGTTGTCCCTGATCTGTTGACACTTAGGGTCCAGCACAGGCCTGAGAGATTCTGTAGTCCCTGGAAATAATGGATGAAAGCCTAGGAATCCCTGGGTCACCCGGGGTCCCTTCTAGGGGTATAATTAAAGGCGCTGGGAGGCTCCATTTCCTCCCTCGGCGACTTCCAGCTAGCTTACCCACACACATGCGCCCGATGATGCGGCAGCCGGCGATGGAGGCGTGCACCACAGGGATGGTATCAGCAAGCTCACCCTCGAACACACTGTAGGGACAAGGACTCGGTGGTCACGGGGCTGGGGGGCCTGAGCCCTCCCTCTGCCCGAGCCCCAGACTCCCAAGTACCCCTCCCAGCCACCCACCCACACACTGCCTACGGGCCCCGGGCTCCCGCCGCACCTGTAGAAGTTCTCCGACCCTCCGATGGCCACCAGGCAGTAGGTGTTGGTAAGTTTAGCAAAGCAGCCGATCTCACAGTTGTTCTCGAACGACGCTCGGACCGCCATGAGGCCTAGGGGTTGCGGGACAGGAAGCTCAGGGCCGGCGGATCCTCTCCCGGGACAGGGTGCTCTGGCTTCGACCCTGGGTCTGGGTCTGGGTCCGGGTCCGGGTCCCGGTCCGGGTCCGGGTCCCGCGGCCTCCGCGCCTCAGGCCTCGCCGCGACCCCGCCCCTCTCGGCCCCCAGCCCTCGGGGCCCGCCCACCTAGCCCCTCCAGACACGACAGCCCCGAATCCTTCGGCCCCCACCCCTCACGACCCAGGGCGCCCGGAGCTGAGCCTGCCGGTGTCCCGCCACAACCGCTCACCACGTAAATGAAACCTCCGCACGCGCAAGAGGCCTCCTCGGCCCTCGGTAGGTTTCCGTTTCCGCCTCCTCCCTGGGAGACTTCCGAGAGAACGCGACGCACGCTGCCACGCATGCGACCACTCTAGCGCCAGCCTCTGGGAGCACTCTATGGCTGCAAGTGGTCCTGTCTCTACCCCGCCTGGCCCCGCCTCCAGCAAGCTCGCATTCATTCATTTATTCATTCAGTCAGGAGCTTTGTAGATAATATCGACCCAGACCTGTGCTGGTTGGATGTGAGGCATCAGAATGGAGGAGCCAGGGATGTCTCGCAGAAGATGGGTTGATGATGGAGTTATATCTTAGTTCCCCCACCAGACGTCGAACCCACGCCCCCTGCATTGGAAGCGAGTCTTAACCACTGGACCGTCAGGGAAGTCCCAGACGGAGTTATACCTTGAAGTAAAGCCCGAGGAGGAAGAGCAGGTGTGGGAGAGGTGAGGGACAGAGTGAGGTGTGGGACAGATGCCCAGGCGGGATCTGGAGCCCAGGGGAGACTGAAGGGCTGAGATGTGGAGCTGAAGCCTGGGGTGGATGAAGTCACCCACGGAGAAGGTGTCCATCAGGGAGAAGTAAGACCACGACAGAGGCTGGAGAGGGAGGCACGGCCAGAGGAGGAAAGGAAACCATGCTGAAGAAGGTATTGGAGAGGAGATGATGGACGAAGCCGGGTGTCAGGGAGGGTCCTGAGTGGGCAAGGGTGTAGGGGCTGATGGGCAGCCACTTTCTGCCTCCCTCCCCCACCCCCGACCCCGCCCCGCCCGCAGATTGTGGCAGTCAAGAGACCTGCTCTGGTGGACGGATGAACTTGGCCCCCATTTTGTACAAAAGCCCCAGGGTCTCGCAGAATGTCACTCTCAGCGAGGGCAGAGGGAAGCTTGGAGCCCCTTTTCTCCCCGACCCCCCAGCCCTCCTGCAGCCGTCCACTCTCCTCCAAGGACCTCTCCATAGTTGGCCTGAATTGTGCCCTTCCCCTGTCCCCAACCTGCAGTTTCATAACTCTGCCTTCTTCAGGATACACCAGGCTCCTGCTGGGTCATATCATGTCTGCTTTTATTGATTTGTATCACATATACTGTCCCAGGCAGGTCGCAAGCTCAGGAAAAGGACCTACATCTGACAGAGCCTATAATTCTAGGGACACTCAGCAAAATGAGGCTGGTGTGTGTGTGTGTGTGTGTGTGTGTGTGTGTGTATCCACGTCCTCTCCATCCTCCCAGATTCATCTCAGACCCACTCATTCAGTCCTCTCCATGGTCTATCTTACCCCTCGCCTCCATCTATCCAAGTCCTTCCCACCCTTCAAGGCTTGGCTCAAAGGCTGCCTCCTCTAAGAAACTTTTCTCACCACTCCATCATCACCACCACTTGCTGGCCTTCATTCTCTACCACCTTCTTTCACTGGTTAGCCTTTAATTAGATACACCAGTCGTTTATGCATTGAATCCTTGTCTCCCAGGGACTGAGTCTGATTCATTTCTCAACCCTATGGCATGTCCAGCACAGGACTGGGTGCACAGCTTAGGTACAAAAAGATACTGGTTGGTGCATGCATGCCTCTGTGTGTGTGTGTGTGTGTGTGTGTGTGTGTGGTTATGTGCATATTTATGGTCTGTGGATCCTAAGGGGTCTACGGTGTGCACCAAATGTAACCATTCATTTACCCAAATGACACTTATTGAGTACCCATAACTAGAATCCTGAGTGTTTTGGTTTATCACATGGACTGCATCTGTGGGTGTAGTTTGTGGGTGTGAACCCTGTCAGTGTGCCGTGTATATTGTGCAGGCATTTGGAGCATCTCTGTTATTATGTGGATTTTGTGCACGTGGGGACATGGGAACTGTTGATATTGTGTGTCCTGTCTGTGCAAAAACACGATCTTAAGAAATTAAGAGTCAGAGACACAGATTTAAGCCCCTGTCACTTACTCGGACCTGATTCCAAGCAAGTCATCAAACTCGCTGGGTCCCAGCTTCTAAATTTATATTATAGGGAAGATAATATCTATGATCCTAGAACTGTACACCTACTAGAGCTCTATCTCGTAGGGTATTGTGAGGATGAAGGATGAGAAGTAACTGGTGAGAAGAGCTCAGCACAGTGACAAACGGCAGGTGCCCAGTAACTGTGGGTTCCATTTCCCCATGTGTGTGCATGTACGTGTGTGAGCAAGAATCCCAAGCCCAAGGAATGTCTAACCTGGGCCTCTAGCCTCCCTCTCCTCCCCATAAGGCCCCTGCTCGAGCTTCCACCCCGGAGTCTGGGACCTGAGCCAATCTAGAGTGGATGGAGGACGGACATGTCCTTTCTGGGAGCAGGACTACAACTGAAAGCGGCTTCGGAGCAGCTTGGACTTGGACTTGTTGTACTGAATAATGAGGTCCAGTTTGCTGTGGCCCAGGGTCAGCCATTTCTCATCCCCAGACAGGCCATTGCTACTGCCATTGCGCTGGCCACCTGTGGGGCCCCCGGGGAGGCCAGGCTCAGGTCCCTGCCTGGTGCCCTGTAATTGATGATACTTGATGATGAGGTCCAGCTGGCTGTGGCCCAGGGTCCGCCATTGTTCATCTGGACCCTGCTTGCCAGGCCTGGCCAAGGAGTTGACTTCAGGGGGCACTCTGGAGCCCCCAGCCTTGGGGGACTGTACCTGGAGGCCCAGTTGGCCGTGGCTGTGGTTTGGGGACAGCCTCTTGTCCTCTGGGGTCCGATTGCCAGGCCTGGGGGAACCTGACTCAGGGGGACCCCTGGCATCCTGGGCCTGGGGCAGGAGATCCAGCTGGTTGTATCTCTGATTTGAGGCCAACCTCCTGTCCTCTGGGGCCTGCTCACTAGGCCGAAGGGAGCCTGAATTGGGGGTCACCCCAGAATCAGGGTCCCCTGCTTCTCGTGCCCTGGGGAAGGGGACGAGGAGATCCAGCTGGCCATGGCTCTGACTCAGAGACACCTTATTCTCCTCTGCTGCCTCCAGGGCTGTGCCAGGTATCCAGGGGCCTCGTGGGGGGCTAGGCTCCTGGCTTCCTGTGACCCCATTCTCTGGGAGCCGGGACAGAGCTGAGATACCCCGGGGAAAGGAGAGGAGGGGGCGAGGGTGAGCAAGCAGAGGTGACCCCCCTGCCAGGGTCACAGGGCTGGTGCTATTGGGGTTGAGGGCAGGGGAGGACTGGGACCAGGGGGACGCCCCCAGCTTGCTCAGGTTGGCCCTGTAGGGCCCAAGCAGGGGGCCGTGGTTAGGGTCTAACAGCTGGCATTGCAGGGAGGGCTGGCCATCGGCCTCACAGCGGGCAGGGCCCGGGGAGGAGGATCCCAGAGCCATGTCACTGCAGCCGCCGCCTCTTGGCAGAGCTGGGTAGGAGGAGTGACCCATGCGAGGTGAGCACTTGATGCTGCTGAGGCTGGTGCTGGAGTGCGACAAGGATGTGGTGCTGGGGATGCCGGGCCCGAAGGCCCGGGCCACTGGGGGAGGGCACGGTGCCCTGGGAGACAGGGGATCTTCACCTCCGCAGAAGCCCTCCACGGGCCGGGACTCGGCATAAAGACAGCGGAACTCCCGGTCAAAGTCTTCCACGATGCGGCCCCTCAGCTGCAGCACCATGCTCGTGTGGGCCTGGCTGCAAAGCCAGGTGAAGCTGGGGGCAGAGGGTCAGGGTCAGGAGGCAAAGTGCAGGACCTTGGGGCCAGGCAGGAGTCACAAACAGAGGAGCAAGACAAAACCACCACCACCCCGAGGGCCCAAGTGAGGGGGCAGAGCTCTGACTCTGGAGTCCGTTCTAGCCCTAGCTCAGCTTAGTGGACTTCGGCACGTGGTTTCGCATCTCAGCCCCAACTTCCCCATCTGTAAAATGGACCAAGGGCCAGGTTCCCTGAAGTCCCTCCAATTCCGAGGTGCAAGAGTTATTTTCTATGCCAAGGGCATTAAAGTAATCCTTCCACAGAGTGAGCTCCTCCAGGGCCCAGCCCAGGGCTGTCTTGCTCCCCACGCTGGCCCCTGGGCCCTGCACCATGCCTGCCACATGGCGGCTGCTCAGTTCATAGTGGAAGGGATGGATGAAGGAAGGAAAGTTCAAAGCTGCCAGGTCCCAGGCGCCCTCGCAAGCCGGTGGCTAACCCCAGGCACCCTCCCCGCCATCCACTTGCTCACCTGTAGCTGCCTGCCACCACCTGCTCACCGTCAATGATGGCGAACTTCTCCAGGGCCTGCCCTGTGAAGCGGCGGCCTGCCTTGCTGCAGTATGTGTCCCCACACGTGCTCCGCACACGCATGTTCTGGGCCAAGGAGGGAGGGAGGTTGGGAATCGCCTTTAGGGGATGGGGCTCAAGCCATGTCTAAATCCCCTGGGGTCTCTGACCCAAAATACCTATAGGAGAGCCCGGCCTCCCACTCCTATTGACCCCCAATGCTCACGAACCACCCGACTGACTCTCCTGCCCTCCCTGACTCCACACCCCAGTTCCTGCTCCCGTCCCTTGCTGACCCGTAGGTGCCCTCCGTTGAGGTCCATCTTGTAGCACATCTCCAGGAAGTGCCTCAGGTGTTCCTCGGCCAGAAGCAGGTAGACGGGGACACCACGCCAGCCCGAGGCCTCCATGAGGTCACACAGAAGCTCCATGTCGGTGAAAATGTCCATTACCACAGCCACCACCTGGCGGGGGCAGGTGGGGGGGAGCTCAGCCCTGCCCGGGGCACTGACGAGGCCAGGGGTAGAGGCTAGATCCCCGGAAACAGCACTGGACTGAAAAGCAGGAGGCCAGAGCCCGTGAGAACACCTGAACTGGGAGGGCTTTTAGTGGTGACCCAGCCTGGGGGTTCCTGACTTGGAAGCTGGGGGGTTTCACTGTCCTTGAAGCCCAGAAGGTTGTTTGAAAGTTTTTGTGTGCATTTTTCTAAGGACGGTTTGTTTATCTGTCATCTGATTCTCAAAGAGGTCTGTGGATCAGCTGTACCAGTCTAAAGGTCTACTCTACAGATGGGAAGACTGAGGCCCAGAGGGGGAAAGGGTCAGAAGGAAAACCCAG
>NW_006772681.1:3434160-3445700 GCF_000442215.2 Lipotes vexillifer | reverse complement strand
TGCCCTTTGCTAGGCCCACCTCTTGCCCTGAGAAGCTGCAGAGATCTGCTGTGACCTCTTACAACTGGGACCAAGTTTTCTGCTCGGTGGAGAGGCGGGGCTTGCAATATCTGCCGTAAGAACCTCCTCTCCCAGTCCAGGCTGAGAGGCAGGAGGTGCGGAGCAAAGCACTCCAGCTCTGGAGCCAGACAGAACTGGGTTTGAACCTGCACCCTGCTACTTCCTAGTGCTGTGACCTTAGGCGAATTCCTTCACCCCTGGGAGCCTCAACTTCCTCATCTGCTAAATGGAGATAGTGATAGCTACCTCTCAAGAGCTATGGGGAATTTAATGTGAAAATACTCAACACACAACAGAAGCTCAATAAATGTTCCTCTCCTGCTGCCTCCTTAACAAACAAAGCTATTGGGCCACAGCAGGGAGGAAGCACTTCTCAAGATCACTCTGAGAGTCAGTGACAGCCCAGAGTGGAAGCTTGGCTCCTGGCCCAGGGGTGGAGGGTCTAGACGGGAGGATGAGGAACCAAAGCATTGAGGGATGCCCTAGTCCATGGCACAGGCCTGGCCACAGGTGATGGGAACAGGACAAGCAAGAAAGATCAAAGGGCAGGGGTGATGACAGCAGCCATCTCACTAATAACCCCATTCCCTGTGCCAGTCAGGTCTGGCCCTCCCCTGCCTGGGACGTAGGTAGACTTGCCAGGGAGGCTCTGGAGGTAGCAGCAGGATGCCAGCATCCTGGCTCCTAACATCTGCAGCAGGTACCCTCAGGGCTGCTCCCCTAGCAAGGGCACTGAGTCTAAGCCACCCCAAACTCTGCCTAGGGTCGTCTGATCCATCTCCCTGCCTCCTGAGTCAGAGGCCAGGGCTCTAGGAGTGAGGCTGTGCTAGTCTGTAGCTGAAGACTTCCCAGGTACCAACACCCCACCTGCTCTGCCGCTTCCCTTTCTTCTGAGCCCTGCTCCCCATCCTTGAGCCCAGCAGCTTCCGCTCCTCTTTCCTTTGGGTGCAAAGCTAAAAGCCCAGGCCTCAAGGCCATGCTGAGGCCCAGGCACCAGTGCCCCTTCCCCTGCTTCAGGCCAGTGGAGACACAGTGCACAAAGCGAGGTGTGGTTGGGACCATTTGTCAGGAGGCAGGGCTGTGCCTGGGGCCCAGGGCCTGAGTCTAGAGCCCTTTCCCTCTCCCTGAGCGCCGGGTCCCATTTCACCAACTGACTGGACCTCCTGAGTAAGTCCCAGTCCCTTTCTGGCCTCAGTTTCCTCCTCTGTAACCCAAGGGGGTGGCTCAGATGCTCACCAAGTTTGGGGTTCTTAGTTTGGGGATCACAGACCTTTTCGAGAATCTGATGAAGGCCATAGGCCCTCTCCCCCAAAAGAGAGAGGATCCCCCTCTGCAATGAACACCACTTAGCACGGGTTTTCAGGGTGTTTGTGGAGTCCCTGAGGCCCCTCCCCTGTTCTAAGCTTGTTCATAATGTCCTCGAGTGCCAAGAGGTTACCAAGGTAAATAAAACACGCCCACACTCTAGGAGCTTGTGATCTGATAGGGGGCAGAGGTTCTCGTCCCAATGCTGCCCCCAAGCTGCTGTGTGGCCACACTTCCCCTCCCTGGGCCTCAGTTTCCACATCTGTGAAATGAACGTCTGAAGAGACGAGGCCCTTACCGTGCGGGCCTGGCTGAAGAGGAAACGCAGAAGGTCCTTGATGCTCCTGGCTTTGTTCCGCTGGAAGTGGATCACAGCCTGAGTGGGCCTGAAGCCCGTGGCCCGTGGCACCTCGGGCCAGCCCAAGTCCAGGTCCGGGGGGTCTATGTCGGAGGCCAGGGGGAAGTAAGTGCCGGAGGTGACTTCGGAGAGCAGGCTGAGGGGGTCAGGCCCGGCAGCCCCTGGCCCCACGGCCTCGCCTAGCTCAGATCCCCCGCGCGCATGGCTGGTCATGTAGTCCACATCCAGAGGGCTCAGGAAGGGCAGCTCCTGCTCCTCGGAGAGGACCCGCAGGTAGGCAGCCTCACCCCGCTCCAGGAGGGCATCGGCCGCCAGCCGGGCTGCCTCGCTGTGCTGGAGCACCTGCGGTGAGCTCTCCCGCCACCGCTGCCGCTTCAGTTCCTCCACCCGGCACCGCAGGGGCCCCGCCATGCCCTGAGCTCCCAGCGCCTCCGAACACGCCTGCCCACCGGCTACCCTCACCCTCCAGCAGGCTCCATGGCCTGCACCCCGGGCTGGCTGCAGCAGGAAGAAGATACCAGCAGAAACTGCCTCCCGCCCGCCTGCCCTTTGTCAGAGCCACGCTCCACCCCGTTGCCCCCGGCCTCGGGAACCTGTTGGGCCAGCCTCACATGTCCGCCTGCTGTTGGGACTCGCCCGCCCGCCGCCCGGGGAAAGGGAAGGTCCTTACTCAGCACACACTCCCTCCGCCACCCCAGCGTCACCTGCTGCATCCCCACCAGGCTCCCAGCAAGTTTCCTCCAAACCCTGCCCTTCCGGAGTCCCAGTGAAAAATGCTGTCCCACCCCTGAAAAATTCTGTTCCTGATGTCTGCGTTTCCACCACCCTCAGCTCTGGGGAAGCTCTTGACCTGGTGGCGCCAGACCCCAGCCTTTCTCCCCTCCTTGGGGGCTGAGTATTAAATGGTTAGTGAGAAAGTTGGTTGAGAGGATCGGGGGACACACTGCATGGTCCGGAGGCAAACAGCAGGCCAGTTTCCCTTCTCTGCCCCCATCAAGGGCCTTAGTCCCGGAGTCCTCAGGAGCAGGGTGAGGCTTTGCGCTGGAGAAGGGGGCTCAGCAGATGGCAGCTAGCTGGGAAGGCAGGCCGGGCAGAAGTGGTCACAAGGGTGCCAGCCCCACCTCTCTGTGGAGGGACGAGGTCCCATGAGGGTGGCCGGGACAGCAGGAAACCTAATGCCATGTCTCAACGACCTCGTTTAGTACTGGCTGCACTTGCTTTAACTGATCTGTGATCATGTCCAGATCAGACACAGGTTCCTCTATGCCCACAAAGCTTCACTTGGGGCCCAGTGCATGCACAGCGGGGCTGGTGCTGGCGAGGGGATTTAGGGGCTCCCTGCGTCAAGCTGGGCCCTAGGACTAAAGACGAATGGGGCTTTGTCTTTGAGGATGCTAGAGGGTCCCAGGAGGGGCAGGGGCAGAGATCAGAGCCCCGGGTACTCTAAGGAGGCCCTTCCCTGGGCGTGGGGAGGCTGCGTGAGGGGCAGGGGGAGGAGTAAGTGGAGCCAGACTGTGGGAGGGTAACAAGCCACGGGGGTAGCCGAGGTGGCAGGGCCTTATCTCTGGATTTGTTTAGGGGGAGAACAGGGCCATATCTGGGTCAGAGAAGCACTCCTGGAAGGGGAGGAGTCATGTTTCTGTGTTGCTGAGTTCCTGTGTTTATCCCTCAGTGTGTATATGTCTACCTGACAGTACATATTTTTGGTTCTTTTAAAAGATTATTTTTAATTAACATAAAGTTTACCATCTTAACCATTTTTAAGTGTGCAGTTCAGTGGTATTAAGTACACTCATATTGCTGTGCAACCGTCACCACCATCCATCTCCAGAACTTTTTCATCTTTCCCAACTGAAACTCTGTACCTATGAAAGGCTAAGTACCCTCCTCACCCCCTGATAGCCACCACTGTACTTTCTGAGTGTGAATTTGACTACTCTGGGTAACTCATGTAAGTGGAATCATACAGTCTTTGTCTTTTTGTGACTGGCATATTTCACCTAGCATACAGGTTCACTCATGTTGAAGGCATGTGACAGGATTTCCTTCCTTTTTAAGGCTGAATAATATTCCATTGTGTGTATATGCCACATTGTTGATCCATTCACCCACAGATAGTCACTTGGATTGTTTCCATCTTTTGGCTATTGTGAATAACACTGCTTGAACATGGGTGTACAAATTTGGCTCTGTATTTTTTAATATTTCCCTCCATGCCCACATTTGTATTAGATTCCATTTTTTTAAGTAAAAAAAAAACACTGAATATTGACAATTTCACGTGGCTCAACTCAACATATACAGGAACACCTCAGAGATATTATGGGTTCAGTTCCAGACCACCGCAATAAAGCAAATATTGATATCTCAATAAAGTGAATCACACAATTTTTTTGGTTTCCCAGTGCATACAGAAGTTATGTTTACACTATACTGTAGTCTATTAAGTGTGCAATAGAATTATGTCTAAAAAAAATGTGCATACTGTAATTAAAAAATACTTTATTGCTAAAAAATGCTAGCCATTATCTGAGAACTCAGGGTTGCTACAAACCTTCAGTTGGTAAAAAATAAAAATAAAAAAATGCAGTATCTGCAAAGCACTGTATAGTGAAATACAATAAAATGAGGTATGCCTGTACACTATACCTATGCATAACTATATACCTGGGCATGTGTGTACATTACATACTGTCTATTTGTGACATTTGTGTGTCTGCTTGGCTGCCTTTAAGTATCTAGCTGCACATCAGTGTATATTTACCTGCATGTGCATCTGTGTATGTTCTCGTGTATGTGTCTGGGTGCATATCTGTGTGCATGAATGTCTGCGCGGCAGGGGTGGTCTTTGACCCTAACATTGGACTGTGGTACTAAGTGTCTGTAAAAGGGAGCTCAACTGAGAGGGGCAAGGATGGGAAGACTGAGTTGAAAAGGGCTCCAAGGGATCCCGGATACCCTGATAATAAAAGCATATAAATCAAACAAAATCCCCCAGGGCTGCAGGACTGTCCACCCGTCCTATGGGCTGAGTGGATAAAGGGCAATGGGAGGGCAGACAAGTATATACTAGCCTTGGGGCTGAGCCTAGGGGTGGGGACCCAGGGAGACGAGAGCCATAGAGATGGCTAAGCCCAGACCCTGGATGCAGTGGGTCGGGCACAGGCCCCTTAATAACTGTTGTTAAGAGGAAGAAAATTATTTTCCTGTCCAGGGGTTGTGTCAGGCGCCTGCCTGGCATCATTCTGCTATCCTAGGGGCCATTTAGCCTTGTCTGTTCTCTCTTAGAAGCTGAGTGGCACTGGGCAGGTGAATGTCATGTGGGGCTGGTGGGAGCAGAGGCTGGGCTGCAGCCCTTCAGTTGCAGGCTGCTCTGATGCCAACACTGCCACACACCTTTACTGTGGCACCTCTGGGTCAGGGGAGACAGGATTCCTGGGAGGAGAAGCAAGGGCTAGTAGGGGCGCCAGAGTGTGCCTAAATGCCTTGAATCAAGGCAAAGTGACCTAAGAGCCTGACACAGGCACAAGTCATGAGGATTCCCAGAGACTGGCTCGAGCTGGGTATTAAAGGATGAGAAAGATTTTGAGATGGGCAGGGTGGAGGGCTGGGCATTCCAGCCTGGCGGACGAGAGGGGCGGGGGCCTGCCTACTGAAGTTATGGGGAGCAGCAGTGCAGGGAAAGGGCTGCCGGAAAGGCCATCTGGAGCCACACCCTGAAGAGAGCCTTGCTGAGGCCCAGAGGTTGGCAAGATCCATCGAGCGGTATTTTAGGTTAACTTAGGAAGCAGGCCCCTGGGGGCAGAGTGGCCCAAAGCAGGAGTCCCAGAAACAACCCAGATGGTGTGGTTTGCTGTTCTTGAGCGCCACACAGGCCTTCAGGAGGCCACAGTGGCTCTGGCACTTAATGGGTGAGCCAAACAATCACAACTCTGAGTGACAGTGGCATAATCTGTAAAATGGGACCAACACCATCTCCTTCACCAGGTGGTTGTGAGGAACAAGTGGACTACTCTGTGTCAAGTGCCTGACTGAGGGGACGAGGAGCTCAGTACATGCTGAATTTAGAGCTTTTCCAGCCATGAAGGGGCAGGGGGTCAGTGAAGGCCTGATGGCAAACGAGGCAGCACCACGGAAGCTCCTTCGGGTCTGTCTCCGGCCCCTTCCAGACCAAAGACCAGCCCTGAAGGTGAACATGGCACTGGGCCATGTCAGTGGAGTGTGGGTCTGAGATTTGGCCTCTCATCCCAGCTCACAGGAGTCAAGGTCCTCTCTCCACTCTGCATACACAGACGAGCACTGGGCAAGTACAATCACAAGGAATAAGGATTTTGGCATTCTGCTTTGGAAAGGTGACTGTGTCTGGGTCTACACTGTAACACTGTGACGATGGGGTCTCACCCTTTCCCCCACGTCCTTCCTTCCACCCCCTCTACCCATCCGTCCACCGTATCCCATCCCACAGTGGGAGACCTGTCCCCACTCCCCATGTTTCCATAAGGGGAGAGAATTCCCACTCCACTCTCCTGGAGAAGGGTGAGAGGACCACTCCCTAAATCCTCACAGTCTTCATCGTCCTCAGAGGAGGGGAATGGCTTGGCTGATTAGTGGCTTAGGGAAGGAGCTGAGCTCAAATATTTCTGGGTTTCTCTCTCTCTCTCTCTCTCTCTCACTCACTCACTCTTGGTTCTGCTGTAGGCAGAATTAGCATATTCTCCATTGATCTACACTGTAAAATTCCACAGGAGGTTCTGTCCTTGCCAGGGAGAGAGGTCTGCCCGTTTTGGGGGGGCGGGGGGGTGCATGTTTATTTGGAGGAGGATATTATTAAGTCCATTTGGCCCAAAAGCAAAAGCTACAGTCTCCAATCTGCTTTATCAGAAATACTGGTAAAGCCCCCATTTTGATGCCCATGTGTCTGTCTCTTATTTTTCAGTTAATTCTGGACTTGGGAGGGGAAGAAGATATATTAGCCATTGACCTCTTAAGCCCCCACCATTATTGATCCAGCCACGTCTCCCTCCCCATCCCCTCTCCCTCTGCCCATTCAGTCCACCCAACGTATATTTAATGCTTACTGTAGGCCAGCACTGTGGTCCCAAAGATGAGTAAGACTTAGTCTGTGCCCTGGAGGAACTCAGTTTAGTGGGGAAGGCAGACTCAGAAATAATTATAAGCCACAGAATAAGCCGAGGTATAAACCAGTTGCTTGGGGTTTAGAGCTCATGAGCCATTCTGGAAGCTTAGAGGAACCATGTTCCACCCTCCACCCCCAATTAGAGTACAGCCCTGTTGTAGGCTCTTTCTCAGATGGTGACTGGCAGGTGAAGGAACTGTTTCAGGCCACAGGGAGAGAGAAAAAGAGGGAAGAAGCAGGCCAGCACAGGTCCGTGATTCTGGTTCCCGATTGTGAAAACTTGAGTGAGCCTCTCAAGGCTTCAGCCTCCCATCTGTAGAGCAAGAGGCTGGAGGTCTCCAAGTCCCTTCTGGTGCTCACATTGTGTTCTATCACTTTTTGACGTTACAGGTCAGTGCTTGAAGATTCCCTTCCCAGAAATCCCCGGCCAGGATCTCCAGGACCTTTTCTCGCCTCATCAGAGGGATGGAGGCCCTTGACCTGGGCAGGGTCTGGGCCCTTGGGCTCAGCAGCATGGCTTGAGGGAAGTCCCCTGGAAGCCACAGAAAACTTGTGAGGGGTGGTTATCACCAGGGCGGAGTGAGGGGGTAGGAGATCATGGCCAGGGGCCTAAGGTCTGGCCTATCCTCCCAAGGCCAAGTCCGTGGTGTCAGTGGTCAGGGCACAGTGGGATGCAGTGGGAGAAGGCTGAAGGGGGCAGAACCAGGATAGCAAGTAAAGGGCTGCTCCCAAGGGAAGAGTTCACTTTGGGACTGTCGGGTTCTTGGCCCACAAACTGCCCACTCCCCTTTCTTCCCCACCTCACCCCAAGCGCTGATAAACTCTAGGTTCCCTGGGCGTGGAGACCAGTGTGAGCTCCCTTCCGTCTGGGCCCTCACCTCAGAAATCACTTGCCCCCAACCTGTCCTCCAATCTCTGGTCTCAGGAAAGGCTTTCCTCCTCCCCTCCAAAGCCAGGCTCTTGTTCTCCAAACCAGGCTTCCACTTCCAGAGGGATCTAACCCTAATTTCTCACGTTTGAGGGACGCTTTCTACTCCACTCATTGCTTTACACTTAATCAGACTCCTCCGCACCCCCACGCACATCTTCAGTTCTTTCCTGTGCTGAAAACACCTGCTCTCCTATCTCCTGCCCGATTCTTCTCCGTTCCTTCTCATCTAGGCACCTCCCAAGGTACCACAACTGTTGCCATAACCTGCTCTCAAAAGTCTTGTTCTTGGGGCTTCCCTGGTGGCGCACTGGTTGAGAGTCCGCCTGCCGATGCAGAGGACACGGTTTCGTGTCCCTGTCCGGGAAGATCCCACGTGCCGTGGAGCGCCTGGGCCCGTGAGCCATGGCCGCTGAGCCTGCGCGTCCGGAGCCTGTGCTCCGCAACAGGAGAGGCCACAACAGTGAGAGGCCCGCGTACCGCAAAAAAAAAAAAAAAAAGTCTTGTTCTTGGAAGAATCTAAAGCCCTTAAGCTCCACCCACTTACCCCCGGTCCTATGCTCTGCAGCACACGGCCTTAAGAGCCTCCTCCTCCTGGAAGGCTCCACCCACACCGCCCACGCCTGGCTTTTTGATTCCGCCTCCTACGCTGGTTGCTAATCTCTTCCTACCCCCGTCCCCACCCACCCCCGGTGGATGCTTTCTCCCACGCCCACCGCACTCCCTTTTCTACCCTCCACATTTCGTCTCTGGGAACTCATCCAGTTTCACGACTTCAGGTGTCACTTCTATACCCAAGACAGGGCCAAAGTCCTTGGCCCCGAGGTCCTCATCATCCCCCAAGGTCCAGGCCCGCCCTATGCCCTTGCCCTCCCTGATGCATCTTCCGTCAGACCAGCTCCCCATACAGACACAACCAACATGCACCAAAGCAGTGGGGTGGGGCTTGAAGACCTGAGACTGGTCAGCTTCGCTATGTAAGTGGTTTCTTGCACCGGTAAGTGGTTTCTCCTCAGTGGACCTGCTTCCCTAGTGCATCATGGGGGCAATAATCCTTGCCCTATCTCATAGGATAATGTAATTAGCACCCGAAAAAAAACACAATGCAAAGAAGATTCTTCTTTTCACGCTCCTGTCTTCTGCTAGACATCACCATCTCCCTGCTTCCAGGAGAGCCCTGAACAGCTTTCTTCAGGCTTCATGTTCAGTGAGGCATCAAGTCCTGACGATTTTATCCCCTGCAATGCCTCTGGGGTTTGAACTTCCTCTGAATTTCTACAATCGCTCCCAGGCCTTCAAGCCTAGATGGCTAGAATCCTTCCTGACTGCGCCCATCCACCCTGCACGCCGCTGTGCACCTGCACTCGCATCAGGTCACAGTCCCTGCCAGATGCAGCGTTACCCAGGCTTCCCTGAGCCGTGGCCCCATCTGGATCTCTGCAACCTTTTCTTCCCTGGCAACCGACTCAGCTGCTCCACTTGAGTCTGAAGTTTCCTGCTCCATGCCGCGGATCCTCACTTCCTATTTTTCTTTCCACCTACCTAAACCTTGCCCATCCTTTATGTTCCAACTCCTTGAAGGCTTTTCTGAACCTTGAACCTGAACTCCCTTGTTCTGACTTTTCCTGTTAGTATGTGTATGTGCCCACAGAAGCCCACGTGGCTGGAATACTGCTTTAGTTTTCCTTTTCCTTTTTTTTCTTTTTTTTTTTCAGTCCGCGGGCCTCTCACTGTTGTGGCCTCTCCCGTTGTGGAGCACAGGCTCCAGACGCGCAGGCTCAGCCATGGCCATGGCTCACGGGCCCAGCCGCTCCGTGGCATGTGGGATCTTCCCGGACCGGGGCACAAACCTGTGTCCCCTGCATCGGCAGGCGGACTCTCAACCACCGCGCCACCAGGGAAGCCCCTCCTTTTACTTTTTAATGTAGCACAACTGACCCTTTCCCCATCTAGTACTCCTTTTCTAGAACTAAAAGCATTGGACTTGGGTGTCAGAACCGCCTGAGTCTGCATGCAAGGTAAACCTGGGCTTCCCTGAGCTTCAGTCCCCCTCAGCAGTAACATGAACTAACTAATAACACTTACCTCACAGAACTGTCACTGAGGATTAAATGAGATACTAACTGAAAACAACGCCAAGCAGCGTCTGGCGCAGAACAGAAACACAAAAAACACTGGCTGAAGTGTAGCCTGGGCTTTAATCTCAGCTTGATGTAAGAAAGCAATACTTGCAATTTTTAAAATTTTAGGCAAATCTCAAATCTTAGGGGTACTATTCACAACATTGTTCAGTGTTTCTCATTTTAAGACCCTATAATATATTCTCGGAAAAGTAAGGAAAACATTTGTTTCTTCTGATGAATAATTCCTTTCATGTGACAATGGGAAGTACATAACCTTCAGCCTGTCTCATTTCTGTCTTTGGCTTCCAGGGAGCTCAGAGCAAGGTTTTATACTCAAGTGCAGATTTCCTCACTGACCTGTGGGTAGCAGTGTGGGGTGGGGACAGAGCAAGGGCTCCAGGGCTGAAGATGAGGGCTGGGCACTCTAGGCCCCTTCTTACCCTGGTTCATCTTCCAGGCCTCTCTGAGCTGTAGTCCCGTCTCATCTCTTGTGTAAAGGGGATAAGAATCAGGAGAGCAATACCTATTTTACAGGACTGCTGCGAGACAACGCACACCTGAGATCACACTTTATAAACTGCTGAAAAAGTCACATGAAAGTCGGTTATTAGCGGGCTAGGTTTTCTAACCCACCAATACTTGCATCTTATTATTATTATTATTTTTTTGCGGTACAGGGGCTTCTCACCGTTGTGGCCTCTCCCGTTGCGGAGCACAGGCTCCGGACACGCAGGCCCAGCGGCCACGGCCAACGGGCCCAGCTGCTCCGTGGCATGTGGGATCCTCCCAGACTGGGGCACGAACCCGCGTCCCCTGCATCAGCAGGCAGACTCTCAACCACTGCGCCACCAGGGAAGCCCTTATCTCTTAAACTTTGTTTCAATCGTTTTGCAGTTTTTACACCTGTGTCTCTTAATTTGCTGTCATCCTTTCTGGACGTATACGGAGTACAAATAAAGGACAAAATTATTCCTAGAGAGCAATCTCCCTGAGAGCAAAGAAAACATGTCTTTCACTTGTTCTGTATAATAACGATTTGCAATAGAAAAACGTTTAGCTAGAGAAAGAACATCTGGCTTTCATTCGTATTTGAAGGCCAAAGGAGGTACTTCATACTGAATTATTAAAATAAGCTGAACTGTAGTACAGACTGAGAGAATGGTCCAGAAAGGGGCTTTTTGTTGGGCTTGTATAGATAATGATTGGTGATTTAGTCATTCATTCCTTCTTTCATTGATCAAAGCTTACACTGATGCCTACTAAGGTCCAGCCATGCTGCTGGACGCTGGAGAAACAAAGGCGACTGACCCAAACACCAATGCCCACTCTGAAGGTGTTCACAGTGCAGGATGGAGAGTGGGTATGTAAAAAATAGTTCCTCTGGAAAACACTGCCTGGGGTGAACAGGAGAGGGTGGTATTAGGGGACGTGTGTAATTTCTTTAGTCAGAAGAGCGGACAGGATTCCAGGCAGAGAAAACATACAGGGTAGTCTCCTCAGGTAACCCCAAGTGGTTCAGTTGCTCAGAAAAGAAATGGGTTAGATACTCAAAAAGACAAACAAGGATCAAACTAAGAAAAGCTTTGCAGCTTCCAAGGAGCCTGGATTTTATTTGGGGGGGGGGGGGGG
>NW_006772681.1:3420898-3434150 GCF_000442215.2 Lipotes vexillifer | reverse complement strand
GGGGGGGGGGGGCGGGTGTAGTCAGTGAAAGATGCCTACGGGCAGGAAGTGAGGGCTTCGGGACATCACAGACATGACAGATCAACTGGCTCTTTGAAACA
Source organism: Lipotes vexillifer (assembly GCF_000442215.2). Taxonomy (NCBI): domain Eukaryota; kingdom Metazoa; phylum Chordata; class Mammalia; order Artiodactyla; family Lipotidae; genus Lipotes; species Lipotes vexillifer. The sequence continues at coordinate 3,434,049 of NW_006772681.1, read as the reverse complement.
TGGCTGCGTGTCATAAGTTGCAGTGTTTGGTGATTACTCTTCTTATGGAGACAGGACTTGGCTCTGTAGGTGGGGGCTGTCTGCTGCTGGAGGTATTCATATATAGTGCCCGTATGAACATAGGCAACTGGGATGTTGAGAAGGGGCGTCAAGTTCTGGACCAGGGCTGGACTAAATGACCGCTAACGGTCCTTCCAATCTGAGATGGCATGATTCTAAAGCAAGCCCGGTAGCTGAACTGGTGCTGCAGGCTGGGATCTGTGGTTGGGGAGCTGCCCTGGGCAGCAAATGGGTTAAGGCTCAAATAACTTTTATATATAAATTAATGTGTAGAGTTGAGAGCCAAATCTGTTCCATTAATTTTTCCATCCATTCCAGGAGCAGTTAGGTACACACCGTAAAGTTTATTTTGGTGCATGGTATACTTCACTCCATTAAAAATAAATTAATCAGCAAATTCCTGCCTGGCCCAGCTCTGGTTTATGTAAATAGTGCCCAGCTGTAATGAGTTACAAGGTGTTATTATCTCACACACACAGGAGGCTTCACTCTAGAGCTCCTTGTGCAACAAAAGCATCTTAAATAAACTCAGAGAAGGTGGTTTGATTTGTAATGTTTTCACAGAAGTGAGATATACCTCACCCTTATAGAGTTTCTTTATATGACTCATTTTATAGCCAGTTAAATGAAGGAAGTTTGATGGGGGGAGGGGCAATATGGTTCTCCGCCCCCTTTCTTCAATTTAAAGAAAATTCCCCCAGAGATGACCCACACTCAGAGGGAGGAGGGGACTGGTCCTCAAGTGCCCAGACCAAGGTGGCTCTGCAGCACATGCTCCTGGAGGTGGGAAGGGGGTGGAAGGCTGGGCACAGGGCTGGGTCCTGGGGCAGAGCAATGAAGCCAGGAAGAGTGTGTTCTCTTCTCCCCAGTACCTCGTATAAGGAGGAGCCAAGAGAGGAAAAGGCAGCACGCTCCTCACCCAGTTCAACGGGAGTGTGTGTGACAAGGGGACCTTTCTCTTGAGTCCTCTTTCCAAATGACTCAGGATGTGACAAGCCCCCTGGCCATAGAGGCCTCCTGGGTCCCCAAGGTCGTGGCCTGGAAGGCTGTACCTTGGCCAGAAGTGACATCTCCATGAGCTGGAGGCAGAAGCAGCAGCAGAGACCCCCCCCGAGCCTCTCCGCCTCCCTGTCTCTAACTGAGCTGGGCAGTGCTCCTCAGCTCGTGGCATCCACCATCCCAGGTAAGTTTCTAAAAGACCCAGGAATAAAGAGCCATGGCAGAGAGAAGTCTCTGTTTCTTTTAACGGCCAACTCAACCCCACGGCTCAACGCCGGAGGACAGAGCGTGGTTACCCGTCTTGACTCAGAAGCATTACAAACTGCTCCTAGGCCACAGTGGGCCCTTGGGGCGGGGAGGGGGTGTCCCCTTTCTAACCTACCCCCATTCCCTTCTGTGGCCTTTGGGAAAAGCTGTCAATCGCATGTTTCCTAGATGGGACCTGGGGAATGTGTGCAGGGGAGCTCTTGCTCAGGGCTTCTCTTGAGGGAGAGGACACCTTAGAAGGGCTAAGGGTTCTCCCAGCACCGTACCCCACCCAATCAGACTCCTGGGCATACTAAGAGGAAAATCAACACAAATGGGGCCAGGTATTTGACAGATGCTTTTCAAAGGTCAGTTCAGGCCACTTCCTGCAGGATCCTGGGCCAAACAGCCACCTCTCTTCTGGCAGTTCCTCAGAGCTAGTTGGCCAGCTGTTTGGAGGGACCAGCCCATCAAAGACCCTCGTCGTTGTAAGTTGGGGAATGGGGCTTCAGGATGCTCTGAGGATTCTTCTCCACTAGAGGGCGCCAGCTCACCTCCCCTGTCAGAAGCAGATCCTCACCATTCATGGAGTCCAGGTACTGTATCTGCAATCAGAAGAACAGGAAACAAGAAAGGGACAAGGGCAGGACGGACGTGAGACGGCACAAGGAACCAGCCTCCCAAAGGAGAGAACGGGGCGGGGACACGAGGGGCTTCTGACCATCCCAGCTCCCAAGCCTGGGGCGGGTGGGCGCGGGCGGGGCGCGGGTAGTGGTCTCTGATCTCCCGGATTATTTCATTTAAGGGGGTTCGAAGAAACAAGTCACTAAGGAAGCTTTCTCAGGCTTTAGGGAATTCCCCATTGTGCCTCTGAATGGACAAATGTCTGACACACAGGCCCTGACTTGTGGACCAGAAGAACTGTGTGTGATTGTCCATTCAGGGTAGCGATGTTACCCAAGGTGAGCCAATTCCCTTCTCCGATATTTAAGTTCCCTTGTCTGAGAAAGGGGCCCATAATAGTAACGTGTACCCCACAGGATGAAGGACACTGCTAGTCACTGGAACTTAAAAAAAAAATGTGTATGCTTCTACTGTCCTCTAGTGGGCCCTGACCCCATGGTTAGGGGCCCCAGCTTCACCCCTCTAGGATGACTGAGGGAGTTTATCCCCCTGAACAATGCGGAGAGGGGACACCTGTGATAGAGAACAGGAGCAGCTGCAGGGAGGTGTGGTCGGACAGTTTTGCAAGAGGCAGGTGCTCTAACGAGTGGCAAGTCTTAGGCGATAAAGGCCACCTCTGGGAGGATTCCCAGGCTTCTGCTGGTAAGGAGATGAATAAGGACAAATGCTTTCAAGTGCACAGGCAAACTCTAGGGCGAGAGCTGGATCAGAGCAGGAGTCAGCACTGGATTCAGAAAGATGAGGCTCCATTTGAGGGTGAGAAGGCAACTGGGGGGAAAGGAGAGGTGGCAGGAGTCCAAAGGCCTCACCTTACGCCTTGCAATCGACTCCTTCTTCCAAGGATTCCTTCACTCCCGCTGCTTTGTTTTTAGGCTGCAGAGCCTCGCACTCACCCTCAGTCTCACACACACCTCAGGTCTGGATTTCCATGTCTCCAGTGCAAGGAGATCAACTGACCTGTTATCTCACCTAAAAGCCACTCCTCTTTCCAATTACTCAATTTCTGTCCCTAATGCCACCACTATGCCCATCTCCTGGGTTGAAAATCTCAGCATGATCTCCGACTGGGTCTCAGGCCATCTACCAGACCAACTGGTATCATGGCCCAGGACTAGCCTCCTGGCCTTCCCCGATCCACTCGGTCAGACTTAGTCCCTCCTTTCTTTAGCCTTTCACAGACTCTGCTCCTGCCTGTATACATTGCAGACTGACTTATTCCAGGGTTAGCCTTGTGCCTGACTGGCTTCCTTGCCAAATCATGAGCTGGATCCTTGAGGGCAGGACTGGGTCTTACCAATTTCTGCTTTCTCAACAGAGAGGCTGGTAGAATAGGTGCTCAAAAGGTTTGCTGACAGAACTGGGTCCCCATCAGAGCTCGCTGCTTCCCTAAGAGCTCCATCACTGTTTTCCTAGTGCCTGCCTCTCACTGGGGCAATCTGGGCCTTCTTATTGGTGTGGCAGCCCTTTCCTTCAGGGCCCTCGGAGAGGTCCCAGCTGTGCCCTTGTTGTGGCCCCTGGCACAAGCCCACCGCGGTAGATGGAAAAGTTGGGCTGGTCTCTCAGAAAACATAGCATTTGCTTTGCCAGTTGCTACTCCTGTCTGAGGGTGAGTCCAGTCAACAGTGTGAGTCTCAGAATTCTCTGTGGGTGGGGTCCTCTGGCCACAGTGCCTTCTTCCCGGATCTGGCAGATTTGAAGAATGGTCAAACAGCAGTCCTGGCTCCTGGGGTTCTCTACCCTCTGAAGAGCCTTAGTATGTAGTTTTCCAGTAATCAACCAGCTGGGCCTGCTGGCCCTGTCTTCTCCTTGGAGCCAGAGCCTGGCCTTCCCTCTCCTGGCTGTTGGAGGCTTGAAGGCCGTGGACACAGGTGAATAAGAGAATAACTGTGAGGTGAGGCCCCTTTGGCTCCAGGGGCCAGGCCTGTGAAGCAAAGGTGTGACTCATGGGACAGCCTGAGCTGATGAGCGGTCTGGAGCAGCTGAGGCCTCTAGTGGCTGCATGAATCACCCAGCCGGGGGCTCTAGACCATCTGCACAGCCTGACTCACTGGGAGACCCTGGGAAAGCTTACATGTGCCTCTTCCCTGCCACTCAGCTCTGCCTCATCTATAATGTATGGATTTCCCATCAATACAGGATCCGGGGGCAGAGAGCACAGGAGTGAATTCTTCCTGGGCTCGAGGAAAACTATGTAGTTAAGCAGTCCTCACCCTGGAGCTTTCTCTTAGAAGCTTTGGTGTCAGGGAGCCCTGGGCAGCCAGAGGGGTGAGGAATGAAGCAGGGGGACTCTGCTTGATGACAGATAGCACCCAGTGGGAAGAGGCTTACAGGATGTTGTGGAATGCTGCCTGGAGCCCAATCCTGTTGGAAGCCAGGAGCTGGAAACATGAATCCTGGGGCTCAAAGTGGGTACCTAAGGGGAGCTTCACTGCACGCCGTGCTGCTCTCTTACAGGAGGACTGTATGTGCCCAGGATCAGTACAGCACTGCACACACAGCAGACAGTCGAATGTGCAGTGAATGAGAGACAACAGGTTTATAAAAGCAGCAGACTTCTCGGTGCCCTTTATTCTTCTATTCCTACTCCCTGACCCCTGACCTGGCTCATGGCTGGATCCACAGAAGGTGTTCTTGATCGGTGCCCACTGCTGACATGATCTGGTCAGAATTCCCTCAGACTGGACTCTGGGAACTCAACCTCTCATGATCCTCTGAAAGTCCAGCATCCACAGACCTCAGGAAGGACCTGTTGTCCAGGAGGCTCTGGAGGGGAGGGGAAGGACTGCTCACCTGTTTCCTCACATACTCCACCAACAATTCAAGTTGTCGAGGGTCTTCACATTTCTGGTTAAAGAAGCTTCTCCAGAGGGCAGCAGCCAGCCCACGATCATCTGAAAGGACCCCCTAGAATACACAGCACAACTGTTCTTCTGGGGCATATGGCAGAGCCAGGATACAAAAGCTGGGGATACTGTGAACACGCTAGCAACACAAAATCAGCTCAAAGGGACCTTACAGATACCATGAGAGAGAAATGGGGCAGCTACTTGGTAGAGCTTGGAAGGGGTCTTCAGAGAGCATCTGGTCTGACCCCTTCATTTTATACAGGGGAAGAACATGGGACCCAGAGGGGCCAAGTGACTGGCTAATAAGGTTGATACAGAGATGGGGCGCATGTCTGATGGACCCTCCTAGGCCACAACTTCCTCTACAGCCTGCCCAGGCCCAGGCAACACCTGAGAGGCAGAGAAGAGAGATGGGAGCAGCAGTGGTTCCACTGCCGTCCACAAGGAATGGGCTTGGAGTACTATGAGTATATATTTCTTCCCAAGAACAGAGGTGAGTGTAGGTTGCACCTTCTCCCCTGGTCCAAGGACACACATCTGCAAGGCAGCTAGCTCTTTAGCGATGAGAGCCAGGTACCTTGGCCTCACTGTCACCCGGCTCTGGGCTGGCCATGGCTGGCCCAGCCTCTCCCTAAGCAGAGGAACAGGCTGCTCGGCAGGATAGCCATGGGCCCCAGGGGAGTGCTCAGAGCCTGTGTGTGCCTAACGTCGGCTGTCCTGGCACAGAGGAGAGAGAGCTCTGTTGGGAAGCCCAAATATCACAGAGACCTTCATCCTGAACTAGGGCCATTTTCTAACTTGGAGCTCTGAGGAGGGAGAGAGGAGGGTCTTGCTTCCTGGGCAAGGGTGACTAAAGGGAAAGGCCCTGAGAAGTTGCTCTGTCCAGGTGCCAAGGTAGTGTACGGAACCAGACAAAGTGCTGACTGGGGCTTGGAAGTCAGTTAGAAGACGGGACCAAGTCCTGGCCCTGCCAGTACCAAGCTCAGAGACGGTGGGCAATTTAATAAAGCTGAGTCTTGACCTTCTCATCTATTAAACAGAGACTAAAATGCCTGCCCTACTTACAGCACCTTTGAAGTATAAGAGATAACATACAGGTGTTTTGTTAAGTGTACTATGTTAGGTACAAAGATTAGGAGCTTGTTTTGGCATGCAGCTGTGAGTACAGTTGAAACAACAGTGAGATCTGGGGATCGGACCACCTGAGTTCAAACAGCAGCTCTATCACTCGATAGCTATGTGGCCTTTGGAAAGCCACTAGCCCTTCCTGAGCCTCAGTTTCTCACAACCTAAACAAGCAAAATAAAACCTATCCCACAGAGTTGTGAGAATTAAGAGACAATGGCCATGAAAGGCTCTGTAAGTGATAAATCATTACACAAAGAGCCAGGATCACTTATTCGATGTCATGCTGTGGTCTGGCCCCCGAGGCACTGCAATACATGAGGTCTGGCTTTAGGCCTGCTGCCAGGAAGGGCCATGTCCAGTATGGGGTACTGACAGTTTGGTGGAAAAACCGTCCACCTGTCCCAAATGCCCCCTGCTAAACACCCCTACAATTCCAAGAGACGGTCCTGGCACAATGGCTGAGTCGGGAAAACCAGCTTCTTCTGGCAGATGGGGACAGGAGCCAAGGACAAGCTCAGGCACATCACTGTTCTCCAAGCTATTTGCTAACACAACAGCCTGCCTGTGTCTGAAGTGCCCTGGGCACATGCCGCAGTGCTGCTGGCAGCGACTCACATACGCTACACGAGAGGGAACACGAGTGGGAGCGAGTGTTATAAGGACTTAGAAAATGAGCCCAGAGCACAGGACAGCAAAAGCCCCGGGAGCCACGGCCTGCCGCAAACAGGCAGCCTTGGCGATGGGTGAGATGGCTGGGAAGGGCCAAGTCCATAATCAGTCAGAAGGAAAAGGATGACTCAGAACTCAGATTAACAATGATAGCAACCTGACTGTTCCAGACTGTCAGAGCTCCTTCACACACCTGGCTCTGATGGCGAGGTATGCCAGGAAGAACAGATGCTATTACCCTCGTTGGAAAGGTAAGTACACTGAGGCTTAAAGCTTCTCTAGCTAATTGGTGGTAGATTTGGTACCAGAATGCACTGGTGAGGTCAAGGGATGATGCTGACTGGCTCTAGTCAGGATGCGCTACCTGGCACAGAGTGGGAGTGCAACACAAATGGCTGAATAAATCAACGAACCCAACTTCTCCCTTCTTTCCACCACACTTCTGGTAAGTCAGTAAAAACAAACTGGTCTGAGAGAGGAAGCGGGAAAGAAAAAGGGGTGCCTAGGAGGCAAAAATTAGTTTGCATAGCAATTTTCCCACAATCTACTGGGATGCCTACTTGTTTTCCCTCACGATACAAAAAAAGCATCCTTCAGGAAATTGAGACACCTAGATCTAGAGTAACTGAGAGGCAGCCAAAGGGACTGTCCTGGCCCCGGAGGACCCTGGTTATAGTTAAGAGTTTAAAGTGGTGGAGCCTCACTCAGTGAGGGCTGATCTGACACCACTACGCGCTTAGCACGATGGTAAGAACACAGAGTCACAGTGATACAGTCACAGCTCACAAGCAGCTTGCAATCTAGTTGAAGGGACAAAGCTAGAGCACATCAAACAGCAGCACAGAATAAATCCTGGAGAATGAACAAATGCTAATCTGTACAGGAGACTCTGAAGAATAGTCAAGACATGGTTGGTTCCTCAATCTTCAGTCTTAGCTTCTATGAAAACTCCTCAGAGACCTTCCCAGTACACACTAAGTACACCCACCCCGTTATTCTCTATCACTGTGCTCTATTTGTAATTATTTATTTGCTTGTTTACTTATTTACCGCCTGTCTCTCCATTAAGAGATAAGCTCTGGTACGAAAGAATCAGACCATGTTTGTTTTATTTACCAGCATATTCCCAGTGCATCACACATGGTAGGCACTTAATAAATACCTGTTAAATGGATGGATGGATATTGAAATTCAGGGTGAAAAAACACAGACCTAGAGAGGTCAGGGAACGCTCTGTGGAGAAGGGGGCCTTAAGAATGGAGACTATTTGGAGAGCTACAGGACATTCTAAGCAAGAGAGAATAATATTAATTCACTGAACATTTACAGAGAGAATGCCTACAAAGTGTGAGACCCTGAAATCCTCAGGTTCAAAGCTGACAGCCTCAGCTACTGCCCCCCACACCTGGTTGTCCAGGACAGCCTCAATCAGACACGGCATATCTGTGGAGCAGTGAGGCAAATGGTCTCACTCAGAAAGAAGGCTATACACACTGGAGGGCCATGGGAGATAAAGGTGGACAGGACATGTCACAAATGGGGACAGCTCACAGAAGGCCTGGAAGTTCCATGGAGGAATTTGGACCTAATGTAGTAGAAAACAGGAAGGTTCCAAAAGTGTTCAGGGTTGGGGCACAATCCAAGCAAGATTCTAGGAAAAGGGTGCTGTAGAACAGCACTTGTCCAATCGAACTTTCTGTGATGATGGAAACAATCTACAGCTGCACTGCCCAACACAGTAGGCACTACTAGCCACACACAAGTACTGAGCACCTGAAATGTAACTAGTGTGACTGAAGAACTGCATTTTCAATTTTAATGAATTTAAATCAAAACAGCCACATGTGGCTAGTACTGGAAAGCACAGCTCTAGAACGTTGTGACTCCCAGTGTGGCCTGCAGAATGGCTGCACATCCCTTACAGCTCATGGGCCATGCAGAATCCCAGGCCTCACCTCAGACCTGCTGGGTCAGAATCTGAATTTTACCTAGGACTCCAGAAAAACTGTTCCAGAATTACACCTTTAAATTACTTAGGGAACTTTTACAACTACAGATGCCCACCTACAGTTAAATCCAGAACTTCTGAGGGACAGGGCCCAAATAATGGTATTTCTAAGTGTCCCAGGTAATTAGTCTATTTCCCAAACTTTCCCACTCTGAAAAGTCACCTGGTATGCTTGTTGAAACACCAGGCCCCACTCCCATTGAATTGGAATACTTTTTTTTTTTTTTTTTTGCGGTACGCGGGCCTCTCACTGTTGTGGCCTCTCCCGTTGCGGAGCACAGGCACTCCAGATGCGCAGGCCCAGTGGCCATGGCTCATGCGCCTAGCCGCTCCGCGGCATGTGGGATCTTCCCAGACCGGGGCATGAACCCGTGTCCCCTACATCGGCAGGCGGACTCTCAACCACTGCGCCACCAGGGAAGCCCTGAATTGGAATAATTAGTGCAGTTCTCAATAACTGATTTTAAAAGCACCCCAGGTGACTCTTGCACTCAAGCATGTTTCTAAGATGGCTCTGCCAAGATGGATTTGGCATGGGGGGACAGAACATCTTTATTAATGTGGGTGAAAGGAAACAACTGAGCCATCTGCAATAAAGACCGCAAACAAATGCTAAGAGAAAGAAAATTATATTTCTTCAATTCTAAGCCTCATTCTTTTATATACTGTAAGGTTTCTGAAATCAGAATGTATCTAATTTAACAACTGATGCATAGATTTAAGCACTGTTTCTCAATTCCCACCCCACAAAGCTCATATTGAATTAATGATGTATGCAGTATGCAGTCTAATTGCTCTCTTATAATTGAGGATATTTAGTAGACTGGGAATTGGGAAACCTCAATTTTAACTAGTCCTATGACCCTAAGCAAATCATTTAACTTAATTTTTTTGTAAGCTCATGTCCTGGCTTTAATTATTATCTTCAGGCTGATAACATTTCCTCCAGCCTGAACTCTAGTTTCTTACTTTCATCCTTTATGCATTTCTTCCCTTCTTCACGCTTCACCTGCCATGTGCCAAGCACCATGCCAGGCAACAGAAATACAGAGTAGACACGGCAACTACACAGGAGAAATCCTCACCCAGTGGGGTGACAGTTAATGCTAATGCAGCAAGTGCTGTGGAGCTCAGGAAGGGCAGAAGGCATTGAGCCTGGGGGAAGTTCTTGGGCCTGTGTCCCAGAAGGGGTGATGCTTGCATTAAATCTGAAGGTAACCACAAAATGAATATAAAAGCACATGGTTTGTTAAAAAGATGAGGTATGATGAATCCTGGTGGTATGCATACAGGTTCATTACACCATTCTTTTGCCTCTTCCATGTGTCTGAAATTTCTATAACAGTTGAGGAGAAAAAGATGAGAGAGATGCTACAACATGGATGAATCTTGAAGACATTATGCTAAGTGAAATAAGCCGATCAGAAAAGAACAAAAACTGTACGACTCCACTTACATGAGGTACTTAGAGTAGTCAAAACCATAGAGACAGAAAGCAGAAGAGTGGTTCCCAGGGGCTGGTGGGGGGGAGAGAATAGGAGAATAGTGTTTAACGGGTACAGAGTTTCAATTTGGGAAGATCAGGAAAAGTCCTGGAGATGGATGGTGGTGATGGCTGCTCAACAATGTGAATGTACTTAATGCCACTAAAATGTACACTTAAAAATGGTAAATTTTATGTTATGTAAATTTTACAATAAAAAATGAGATAGATCTAAATGTTCTCATGTAGAAGGATACCCAAGATATATTGCTCAGTGAAAAAAGCAAGTTGCAGAATAGTAGTATATGCAGTGTAACTTACATTTGCATGAAGAAAATAAATACATAGGTGCTTGTGTATGCACAGGTAACACTTGTAAGGACACCCAATAAACTATTAACAAAGTTTTCCTCTGGGACAGAGAATTGGGCAGGAGAGGAAAGGACCCCTTTATTTTTTATTTCAACCATTTATGCACAGTTTTATGAATTTTTTAAATGAGTATGTATTGCTTTTATAATTAAACCAAAAAAGAAGTGTGTGATTTGACCGTGATGTTGATGTGTGCATGCCTTCCTCTCTCTGAACACATCTGGGGCTGAGACTGTGACTGATTTGCCTTTGTCCCTCCATCCACCACTCCAAAGGCACTCAATAAATGCCGACTAGTTGAATGATCTGACCATATTACCTAGTGCTTTCTTTCTCAAGTGCTAGGCAAACTGCTGGGCACACTCATTCTAGTTGCTGAGTCAGTGAAGGTGAGGAAACAGTAAAATACTAAGCCATAATGGCAGGCAGTGATGGTGGCCCCTGAAGCTTCTCTCAGAGGCTCTCATCAAATGCCTTTGCTGGGGGAGGCCATTGTTCCGCCTAAGGCTTGGTAAATAAGCTTACCTCATCATATCCCAAGATTGCCACATAGAAATTATTTGTCATAAGCATCATGTTCTTCTTCAGGATATAGGAATTAACCTACAGAAACAAAATGGCAAAAACAAAAGTATGAAAGAAAGGAAAAAACCAAAAAGTATGATTTTGGGCTCTTAACTTAGCAGAACAGAGAAAGAGGGCCCCTAACAAGTCAAACTGCCAGTCCATCCTCATTTCTCTAATCTGTCAGGATTCTCCCCAATTTGACAGCTTCTTTTAGATGCTGGTCCCAAATTATACAAAGCAGTAACTCAGTTTTATGAACTGAGCCCCAACTACGCGTCGGGCTTTGTGCTAGATACTATGAACACAAATTAAAAGAAATGTTTCTTGACTGGAGGAGCACACAGTCTAGTAAACACAGACATGTAGAAAATAATCACATTGCAACGTACTGCCTCAAATTCTATCCCAAAGGTGGTGAGTGTTAAATACATTTTAGTACAATGGTCTCCACTTGGTGGGGCTGGGAAGAATTCTCTAGGAGGTAATGTTTAAGTGGACCTCAGAGGAGGAGGAGTCTGACAAGAGAGGGTTGGGGGAGGAAAGAGGACATCCTAGACACAGGGAATAAGCTGTACAAAGTGCAGGGGCAGGAAAGAAAATGGGGAGTGCCAGGAAGGGTGAATGGGCAGGAACACTGGAAAGGTAGGTTGGGACCAGGTTAGGAAATGTCTTAAGGGTTACTCAAAGGAGCCTGTTGTAGTGAAAGGACAAAAGAAGCAAGTGGTCAGAGGTGGGAAGAGGAGGAAGAGAGGCAGGGCTGTGAGTGAGATGCTGAGGAGAAAGGTGGGTCCCTGAGGCTGTGGACAGGAGGGTAGAATAAGACGGGCTGAAGAAGTAAGACTGTTAATGTGAATGGACTGTTTTAGAAATGCAATGCCAGTGAGACCGTGGAGACTCAGGTAGAACTCCTCTCAGAGAATAGCCAGTGAGCCTTCAGAACCTAGAGTGCAGTTCACGGAATCTCTTCAATAGGATAAAACATTGACCTCCGGGAATATGCGAAAGGAAAGGGTACTGTATTTCATTCCTCTCTGGGATCCCAGCAGAAAACCTGGTGTAATGTGTAATACATAGAAAGGACTCGTTGACTATTTAAACTGACAAGTTTTAGAAACACCCTGAAGTTATCTGAAACTTTACAGGGAGAATAAGATTTGTGCTTAACAACCATGACCATTGCCCACCATCATCCTCCATTTACTGAGCACCTGTTATGGGCCAGATGCTTTATGGACATCATCTCCTCTAACTGTCACCGGGGCTCAGAGAGGCAGATATGCTATAGTCATGCTTTTTATAGACACAGAAAACTGGAACTCAGACAGGTGAAGTGACTTGCTCTAGATCCCACAGCAAATTAGTGATAAATCCTCCAGGTCAGTCTGAATCCAAAGTCCATGTGCCTGACATTCCATCAGGTTCCTGCCTGCAGGAAGATAATTTTACTTTGGATAATAAATCAAATACTGAATGACTTCATCCTGTGGTTCATAACTGGTCTCCGAAGGAGGGCAGAAAGGAGTAGTGAAAGGATCTGGATTTAGTCAGAAAACTGGGTTCAAGTCATAATTCTGCTGTATACATAGGACGTGATCTTGGGCAAGTCAAGTAACCACTCTGAGTCTATGTCCTTGTCTTTTTTTTTTTTTTTTTTTTTGCGGTACGCGGGCCTCTCACTGTTGTGGCCTCTCCCGTTGCGGAGCACAGGCTCCGGACGCGCAGGCTCCGGACGTGCAGGCTCAGCGGCCATGGCTCAGGGGCCCAGCCGCTCTGCGGCATGTGGGATCTTCCCGGACCAGGGCACGAACCCGTGTCCCCTGCATCGGCAGAAGGACCCTCAACCACTGCGCCACCAGGGAAGCCCTGTCCTTGTCTTTTAAATGCCCTATATACAGAGAGCTGGTTTGTAGAGCAAATGAATTAGCATGTACTTCATTCACTCATTCATTCATTTACTCCACAATGTACACTGAGAGCCTTGGTAAGCTGCAAAGTGCTCTGCAAATGCAAGGAATTATGAGTAATACCTTCTGGTTTGTTTATATAAAACTAAAACCAGCTCCAATACTTTATAGTCATGGACAATTTT